>NW_027473331.1:677080-1015620 GCF_050947335.1 Megachile rotundata | reverse complement strand
TGCGATTGTATGATTGCGATTGTATGATTGCGATTGTATGATTGCGATTGTATGATTGCGATTGCATGATTGCGATTGCATGATTGTGATTGTATGATTGTGATTGTATGATTGTGATTGTATGATTGTGATTGTATGATTGTTATTGTATGATTGTGACTGTATGATTGTGATTGTATGACTGTGATTGTATGATTGTGATTGTATGATTGCGATTGTATGACTGTGATTGTATGATTGTGATCGTATGATTGTGATTCTTTGATTGCGATTGTATGATTGCGATTGTATGATTGCGATTGTATGATTGTGATTGTATGATTGTGATTGTATGATTGTGATTGTATGATTGTGATTGTATGATTGTGATTGTATGATTGTGATTGTATGATTGTGATTGTATGATTGTCATTGTATGATTGTGATTGTATGATTGTGATTGTATGATTGTGACTGTATGATTGTGGTTGTATGACTGTGATTGTATGATTGTGATTGTATGACTGTGATTGTATGATTGTGATTGTATGATTGTGATTGTATGATTGTGATTGTATGATTGTGATTGTATGATTGTGATTGTATGATTGTGATTGTATGACTGTGATTGTATGATTGTGGTTGTGTGATATCGATTGTATGATTGTGACTGTATGATTGTGATTGTATGATTGTCCTTGTATGATTGTGATTGTATGATTATGATTGTATGATTGTGATTGTATGATTGTGATTGTATGATTGTGACTGTATGATTGTGATTGTATGATTGTGATTGTATGATTGTGATTGTATGATTGTGATCGTATGATTGTGGTTGTATAATTAAGGTTGTATGATTGTTTCTGTATGATTGTGATTGTATGATTGCGATTGTATGATTGTGATTGTATGATTGTGATTGTATGATTGTGATGGTATGATTGTGATTGTATGATTGTGATTGTATGATAGTGATTGTATGATTGTTTCTGTATGATTGTGATTGCATGATTGCGATTGTATGATTATGATTGTATGATTGTGATTGTATGATTGTGATTGTGTGATTGTGATTGTGAGATTGTGATTGTATGATCGTGATTGTATGATCGTGATTGTGAGATTGTGATTGTACGATTGCGATTGAATGATTGTGACTGTATGATAGTAATTGTATGATTGTGATTGTATGATTGCGATTGTATGATTGTGATTGTATGATTGTGATTGTAGGATTGTGATTGTATGATTGTGGTTGTATAATTAAGGTTGTATGATTGTTTCCGTATGATTGTGATTGCATGATTGCGATTGTATGATTGTGATTGTATGATTGTGATTGTATGATTGTGATCGTATGATTGTGATTCTTTGATTGCGATTGTATGATTGTAATTGTATGACTGTGATGGTATGATTGTGATTGTATGATCGTGATTGTATGATCGTGATTGTATGATCGTGGTTGTATGATTCTGACTGTTTGATTGTGATTGTATGATTGTGATTGTATGATTGTGATCGTATGATTGTTATTGTATGATTGTGATTTTATGATTGTGATTGTATGATTGTGATTGTATGATTGTGATTGTATGATTGTGATTGTATGATTGTGATTGTATGATTGTGCTTGTATGATTGTGACTGTATGATTGTGACTGTATGATTGTGATTGTATGACTGTGATTGTATGATTGTGATTGTATGACTGTGATTGTATGATTGTGATTGTATGATTGTGATTGTATGATTGTGATTGTATGATTGTGATTGTATGATTGTGATTGTATGACTGTGATTGTATGACTGTGGTTGTGTGATTGCGATTGTCTGATTGTGACTGTATGATTGTGATTGTATGATTGTCCTTGTATGATTGTGATTGTATGATTATGATTGTATGATTGTGATTGTATGATTGCGATTGTATGATTGTGATTGTATGATTGTGATTGTATGATTGTGATGGTATGATTGTGATTGTATGATTGTGATTGTATGATAGTGATTGTATGATTGTTTCTGTATGATTGTGATTGCATGATTGCGATTGTATGATTGTGATTGTATGATTGTGATTGTATGATTGTGATTGTATGATAGTGATTGTATGATTGTGATTGCATGATTGCGACTGTATGATTATGATTGTATGATTGTGATTGTATGATTGTGATTGTGTGATTGTGATTGTGAGATTGTGATTGTATGATTGTCCTTGTATGATTTTGATTGTATGATTATGATTGTATGATTGTGATTGTATGATTGCGATTGTATGATTGTGATTGTATGATTGTGATTGTATGATTGTGATGGTATGATTGTGATTGTATGATTGTGATTGTATGATAGTGATTGTATGATTGTTTCTGTATGATTGTGATTGCATGATTGCGATTGTATGATTATGATTGTATGATTGTGATTGTATGATCGTGATTGTGAGATTGTGATTGTATGATTGTGATTGTATGATTGTGATAGTATGATTGTGATTGTATGATTGTGATTGTATGATTGTGATTGTTTGATTGTGATTGTATGATTGTGATTGTATGATTGTGATTGTATGATTGTGATTGTATGATTGTGATTGTATGATTGTGATTGTATGATAGTCATTGTATGATTGTGATTGTATGATTGTGATTGTATGATTGTGATTGTATGATTGTGATTGTATACTTGTGATTGTATGATTGTGATTGTATGATTGTGATCGTATGATTGTGATCGTATGATTGTGATTCTTTGATTGCGATTGTATGATTGTGATTGTATGATTGTGATTGTATGATTGTGATTGTATGATCGTGATTGTATGATTGTGATGGTATGATTGTGATTGTATGATTGTGATTGTATGATTGTGATAGTATGATTGTGATCGTATGATTGTGATTGTAAGATTGTGATTGTGTGATTGCGATTGTATGACTGTGACTGTATGATTGTGATTGTATGATTGTCATTGTATGATTGTGATTGTATGATTATGATTGTATGATTGTGATTGTATGATTGTGATTGTGTGATTGTGATCGTATGATTGTGATCGTATGATTGTGATTCTTTGATTGCGATTGTATGATTGTGATTGTATGATTGTGATTGTATGATTGTGATTGTATGATTGTGATTGTATGATTGTGATTGTATGATTGTGATTGTATGATTGTGATTGTATGCTTGTGATTGTATGATTGTGATTGTATGATTGTGATTGTATGATTGTGACTGCATGATTGTGATTGTATGATTGTCCTTGTATGATTGTGATTGTATGATTATGATTGTATGATTGTGATTGTATGATTGTGATTGTATGATTGTGATTGTATGATTGTGATTGTATGATTGTGATTGTATGATTGTGATCGTATGATTGTGGTTGTATAATTAAGGTTGTATGATTGTTTCTGTATGATTGTGATTATATGATTGCGATTGTATGATTGTGATTGTATGATTGTGATTGTATGATTGTGATCGTATGATTGTGATTCTTTGATTGCGATTGTATGATTGTGATTGTATGATTGTGATAGTATGATTGTGATTGTATGATTGTGATTGTATGATTGGGATTGTATGATTGTGATTGTATGATTGTGATTGTATGATTGTGATTGTATGATAGTCATTGTATGATTGTGATTGTATGATTGTGATTGTATGATTGTGATTGTATGATTGTGATTGTATGATTGTGATTGTATGATTGTGACTGTATGATTGTGGTTGTATGACTGTGATTGTATGATTGTGATTGTATGACTGTGATTGTATGATTGTGATTGTATGATTGTGATTGTATGATTGTGATTGTATGATTGTGATTGTATGATTGTGATTGTATGACTGTGATTGTATGATTGTGGTTGTGTGATATCGATTGTATGATTGTGACTGTATGATTGTGATTGTATGATTGTCCTTGTATGATTGTGATTGTATGATTATGATTGTATGATTGTGATTGTATGATTGTGATTGTATGATTGTGACTGTATGATTGTGATTGTATGATTGTGATTGTATGATTGTGATTGTATGATTGTGATCGTATGATTGTGGTTGTATAATTAAGGTTGTATGATTGTTTCTGTATGATTGTGATTGTATGATTGCGATTGTATGATTGTGATTGTATGATTGTGATTGTATGATTGTGATGGTATGATTGTGATTGTATGATTGTGATTGTATGATAGTGATTGTATGATTGTTTCTGTATGATTGTGATTGCATGATTGCGATTGTATGATTATGATTGTATGATTGTGATTGTATGATTGTGATTGTGTGATTGTGATTGTGAGATTGTGATTGTATGATCGTGATTGTATGATCGTGATTGTGAGATTGTGATTGTACGATTGCGATTGAATGATTGTGACTGTATGATAGTAATTGTATGATTGTGATTGTATGATTGCGATTGTATGATTGTGATTGTATGATTGTGATTGTAGGATTGTGATTGTATGATTGTGGTTGTATAATTAAGGTTGTATGATTGTTTCCGTATGATTGTGATTGCATGATTGCGATTGTATGATTGTGATTGTATGATTGTGATTGTATGATTGTGATCGTATGATTGTGATTCTTTGATTGCGATTGTATGATTGTAATTGTATGACTGTGATGGTATGATTGTGATTGTATGATCGTGATTGTATGATCGTGATTGTATGATCGTGGTTGTATGATTCTGACTGTTTGATTGTGATTGTATGATTGTGATTGTATGATTGTGATCGTATGATTGTTATTGTATGATTGTGATTTTATGATTGTGATTGTATGATTGTGATTGTATGATTGTGATTGTATGATTGTGATTGTATGATTGTGATTGTATGATTGTGCTTGTATGATTGTGACTGTATGATTGTGACTGTATGATTGTGATTGTATGACTGTGATTGTATGATTGTGATTGTATGACTGTGATTGTATGATTGTGATTGTATGATTGTGATTGTATGATTGTGATTGTATGATTGTGATTGTATGATTGTGATTGTATGACTGTGATTGTATGACTGTGGTTGTGTGATTGCGATTGTCTGATTGTGACTGTATGATTGTGATTGTATGATTGTCCTTGTATGATTGTGATTGTATGATTATGATTGTATGATTGTGATTGTATGATTGCGATTGTATGATTGTGATTGTATGATTGTGATTGTATGATTGTGATGGTATGATTGTGATTGTATGATTGTGATTGTATGATAGTGATTGTATGATTGTTTCTGTATGATTGTGATTGCATGATTGCGATTGTATGATTGTGATTGTATGATTGTGATTGTATGATTGTGATTGTATGATAGTGATTGTATGATTGTGATTGCATGATTGCGACTGTATGATTATGATTGTATGATTGTGATTGTATGATTGTGATTGTGTGATTGTGATTGTGAGATTGTGATTGTATGATTGTCCTTGTATGATTTTGATTGTATGATTATGATTGTATGATTGTGATTGTATGATTGCGATTGTATGATTGTGATTGTATGATTGTGATTGTATGATTGTGATGGTATGATTGTGATTGTATGATTGTGATTGTATGATAGTGATTGTATGATTGTTTCTGTATGATTGTGATTGCATGATTGCGATTGTATGATTATGATTGTATGATTGTGATTGTATGATCGTGATTGTGAGATTGTGATTGTATGATTGTGATTGTATGATTGTGATAGTATGATTGTGATTGTATGATTGTGATTGTATGATTGTGATTGTTTGATTGTGATTGTATGATTGTGATTGTATGATTGTGATTGTATGATTGTGATTGTATGATTGTGATTGTATGATTGTGATTGTATGATAGTCATTGTATGATTGTGATTGTATGATTGTGATTGTATGATTGTGATTGTATGATTGTGATTGTATACTTGTGATTGTATGATTGTGATTGTATGATTGTGATCGTATGATTGTGATCGTATGATTGTGATTCTTTGATTGCGATTGTATGATTGTGATTGTATGATTGTGATTGTATGATTGTGATTGTATGATCGTGATTGTATGATTGTGATGGTATGATTGTGATTGTATGATTGTGATTGTATGATTGTGATAGTATGATTGTGATCGTATGATTGTGATTGTAAGATTGTGATTGTGTGATTGCGATTGTATGACTGTGACTGTATGATTGTGATTGTATGATTGTCATTGTATGATTGTGATTGTATGATTATGATTGTATGATTGTGATTGTATGATTGTGATTGTGTGATTGTGATCGTATGATTGTGATCGTATGATTGTGATTCTTTGATTGCGATTGTATGATTGTGATTGTATGATTGTGATTGTATGATTGTGATTGTATGATTGTGATTGTATGATTGTGATTGTATGATTGTGATTGTATGATTGTGATTGTATGCTTGTGATTGTATGATTGTGATTGTATGATTGTGATTGTATGATTGTGACTGCATGATTGTGATTGTATGATTGTCCTTGTATGATTGTGATTGTATGATTATGATTGTATGATTGTGATTGTATGATTGTGATTGTATGATTGTGATTGTATGATTGTGATTGTATGATTGTGATTGTATGATTGTGATCGTATGATTGTGGTTGTATAATTAAGGTTGTATGATTGTTTCTGTATGATTGTGATTATATGATTGCGATTGTATGATTGTGATTGTATGATTGTGATTGTATGATTGTGATCGTATGATTGTGATTCTTTGATTGCGATTGTATGATTGTGATTGTATGATTGTGATAGTATGATTGTGATTGTATGATTGTGATTGTATGATTGGGATTGTATGATTGTGATTGTATGATTGTGATTGTATGATTGTGATTGTATGATAGTCATTGTATGATTGTGATTGTATGATTGTGATTGTATGATTGTGATTGTATGATTGTGATTCTATGATTGTGATTGCATGATTGTGACTGTATGATTGTGATTGTGAGATTGTGATTGTATGATTGTGATTGTATGATTGTGATCGTATGCTTGTGATTGTATGATTGTGATTGTATGATTGTGATTGTATGATTGTGATTCTATGATTGTGATTGTATGATTGTGATTGTATGATTGTTTTTGCATGTTTGTGATTGTATGATTGCGATTGTATGATTGTGATTGTATGATTGTGATTGGATGATCGTTATTGTACGATCGTGATTGTGAGATTGTGATTGTATGATTGTGATTGTATGATTGTGATAGTATGATTGTGATTGTATGCTTGTGATTGTATGATTGTGATGGTATGATTGTGATCGTATGATTGTGATCGTATGATTGTGATTGTAAGATTGGTGTTGTGTGATTGCGATTGTATGATTGTGACTGCATGATTGTGATTGTATGATTGTCCTTGTATGATTGTGATTGTATGATTGTGATTGTATGATTGTGATTCTATGATTGTGATTGTATGATTGTGATTGTATGATTGTGATTGTATGATTGTGATTGTATGATTGTGATCGTATGATTGTGGTTGTATAATTAAGGTTGTATGATTGTTTCTGTATGATTGTGATTGTATGATTGCGATTGTATGATTGTGATTGTATGATTGTGATCGTATGATTGTGATTCTTTGATTGCGATTGTATTATTGCGATTGTATGATTGTGATTGTATGATTGTGATTGTATGATTGTGATTGTATGATTGTGATTGTATGATTGTGATTGTATGATTGTGATTCTATGATTGTGATTGTATGATTGTGATTGTATGATTGTGAGTGTATGATTGTGACTGTATGACTGTGACTGTATGACTGTGACTGTATGACTGTGATTGTATGACTGTGATTGTATGACTGTGATTGTATGACTGTGATTGTATGACTGTGATTGTATGACTGTGATTGTATGATTGTGATTGTATGATTGTGATTGTATGATTGTGATTGTATGATTGTGATTGTATAATTGTGATTGTATGATTGTGATTGTATGATTGTGATTGTATGATTGTGATTGTATGATTGTGATTGTATGATTGTGATTGTATGATTGTGATTGTATGATTGTGATTGTATGATTGTGATTGTATGATTGTGATTGTATGATTGTGATTGTATGATTGTGATTGTATGATTGTGATTGTATGATTGTGATTGTATGATTGTGATTGTATGACTGTGATTCTTTGATTGCGATTGTATGATTGCGATTGTATGATTGCGATTGTATGATTGCGATTGTATGATTGCGATTGTATGATTGCGATTGTATGATTGTGATTGTATGATTGTGATTGTATGATTGTGATTGTATGATTGTGATTGTATGATTGTTATTGTATGATTGTGACTGTATGATTGTGATTGTATGACTGTGATTGTATGATTGTGATTGTATGATTGCGATTGTATGACTGTGATTGTATGATTGTGATCGTATGATTGTGATTCTTTGATTGCGATTGTATGATTGCGATTGTATGATTGTGATTGTATGATTGTGATTGTATGATTGTGATTGTATGATTGTGATTGTATGATTGTGATTGTATGATTGTGATTGTATGATTGTGATTGTATGATTGTGATTGTATGATTGTCATTGTATGATTGTGATTGTATGATTGTGATTGTATGATTGTGACTGTATGATTGTGGTTGTATGACTGTGATTGTATGATTGTGATTGTATGACTGTGATTGTATGATTGTGATTGTATGATTGTGATTGTATGATTGTGATTGTATGATTGTGATTGTATGATTGTGATTGTATGACTGTGATTGTATGATTGTGGTTGTGTGATATCGATTGTATGATTGTGACTGTATGATTGTGATTGTATGATTGTCCTTGTATGATTGTGATTGTATGATTATGATTGTATGATTGTGATTGTATGATTGTGATTGTATGATTGTGACTGTATGATTGTGATTGTATGATTGTGATTGTATGATTGTGATTGTATGATTGTGATCGTATGATTGTGGTTGTATAATTAAGGTTGTATGATTGTTTCTGTATGATTGTGATTGTATGATTGCGATTGTATGATTGTGATTGTATGATTGTGATTGTATGATTGTGATGGTATGATTGTGATTGTATGATTGTGATTGTATGATAGTGATTGTATGATTGTTTCTGTATGATTGTGATTGCATGATTGCGATTGTATGATTATGATTGTATGATTGTGATTGTATGATTGTGATTGTGTGATTGTGATTGTGAGATTGTGATTGTATGATCGTGATTGTATGATCGTGATTGTGAGATTGTGATTGTACGATTGCGATTGAATGATTGTGACTGTATGATAGTAATTGTATGATTGTGATTGTATGATTGCGATTGTATGATTGTGATTGTATGATTGTGATTGTAGGATTGTGATTGTATGATTGTGGTTGTATAATTAAGGTTGTATGATTGTTTCCGTGTGATTGTGATTGCATGATTGCGATTGTATGATTGTGATTGTATGATTGTGATTGTATGATTGTGATCGTATGATTGTGATTCTTTGATTGCGATTGTATGATTGTAATTGTATGACTGTGATGGTATGATTGTGATTGTATGATCGTGATTGTATGATCGTGATTGTATGATCGTGGTTGTATGATTCTGACTGTTTGATTGTGATTGTATGATTGTGATTGTATGATTGTGATCGTATGATTGTTATTGTATGATTGTGATTTTATGATTGTGATTGTATGATTGTGATTGTATGATTGTGATTGTATGATTGTGATTGTATGATTGTGATTGTATGATTGTGCTTGTATGATTGTGACTGTATGATTGTGACTGTATGATTGTGATTGTATGACTGTGATTGTATGATTGTGATTGTATGACTGTGATTGTATGATTGTGATTGTATGATTGTGATTGTATGATTGTGATTGTATGATTGTGATTGTATGATTGTGATTGTATGACTGTGATTGTATGACTGTGGTTGTGTGATTGCGATTGTATGATTGTGACTGTATGATTGTGATTGTATGATTGTCCTTGTATGATTGTGATTGTATGATTATGATTGTATGATTGTGATTGTATGATTGCGATTGTATGATTGTGATTGTATGATTGTGATTGTATGATTGTGATGGTATGATTGTGATTGTATGATTGTGATTGTATGATAGTGATTGTATGATTGTTTCTGTATGATTGTGATTGCATGATTGCGATTGTATGATTGTGATTGTATGATTGTGATTGTATGATTGTGATTGTATGATAGTGATTGTATGATTGTGATTGCATGATTGCGACTGTATGATTATGATTGTATGATTGTGATTGTATGATTGTGATTGTGTGATTGTGATTGTGAGATTGTGATTGTATGATTGTCCTTGTATGATTTTGATTGTATGATTATGATTGTATGATTGTGATTGTATGATTGCGATTGTATGATTGTGATTGTATGATTGTGATTGTATGATTGTGATGGTATGATTGTGATTGTATGATTGTGATTGTATGATAGTGATTGTATGATTGTTTCTGTATGATTGTGATTGCATGATTGCGATTGTATGATTATGATTGTATGATTGTGATTGTATGATCGTGATTGTGAGATTGTGATTGTATGATTGTGATTGTATGATTGTGATAGTATGATTGTGATTGTATGATTGTGATTGTATGATTGTGATTGTTTGATTGTGATTGTATGATTGTGATTGTATGATTGTGATTGTATGATTGTGATTGTATGATTGTGATTGTATGATTGTGATTGTATGATAGTCATTGTATGATTGTGATTGTATGATTGTGATTGTATGATTGTGATTGTATGATTGTGATTGTATACTTGTGATTGTATGATTGTGATTGTATGATTGTGATCGTATGATTGTGATCGTATGATTGTGATTCTTTGATTGCGATTGTATGATTGTGATTGTACGATTGTGATTGTATGATTGTGATTGTATGATCGTGATTGTATGATTGTGATGGTATGATTGTGATTGTATGATTGTGATTGTATGATTGTGATTGTATGATTGTGATTGTATGATTGTGATTGTATGATTGTGATTGTATGATTGTGATTGTATGATTGTGATTGTATGATTGTGATTGTATGATTGTGATTGTATGATTGTGATTGTATGATTGTGATTGTATGATTGTGATTGTATGATTGTGATTGTATGATTGTGATAGTATGATTGTGATCGTATGATTGTGATTGTAAGATTGTGATTGTGTGATTGCGATTGTATGACTGTGACTGTATGATTGTGATTGTATGATTGTCATTGTATGATTGTGATTGTATGATTATGATTGTATGATTGTGATTGTATGATTGTGATTGTATGATTGTGATTGCATGATTGTGATTGTATGATAGTAATTGTATGACTGTGATCGTATGATTGTGATTGTATGATTGTGATTGTATGATAGTGATTGTATGATTGTGATTGTATGATTGTGATTGTGTGATTGTGATTGTATGATTTTGATTTTATGATTGTGATTGTATGATTGTGATTGTATGATTGTGATTGCTTGATTGTGATTGTATGACTGTGATTGTATGATTGTGATTCTATGATTGTGATTGTTTGATTGGGATTGTATGATTGCTATTGTATGATTGTGATTGTATGATTGTGATTGTATGATTGTGATTCTTTTATTGCGATTGTATGATTGTGATTGTATGATTGTGATTGTATGATTGTGATTCTATGATTGTGATTGTATGATTGTGATTGTATGATTGTGATTGTATGATTGTGATTGTATGATTGTGATTGTATGATTGTGATTGTATGATTGTGATCGTATGATTGTGATTCTTTGATTGCGATTGTATGATTGAGATTGTATGATTGTGATTGTATGATTGTGATTGTATGATTGTGATTGTATGATTGTGATTGTATGATTGTGATTGTATGATTGTGATTGTATGATTGTGATTCTATGATTGTGATTGTATCATTGTGATTGTATGATTCTGATTGTATGATTGTGATTGTATGATTGTGACCTTATGACTGTGATTGTATGATTGTGATTGTATGATTGTGATTGTATGATTGTGATTGTATGATTGTGATTGTATGATTGTGATTGTATGATTGTGATTGTATGATTGTGATTGTATGATTGTGATTGTATGATTGTGATTGTATGATTGTGATTGTATGATTGTGATTGTATGACTGTGATTGTATGATTGTGATTGTATGATTGTGATTGTATGATTGTGATTGTATGATTGTGATTGTATGATTGTGACTGTATGATTGTGATTGTATGACTGGGATTGTATGATTGTGATTGTATGACTGTGATTGTATGATTGTGATTGTATGATTGTGATTGTATGATTGTGATTGTATGATTGTGATTGTATGGTTGTGATTGTATGATTGTGATTGTATGATTGTGATTTTTTGATTATGATTGTATGATTGTGATTGTATGATTGTCATTGTATGACTGTGATTGTATGATTGTGATTGTATGATCGTGATTGTATGATCGTGATTGTATGATCGTGATTGTATGATCGTGATTGTATGATTGTGATTGTATGATTCTGGCTGTTTGATTGTGATTGTATGATTGTGATTGTATGATTGTGATCGTATGATTGTTATTGCATGATTGTGATTTTATGATTGTGATTGTATGTTTGTGATTGTATGATTGTGATTGTTTGATTGTGATTGTATGATTGTGATTGTATGATTGTGATTCTATGATTGTGATTGTTTGATTGTGATTGTATGATTGCTATTGTATGATTGTGATTGTATGATTGTGATTGCATGATTGTGACTGTATGATTGTGATTGCATGATTGTGACTGTATGATTGTGATTGTATGATTGTGATTGTATGATTGTGATCGTATGATTGTGGTTGTATAATTGAGGTTGTATGATTGTTTCTGTATGATTGTGATTGTATGATTGCGATTGTATGATTGTGATTGTATGATTGTGAATGTATGATTGTGATCGTATGATTGTGATTCTTTGATTGCGATTGTATGATTGTGATTGTATGATTGTGATTGTATGATTGTGATTGTATGATTGTGATTGTGTGATTGTGATTGTATGATTGTGATTGCATGATTGTGATTGTATGATTGTGATGGTATGATTGTGATTGTATGATTGTGATTGTATGATAGTGATTGTATGATTGTTTCTGTATGATTGTGATTGCCTGATTGCGATTGTATGATTATGATTGTATGATTGTGATTGTGTGATTGTGATTGTATGATTGTGACTGTATGATTGTGACTGTATGATTGTGATTGTATGATTGTGATTGTATGATTGTAATTGTATGATTGTGATTGTATGATTGTGATTGCATGATTGCGATTGTATGATAGTAATTGTATGATTGTGATTGTGTGATTGCGATTGTATGACTGTGACTGTATGATTGTGATTGTATGATTGTCATTGTATGATTGTGATTGTATGATTATGATTGTATGATTGTGATTGTATGATTGTGATTGTGTGATTGTGATTGTATGATTGGAATTGCTTGATTGTGATTGTATGATTGTGATTGTATGATTATGATCGTAAGATTGTGATTGTTTGATTGGGATTGTATGATTGCTATTGTATGATTGTGATTGTATGATTGTGATTGTATGATTGTGATTCTTTTATTGCGATTGTATGATTTTGATTGTATGATTGTGATTGTATGATGGTGATTGTATGATTGTGATTCTTTTATTGCGATTGTATGATTTTGATTGTATGATTGTGATTGTATGATTGTGATCGTATGATTGTTATTGTATGATTGTGATTTTATGATTGTGATTGTATGATTGTGATTGTATGATTGTGATTGTTTGATTGTGATTGTATGATTGTGATTGTATGATTGTGATTCTATGATTGTGATTGTTTGATTGTGATTGTATGATTGCTATTGTTTGATTGTGATTGTATGATTGTGATTGCATGATTGTGACTATATGATTGCGATTGTATGATTGTGATTGTATGATTGTGATTGTATGATTGTGATTGTATGATTGTGATTGTATGATTGTGATTGTATGATTGTGATTGTATGATTGTGATTGTATGATTGTGATTGTATGATTGTGATTGTATGATTGTGATTGTATGATTGTGATTGTATGATTGTGATGGTATGATTGTGATTGTATGATTGTGATTGTATGATAGTGATTGTATGATTGTTTCTGTATGATTGTGATTGCCTGATTGCGATTGTATGATTATGATTGTATGATTGTGATTGTGTGATTGTGATTGTATGATTGTGATTGTATGATTGTGATTGCATGATTGCGATTGTATGATAGTAATTGTATGATTGTGATTGTGTGATTGCGATTGTATGACTGTGACTGTATGATTGTGATTGTATGATTGTCATTGTATGATTGTGATTGTATGATTATGATTGTATGATTGTGATTGTATGATTGTGATTGTGTGATTGTGATTGTATGATTGGAATTGCTTGATTGTGATTGTATGATTGTGATTGTATGATTATGATCGTAAGATTGTGATTGTTTGATTGGGATTGTATGATTGCTATTGTATGATTGTGATTGTATGATTGTGATTGTATGATTGTGATTCTTTTATTGCGATTGTATGATTTTGATTGTATGATTGTGATTGTATGATGGTGATTGTATGATTGTGATTCTTTTATTGCGATTGTATGATTTTGATTGTATGATTGTGATTGTATGATTGTGATCGTATGATTGTTATTGTATGATTGTGATTTTATGATTGTGATTGTATGATTGTGATTGTATGATTGTGATTGTTTGATTGTGATTGTATGATTGTGATTGTATGATTGTGATTCTATGATTGTGATTGTTTGATTGTGATTGTATGATTGCTATTGTTTGATTGTGATTGTATGATTGTGATTGCATGATTGTGACTATATGATTGCGATTGTATGATTGTGATTGTATGATTGTGATTGTATGATTGTGATTGTATGATTGTGATTGTATGATTGTGATTGTATGATTGTGATTGTATGATTGTGATTGTATGATTGTGATTGTATGATTGTGATTGTATGATTGTGATTGTATGATTGTGATTGTATGATTGTGATTGTATGATTGTGATTGTATGATTGTGATTGCATGATTGTGACTGTATGATTGTGATTGTATGATTGTGATTGTATGATTGTGATCGTATGATTGTGGCTGTATAATTAAGGTTGTATGATTGTTTCTGTATGATTGTGATTGTATGATTGCGATTGTATGATTGTGATTGTATGATTGTGATTGTGTGATTGTGATCGTATGATTGTGATTCTTTGATTGCGATTGTATGATTGTGATTGTATGATTGTGATTGTATGATTGTGATTGTATGATTGTGATTGTATGATTGTGATTGTATGATTGTGATTGTATGATTGTGATTGTGTGATTGTGATTGTATGATTGTGATTGCATGATTGTGATTGTATGATTGTGATGGTATGATTGTGATTGTATGATTGTGATTGTATGATAGTGATTGTATGATTGTTTCTGTATGATTGTGATTGCATGATTGCGATTGTATGATTATGATTGTATGATTGTGATTGTATGATTGTGATTGGGTGATTGTGATTGTGTGATTGTGATTGTGAGATTGTGATTGTATGATCGTGATTGTATGATCGTGATTGTGAGATTGTGATTGTATGATTGCGATTGAATGATTGTGATTGTATGATAGTAATTGTATGATTGTGATTGTATGATTATGATCGTATGATTGTGATTGTAAGATTGTGGTTGTGTGATTGCGATTGTATGAATGTGACTGTATGATTGTGATTGTATGATTGTGATTGTATGACTGTGATTGTGTGATTGTGATTGTATGACTGTGATTGTATGATTGTGATTGTATGATTGTGATTGTATGATTGTGATTGTATGATTGTGATTGTATGACTGTGATTGTATGATTGTGATTGTATGATTTTGATTGTATGATTGTGATTGTATGGTTGTGATTGTATGATTGTGATTGTTTGATTGTGATTTTGTGATTATGATTGTATGATTGTGATTGTATGATTGTAATTGTGTGACTGTGATGGTATGATTGTGATTGTATGATCGTGATTGTATGATCGTGATTGTATGATCGTGATTGTATGATTATGATTGTATGATTGTGATTGTATGATTGTAATTGTATGACTGTGATTGTATGATTGTGATTGTATGATCGCGATTGTATGATTGTGAATGTATGATTGTGATTGTATGATTGTGATTGTATGATTGTGATTGTACGATTGTGGTTGTATAATTAAGGTTGTATGATTGTTTTTGTATGATTGTGATTGTATGATTGTGATTGTATGATTGTGATTGTATGATAGTGATTGTATGATTGTGATTGTATGATTGTGATTCTTTTATTGCGATTGTATGATTGTGATTGTATGATTGTGATTCTATGATTGTGATTGTATGATTGTGATTGTATGATTGTGATTGTATGATTGTGATTGTATGATTGTGACTGTATGATTGTGATTGTATGATTGTGATTGTATGATTGTGATTGTATGATTGTGATTGTATGATTGTGATTCTATGATTGTGATTGTTTGACTGTGATTGTATGATTGCTATTGTATGATTGTGATTGTATAATTGTGATTGTATGATTGTGATTGTATGATTGTGATTGTATGATTGTGATTGTATGATTGTGATTGTATGATTGTGATTGTATGATTGTGATTGTATGATTCTGATTGTATGATTGTGATTGTATGATTGTGATTGCATGATTGTGACTGTATGATTGTGATTGTGTGAATGTGATTGTATGATTGTGATTGTATGATTGTGATTGTATGATTGTGATTGTATGATTGTGATTGCATGATTGTGATTGTATGATTGTGATGGTATGATTGTGATCGTATGATTGTGATCGTATGATTGTAATTGTAAGATTGTGGTTGTGTGATTGCGATTGTATGATTGTGACTGTATGATTGTGATTGTATGATTGTCCTTGTATGATTGTGATTGTATGATTATGATTGTATGATTGTGATTGTATGATTGTGATTGTGTGATTGTGATTGTATGATTTTGATTGTATGATTGTGATTGTATGATTGTGATTGTATGATTATGATCGTATGATTGTGATTTGTAAGATTGTGGTTGTGTGATTGCGATTGTATGAATGTGACTGTATGATTGTGATTGTATGGTTGTCCTTGTATGATTGTGATTGTATGATTGTGATTGTATGATTGTGATTGTATGATTGTGATTGTGTGATTGTGATTGTATGATTGTGATTGTATGATTGTGATTGTATGATTGTGATTGTATGATTGTGATTGTATGATTGTGATTGCATGATTGTGATTGTATGATAGTAATTGTATGACTGGGATCGTATGATTGTGATTGTATGATTGTGATTGTATGATAGTGATTGTATGATTGTGATTGTATGATTGTGATTGTGGGATTGTGATTGTATGATTTTGATTGTATGATTTTGATTTTATGATTGTGATTGTATGATTGTGATTGCTTGATTGTGATTGTATGATTGTGATTGTATGATTGTGATTGTATGATTGTGATTGTATGATTGTGATTGTATGATTGTGATTGTATGATTGTGATTGTATGATTGTGATTGTATGATTGTGATTGTATGATTGTGATTGTATGATTGTGATTGTATGATTGTGATTGTATGATTGTGATTGTATGATTGTGATTGTATGATTGTGATTGTATGATTGTGATTGTATGACTGTGATTGTATGATTGTGATTGTATGATTGTGATTGTATGATTGTGATTGTATGATTGTGATTGTATGGTTGTGATTGTATGATTGTGATTCTATGATTGTGATTGTTTGATTGGGATTGTATGATTGCTATTGTATGATTGTGATTGTATGATTGTGATTCTATGATTGTGATTCTTTTATTGCGATTGTATGATTGTGATTGTATGATTGTGATTGTATGATTGTGATTGTATGATTGTGATTGTATGATTGTGATTGTATGATTGTGATTGTATGACTGTGATTGTATGATTGTGATTGTATGATTGTGATTGTATGATTGTGATTGTATGATTGTGATTGTATGGTTGTGATTGTATGATTGTGATTGTATGATTGTGATTTTGTGATTATGATTGTATGATTGTGATTGTATGATTGTAATTGTATGACTGTGATGGTATGATTGTGATCGTATGATTGTGATCGTATGATTGTGGCCGTATGATTGTGATTGTATGATTGTGGTTGTGTGATTGCGATTGTATGATTGTGACTGTATGATTGTGATTGTATGATTGTCCTTGTATGATTGTGATTGTATGATTATGATTGTATGATTGTGATTGTATGATTGTGATGGTATGATTGTGACTGCATGATTGTGATTGTATGATTGTGATCGTATGATTGTGATCGTATGATTGTGGTTGTATAATTAAGGTTGTATGATTGTTTCTGTATGATTGTGATTGTATGATTGCGATTGTATGATTGTGATTGTATGATTGTGATTGTATGATTGTGATCGTATGATTGTGATTCTTTGATTGCGATTGTATGATTGTGATTGTATGATTGTGATTGTATGATTGTGATTGTATGATTGTGATTGTATGATTGTGATTGTATGATTGTGATTGTATGATTGTGATTGTATGATTGTGATTGTATGATTGTGATTGTATGATTGTGATTGTATGATTGTGATTGTATGATTGTGATTGTATGATTGTGATGGTATGATTGTGATTGTATGATTGTGATTGTATGATTGTGATTGTATGATTGTGATTGTATGATTGTGATTGTATGATTGTGATTGCATGATTGTGACTGTATGATTGTGATTGTATGATTGTGATTGTATGATTGTGATTGTATGATTGTGATTGTATGATTGTGATTGTATGATTGTGATTGTATGATAGTGATTGTATGATTGTTTCTGTATGTTTGTGATTTTATGATTGCGATTGTATGATTGTGATTGTATGATTGTGATTGTATGATCGTTATTGTATGATCGTGATTGTGAGATTGTGATTGTATGATTGTGATTGTATGATTGTGATTGTATGATTGTGATTGTATGATTGTGATTGTATGATTGTGATTGTATGATTGTGATTGTATGATTGTGATTGTATGATTGTGATTGTATGATTGTGATTGTATGATTGTGATTGTATGATTGTGATTGTATGATTGTGATTGTATGATTGTGATTGTATGATTGGAATTGCTTGATTGTGATTGTATGATTGTGATTGTATGATTATGATCGTAAGATTGTGATTGTTTGATTGGGATTGTATGATTGCTATTGTATGATTGTGATTGTATGATTGTGATTGTATGATTGTGATTGTATGATTGTGATTCTTTTATTGCGATTGTATGATTGTGATTGTATGATTGTGATTGTATGATGGTGATTGTATGATTGTGATTGTATGATTCTGGCTGTTTGATTGTGATTATATGATTGTGATTGTATGATTGTGATCGTATGATTGTTATTGTATGATTGTGATTTTATGATTGTGATTGTATGATTGTGATTGTATGATTGTGATTGTTTGATTGTGATTGTATGATTGTGATTGTATGATTGTGATTCTATGATTGTGATTGTTTGATTGTGATTGTATGATTGCTATTGTTTGATTGTGATTGTATGATTGTGATTGCATGATTGTGACTATATGATTGCGATTGTATGATTGTGATTGTATGATTGTGATTGTATGATTGTGATTGTATGATTGTGATTGTATGATTGTGATTGTATGATTGTGATTGTATGATTGTGATTGTATGATTGTGATTGTATGATTGTGATTGTATGATTGTGATGGTATGATTGTGATTGTATGATTGTGATTGTATGATTGTGATTGTATGATTGTGATTGTATGATTGTGATTGTATGATTGTGATTGCATGATTGTGACTGTATGATTGTGATTGTATGATTGTGATTGTATGATTGTGATTGTATGATTGTGATTGTATGATTGTGATTGTATGATTGTGATTGTATGATAGTGATTGTATGATTGTTTCTGTATGTTTGTGATTTTATGATTGCGATTGTATGATTGTGATTGTATGATTGTGATTGTATGATTGTGATTGTATGATTGTGATTGTATGATTGTGATTGTATGATTATGATTGTATGATTGTGATTGTATGATTGTGATTGTATGATGGTGATTGTATGATTGTGATTGTATGATGGTGATTGTATGATTGTGATTGTATGATTGTGATTGTATGATTGGAATTGCTTGATTGTGATTGTATGATTGTGATTGTATGATTATGATCGTAAGATTGTGATTGTTTGATTGGGATTGTATGATTGCTATTGTATGATTGTGATTGTATGATTGTGATTGTATGATTGTGATTGTATGATTGTGATTCTTTTATTGCGATTGTATGATTGTGATTGTATGATTGTGATTGTATGATGGTGATTGTATGATTGTGATTGTATGATTCTGGCTGTTTGATTGTGATTATATGATTGTGATTGTATGATTGTGATCGTATGATTGTTATTGTATGATTGTGATTTTATGATTGTGATTGTATGATTGTGATTGTATGATTGTGATTGTTTGATTGTGATTGTATGATTGTGATTGTATGATTGTGATTCTATGATTGTGATTGTTTGATTGTGATTGTATGATTGCTATTGTTTGATTGTGATTGTATGATTGTGATTGCATGATTGTGACTATATGATTGCGATTGTATGATTGTGATTGTATGATTGTGATTGTATGATTGTGATTGTATGATTGTGATTGTATGATTGTGATTGTATGATTGTGATTGTATGATTGTGATTGTATGATTGTGATTGTATGATTGTGATTGCATGATTGTGACTGTATGATTGTGATTGTATGATTGTGATTGTATGATTGTGATCGTATGATTGTGGCTGTATAATTAAGGTTGTATGATTGTTTCTGTATGATTGTGATTGTATGATTGCGATTGTATGATTGTGATTGTATGATTGTGATTGTGTGATTGTGATCGTATGATTGTGATTCTTTGATTGCGATTGTATGATTGTGATTGTATGATTGTGATTGTATGATTGTGATTGTATGATTGTGATTGTATGATTGTGATTGTATGATTGTGATTGTATGATTGTGATTGTATGATTGTGATTGTATGATTGTGATTGTATGATTGTGATTGTATGATTGTGATTGTATGATTGTGATTGTATGATTGTGATTGTATGATTGTGATTGTATGATTGTGATTGTATGATTGTGATTGTATGATTGTGATTGTATGATTGTGATTGTATGATTGTGATTGTATGATTGTGATTGCATGATTGTGACTGTATGATTGTGATTGTATGATTGTGATTGTATGATTGTGATCGTATGATTGTGGCTGTGTAATTAAGGTTGTATGATTGTTTCTGTATGATTGTGATTGTATGATTGTGATTGTATGATTGTGATTGTATGATTGTGATTGTGTGATTGTGATTGTATGATTGTGATTGCATGATTGTGATTGTATGATTGTGATGGTATGATTGTGATTGTATGATTGTGATAGTATGATAGTGATTGTATGATTGTTTCTGTATGATTGTGATTGCATGATTGCGATTGTATGATTATGATTGTATGATTGTGATTGTATGATTGTGATTGTGTGATTGTGATTGTGTGATTGTGATTGTGAGATTGTGATTGTATGATCGTGATTGTATGATCGTGATTGTGAGATTGTGATTGTATGATTGCGATTGAATGATTGTGATTGTATGATAGTAATTGTATGATTGTGATTGTATGATTATGATCGTATGATTGTGATTGTAAGATTGTGGTTGTGTGATTGCGATTGTATGAATGTGACTGTATGATTGTGATTGTATGATTGTCCTTGTATGATTGTGATTGTATGATTGTGATTGTATGATTGTGATTGTATGATTGTGATTGTGTGATTGTGATTGTATGATTGTGATTGCATGATTGTGATTGTATGATAGTAATTGTATGATTGTGATCGTATGATTGTGATTGTATGATTGTGATTGTCTGATAGTGATTGTATGATTGCGATTGTATGATTGTGATTGTGTGATTGTGATTGTATGATTGTGATTGTATGATTGTGATTGTGTGATTGTGATTGTATGATTTTGATTTTATGATTGTGATTGTATGATTGTGATTGTATGATTGTGATTGTATGATTGTGATTGCTTGATTTTGATTGTATGATTGTGATTGTATGATTGTGATTCTATGATTGTGATTGTATGATTGTGATTGTATGATTGTGATTGTATGATTGTGATTGTATGATTGTGATTGTATGATTGTGATTGTTTGATTGTGATTGTATGATTGTGATTGTATGATTGTGATCGTATGATTGTGGTTGTATAATTAAGGTTGTATGATTGTTTCTGTATGATTGTGATTGTATGATTGCGATTGTATGATTGTGATTGTATGATTGTGATTGTATGATTGTGATCGTATGATTGTGATACTTTGATTGCGATTGTATGATTGTGACTCCATGATTGTGACTGTACGATTGCGATTGTATGATTGTGATTGTATGATTGTGATTGTATGATTGTGATTGTATGATTGTTTCTGTATGATTGTGATTGTATGATTGCGATTGTATGATTGTGATTGTATGATTGTGATTGTATGATCGTTATTGTATGATCGTGATTGTGAGATTGTGATTGTATGATTGTGATTGTATGATTGTGATTGTATGATTGTGATTGCATGATTGTGATTGTATGATAGTAATTGTATGATTGTGATCGTATGATTGTGATTGTATGATTGTGATTGTATGATAGTGATTGTATGATTGTGATTGTATGATTGTGATTGTGTGATTGTGATTGTATGATTGTGATTGTATGATTGGGATTGTATGATTGCTATTGTATGATTGTGATTGTATGATTGTGATTGTATGATTGTGATTCTTTTATTGCGATTGTATGATTGTGATTGTATGATTGTGATTGTATGATTGTGATTGTATGATTGTGATTCTATGATTGTGATTGTATGATTGTGATTGTATGATTGTGATTGTATGATTGTGATTGTATGATTGTGATTGTATGATTGTGATCGTATGATTGTGATTCTTTGATTGCGATTGTATGATTGTGATTGTATGATTGTGATTGTATGATTGTGATTGTATGATTGTGATTGTATGATTGTGATTGTATGATTGTGATTGTATGATTGTGATTGTATGATTGTGATTGTATGATTGTGATTGTATGATTGTGATTGTATGATTGTGATTGTATGATTGTGATTGTATGATTGTGATTGTATGATTGTGATTGTATGACTGTGATTGTATGATTGTGATTGTATGATTGTGATTGTATGATTGTGATTGTATGATTGTGATTGTATGGTTGTGATTGTATGATTGTGATTGTATGATTGTGATTTTGTGATTATGATTGTATGATTGTGATTGTATGATTGTAATTGTATGACTGTGATGGTATGATTGTGATCGTATGATTGTGATCGTATGATTGTGGCCGTATGATTGTGATTGTATGATTGTGGTTGTGTGATTGCGATTGTATGATTGTGACTGTATGATTGTGATTGTATGATTGTCCTTGTATGATTGTGATTGTATGATTATGATTGTATGATTGTGATTGTATGATTGTGATGGTATGATTGTGACTGCATGATTGTGATTGTATGATTGTGATCGTATGATTGTGATCGTATGATTGTGGTTGTATAATAAAGGTTGTATGATTGTTTCTGTATGATTGTGATTGTATGATTGCGATTGTATGATTGTGATTGTATGATTGCGATTGTATGATTGTGATTGTATGATTGTGATTGTATGATTGTTTCTGTATGATTGTGATTGTATGATTGCGATTGTATGATTGTGATTGTATGATTGTGATTGTATGATCGTTATTGTATGATCGTGATTGTGAGATTGTGATTGTATGATTGTGATTGTATGATTGTGATTGTATGATTGTGATTGCATGATTGTGATTGTATGATAGTAATTGTATGATTGTGATCGTATGATTGTGATTGTATGATTGTGATTGTATGATAGTGATTGTATGATTGTGATTGTATGATTGTGATTGTGTGATTGTGATTGTATGATTGTGATTGTATGATTGTGATTGTGTGATTGTGATTGTATGATTTTGATTTTATGATTGTGATTGTATGATTGTGATTGTATGATTGTGACTGCTTGATTTTGATTGAATGATTGTGATTGTATGATTGTGATTCTATGATTGTGATTGTATGATTGTGATTGTATGATTGTGATTGTATGATTGTGATTGTATGATTGTGATTGTATGATTGTGATTGTTTGATTGTGATTGTATGATTGTGATTGTATGATTGTGATCGTATGATTGTGGTTGTATAATTAAGGTTGTATGATTGTTTCTGTATGATTGTGATTGTATGATTGCGATTGTATGATTGTGATTGTATGATTGTGATTGTATGATTGTGATCGTATGATTGTGATACTTTGATTGCGATTGTATGATTGTGATTGTATGATTGTTATTGTATGATTGTGATTGTATGATTGTGATTGTATGATTGTGATTGTATGATTGTGATTGTATGATTGTGATTGTATGATTGTGATTGTATGATTGTGATTGTATGATTGTGATTGTATGATTGTGATTCTATGATTGTGATTCTATGATTGTGATTGTATGATTGTGATTGTATGATTGTGATTGTATGATTGTGATTGTATGATTGTGATTGTATGATTGTGACGGTATGATTGTGATTGTATGATTGTGATTGTATGATTGTGATTGTATGATTGTGATTGTATGACTGTGATTGTATGATTGTGATTGTATGACTGTGATTGTATGACTGTGATTGTATGACTGTGATTGTATGATTGTGATTGTATGATTGTGATTGTATGATTGTGATTGTATGACTGTGATTGTATGATTGTGATTGTATGATTGTGATTGTATGATTGTGATTGTATGATTGTGATTGTATGATTGTGATTGTATGATTGTGATTGTATGATTGTGATTTTGTGATTATGATTGTATGATTGTGATTGTATGATTGTAGTTGTATGACTGTGATGGTATTATTGTGATTGTATGATCGTGATTGTATGATCGTGATTGTATGATTGTGATTGTATGATTGTGATTGTGAGACTGTGATTGTATGATTCTGACTGTTTGATTGTGTATGTATGATTGTGATTGTATGATTGTGATC
This sequence comes from Megachile rotundata, assembly GCF_050947335.1. Classification (NCBI taxonomy): domain Eukaryota; kingdom Metazoa; phylum Arthropoda; class Insecta; order Hymenoptera; family Megachilidae; genus Megachile; species Megachile rotundata. The sequence continues at coordinate 990,146 of NW_027473331.1, read as the reverse complement.
GTATGATTGTTATTGTATGATTGTGATTTTATGATTGCGATTGTATGATTGTGATTGTATGATTGTGATTGTTTGATTGTGATTGTATGATTGTGATTGTATGATTGTGATTGTATAATTGTGATCGTATGATTGTGATTGTATGATTGCGATTGTATGATTGTGATTGTATGATTGTGATTGTATGATTCTGATTGTATGATTGTGAGTGTATGATTGTGATTGTATGATTGCGATCGTATGATTGTGATTCTTTGATTGCGATTATATGATTGTGATTGTATGATTGCGATTGTATGATTGTGATTGTATGATTGTGATTGTATGATTGTGATTGTATGATTGTGATTGTATGATTGTGATTGTATGATTGTGATTGTATGATTGTGATTGTATGATTGTGATTGTATGATTGTGATTGTATGATTGTGATTCTATGATTGTGATTCTATGATTGTGATTGTATGATTGTGATTGTATGATTGTGATTGTATGATTGTGATTGTATGATTGTGATTGTATGATTGTGACTGTATGATTGTGATTGTATGATTGTGATTGTATGATTGTGATTGTATGATTGTGATTGTATGACTGTGATTGTATGATTGTGATTGTATGACTGTGATTGTATGACTGTGATTGTATGACTGTGATTGTATGATTGTGATTGTATGATTGTGATTGTATGATTGTGATTGTATGACTGTGATTGTATGATTGTGATTGTATGATTGTGATTGTATGATTGTGATTGTATGATTGTGATTGTATGATTGTGATTGTATGATTGTGATTGTATGATTGTGATTGTATGATTGTGATTTTGTGATTATGATTGTATGATTGTGATTGTATGATTGTAGTTGTATGACTGTGATGGTATTATTGTGATTGTATGATCGTGATTGTATGATCGTGATTGTATGATTGTGATTGTATGATTGTGATTGTGAGACTGTGATTGTATGATTCTGACTGTTTGATTGTGATTGTATGATTGTGATTGTATGATTGTGATCGTATGATTGTTATTGTATGATTGTGATTTTATGATTGCGATTGTATGATTGTGATTGTATGATTGTGATTGTTTGATTGTGATTGTATGATTGTGATTGTATGATTGTGATTGTATAATTGTGATCGTATGATTGTGATTGTATGATTGCGATTGTATGATTGTGATTGTATGATTGTGATTGTATGATTCTGATTGTATGATTGTGAGTGTATGATTGTGATTGTATGATTGCGATCGTATGATTGTGATTCTTTGATTGCGATTATATGATTGTGATTGTATGATTGTGATTGTATGATTGTGATTGTATGATTGTGATTGTATGATTGTGATTGTATGATTGTGATTGTATGATTGTGATTGTATGATTGTGATTGTATGATTGTGATTGTATGATTGTGATTGTATGATTGTGATTGTATGATTGTGATTGTATGATTGTGATTGTATGATTGTGATTGTATGATTGTGATTGTATGATTGTGATTGTATGATTGTGATTGTATGATTGTGATTGTATGATTGTGATTGTATGATAGTGATTGTATGATTGTTATTGCATGATTGCCATTGTATGATTATGATTGTGTGATTGTGATTGTATGATTGTGATTGTATGATTGTGATTGTATGATTGTGATTGTATGATTGTGATTATATGATTGTGATTGTATGATTGTGATTGTATGATTGTGATTGTATGATAGTGATTGTATGATTGTGCTTGTATGATTGTGGTTGTATAATCAAGGTTGTATGATTGTTCTTGTATGATTGTGATTGTGAGACTGTGATTGTATGATTCTGACTGTTTGATTGTGATTGTATGATTGTGATTGTATGATTGTGATCGTATGATTGTTATTGTATGATTGTGATTTTATGATTGCGATTGTATGATTGTGATTGTATGATTGTGATTGTTTGATTGTGATTGTATGATTGTGATTGTATGATTGTGATTGTATAATTGTGATCGTATGATTGTGATTGTATGATTGCGATTGTATGATTGTGATTGTATGATTGTGATTGTATGATTCTGATTGTATGATTGTGATTGTATGATTGCGATCGTATGATTGTGATTCTTTGATTGCGATTATATGATTGTGATTGTATGATTGTGATTGTATGATTGTGATTGTATGATTGTGATTGTATGATTGTGATTGTATGATAGAGATCGTATGATTGTGATTGTGTGGTAGTAATTGTATGATTGTGATCGTATGATTGTGATTGTATGATTGTGATTGTATGATTGTGGATGTATGATTGTGATTGTATGATTGTGATTGTATGACTGTGATTGTATGATTGTGATTGTATGATTGTGATTGTATGATTGTGATTTTGTGATTGTGATTGTATGAATGTGATTGTAAGATTGTGATTGTATGATTGTGATTGTATGATTGTGATAGTATTATTGTGATTGTATGATTGTGATTGTATGATCGCGATTGTATGATTGTGATTGTATGATTGTGATTGTATGATTGTGATTGTATGATTGTGGTTGTATAATTAAGGTTGTATGATTGTTTTTGTATGATTGTGATTGTATGATTGTGATTGTATGATTGTGATTGTATGATTGTGCTTGTATGATTGTGGTTGTATAATTAAGGTTGTATGATTGTTTTTGTATGATTGTGATTGTATGATTGTGATTGTATGATTGTGATTGTATGATTGTGATTGTATGATTGTGATTGTATGATTGTGATTGTATGATTGTGATTGTATGATTGTGATTGTATGATTGTGATTGTATGATTGTGATTGTATGACTGTGATTGTATGATTGTGATTGTATGATTGTGATTGTATGATTGTGATTGTATGATTGTGATTGTATGATTGTGATTGTATGATTGTGATTGTATGATTGTGATGGTATGATTGTGATCGTATGATTGTGATTGTAAGATTGTGGTTGTGTGATTGCGATTGTATGATTGTGACTGCATGATTGTGATTGTATGATTGTCCTTGTATGATTGTGATTGTATGATAATGATTGTATGATTGTGATCGTATGATTGTGATTGTATGATTGTGACTGTACGATTGTGATTGTATGATGGTGATTGTATGATTGTGATCGTATGATTGTGGTTGTATAATTGAGGTTGTATGATTGTTTCTGTATGATTGTGATTGTATGATTGCGATTGTATGATTGTGATTGTATGATTGTGATTGTATGATTGCGATCGTATGATTGTGATTCTTTGATTGCGATTGTATGATTGTGATTGTATGATTGTGATTGTATGATTGCGATTGTATGATTGTGATTGTATGATTGTGATTGTATGATTGTGATCGTATGATTGTGATTCTTTGATTGCGATTGTATGATTGTGATTGTATGATTGTGATTGTATGATTGTGATTGTATGATTGTGATTGTATGATTGTGATTGTATGATTGTGATTGTATGATTGTGATTGTATGATTGTGATTGTATGATTGTGATTGTATGATTGTGATTGTATGATTGTGATTGTATGATTGTGATTGTATGATTGCGATTGTATGATTGTGATTGTATGATTGTGACTGTATGATTGTGATTGTATGATTGTGATTGTATGATTGTGATCGTATGATTGTGGTTGTATAATTAAGGTTGTAAGACTGTTTCTGTATGATTGTGATTGTATGATTGCGATTGTATGATTGTGATTGTGTGATTGTGATTGTATGATTGCGATCGTATGATTGTGATTCTTTGATTGCGATTGTATGATTGTGATTGTATGATTGTGATTGTATGATTGTGATTGTATGATTGTGATTGTATGATTGCGATTGTATGATTGCGATTGTATGATTGTGATTGTATGATTGTGATCGTATGATTGTGATTCTTTGATTGCGATTGTATGATTGTGATTGTATGATTGTGATTGTATGATTGTGATTGTATGATTGTGATTGTATGATTGTGATTGTATGATTGTGATCGTACGATTGTGATTGTATGACTGTGATTGTATGATTGTGATTGTATGACTGTGATTGTATGATTGTGATTGTATGATTGTGATTGTATGATTGTGATTGTATGATTGTGATTGTATGACTGTGATTGTATGATTGTGATCGTATGATTGTTATTGTATGATTGTGATTTTATGATTGTGATTGTATGATTGTGATTGTATGATTGTGATTGTTTGATTGTGATTGTATGATTGTGATTGTATGATTGTGATTCTATGATTGTGATTGTTTGATTGTGATTGTATGATTGCTATTGCATGATTGTGATTGTATGATTGTGATTGTATGATTGTGATTCTTTTATTGCGATTGTATGATTGTGATTGTATGATTGTGATTGTATGATTGTGATTGTATGATTGTGATTGTATGATTGTGATTCTATGATTGTGAGTGTATGATTGTGATGGTACGACTGTGATTGTATGATTGTGATTTTATGACTGTGATTGTATGATTGTGATTGTATGATTGTGATTGTATGATTGTGATTGTATGATTGTGATGGTATCATTGTGATCGTATGATTGTGATCGTATGATTGTGATTGTAAGATTGTGGTTGTGTGATTGCGATTGTATGATTGTGACTGCATGATTGTGATTGTATGATTGTCCTTGTATGATTGTGATTGTATGATTATGATTGTATGATTGTGATTGTATGATTGTGATTGTATGATTGTGATTGTATGATTGTGATTGTATGATTGTGATTTTGTGATTATGATTGTATGATTGTGATTGTATGATTGTAATTGTATGACTGTGATGGTATTATTGTGATTGTATGATCGTGATTGTATGATCGTGATTGTATGATTGTGATTGTATGATTGTGATTGTGAGATTGTGATTGTATGATTCTGACTGTTTGATTGTGATTGTATGATTGTGATTGTATGATTGTGATTGTATGATTGTGATTGTATGATTGTGATTGTATGATTGTGATTCTATGATTGTGATTGTATGATTGTGATTGTATGATTGTGATTGTATGATTGTGATTGTATGATTGTGACTGCATGATTGTGATTGTATGATTGTGATTGTTTGATTGTGATTGTATGATTGTGATTGTATGATTGTGATTGTATGATTGTGATTGTATGATTGTGATTGTATGATTGTGATTGTATGATTGTGATTCTATGATTGTGATTGTATGATTGTGATTGTATGATTGTGATTGTATGATTGTGATTGTATGATTGTGACTGTATGATTGTGACTGTATGATTGTGATTGTATGATTGTGATTGTATGATTGTGATTGTATGATTGTAATTGTATGACTGTGATTGTATGACTGTGATTGTATGATTGTGATTGTATGATTGTGATTGTATGATTGTGATTGTATGATTGTGATTGTATGATTGTGATTGTATGACTGTGATTGTATGATTGTGATTGTATGATTGTGATTGTATGATTGTGATTGTATGGTTGCGATTGTATGATTGTGATTTTGTGATTATGATTGTATGATTGTGATTGTATGATTGTAATTGTATGACTGTGATGGTATTATTGTGATTGTATGATCGTGATTGTATGATCGTGATTGTATGATTGTGATTGTATGATTGTGATTGTGAGATTGTGATTGTATGATTCTGACTGTTTGAATGTGATTGTATGATTGTGATTGTATGATTGTAATCGTATGATTGTTATTGTATGATTGTCATTTTATGATTGCGATTGTATGATTGTGATTGTATGATTGTGATTGTTTGATTGTAATTGTATGATTGTGATTGTATGATTGTGATTCTATGATTGTGATTGTTTGACTGTGATTGTATGATTGCTATTGTATGATTGTGATTGTATGATTGTGATTGTATGATTGTGATCGTATGATTGTGATCGTATGATTGTGATTGTATAATTGTGATTGTATGATTGTGATTGTATGATTGCGATTGTATGATTGTGATTGTATGATTGTGATTGTATGATCGTGATTGTATGATCGTGATTGTATGATCGTGATTGTATGATTGTGATTATATGATAGTGATTTTGTGATTATGATTGTATGATTGTGATTGTATGATTGTAATTGTATGACTTTGGTTGTATGATTGTGATTGTATGATCGCGATTGTATGATTGTGATTGTATGATTGTGATTGTATGATTGTGATTGTATGATTGTGATTGTATGATTGTGCTTGTATGATTGTGGTTGTATAATTAAGGTTGTATGATTGTTTTTGTATGATTGTGATTGTATGATTGTGATTGTATGATTGTGATTGTATGATTGTGATTGTATGATTGTGATTGTATGATTGTGATTGTATGATTGTGATTGTATGATTGTGATGGTATGATTGTGATCGTATGATTGTGATCGTATGATTGTGATTGTAAGATTGTGGTTGTGTGATTGCGATTGTATGATTGTGACTGTATGATTGTCATTGTATGATTGTCCTTGTATGATTGTGATTGTATGATAATGATTGTATGATTGTGATTGTATGATTGTGATTGTATGATTGTGATTGTATGATTGTGATCGTATGATAGTGATTCTTTGATTGCGATTGTATGATTGTGATTGTATGATTGTGATTGTATGATTGTGATTGTATGATTGTGATTGTATGATTGTGATTGTATGATTGTGATTATATGATTGTGATTGTATGATTGTGATTGTATGACTGTGATTGTATGATTGTGCTTGTATGATTGTGGTTGTATAATTAAGGTTGTATGATTGTTTTTGTATGATTGTGATTGTATGATTGTGATTGTATGATTGTGATTGTATGATTGTGATTGTATGATTGTGATTGTATGATTGTGATTGTATGATTGTGATTGTATGATTGTGATTGTATGATTGTGATGGTATGATTGTGATCGTATGATTGTGATCGTATGATTGTGATTGTAAGATTGTGGTTGTGTGATTGCGATTGTATGATTGTGACTGTATGATTGTGATTGTATGATTGTCCTTGTATGATTGTGATTGTATGATAATGATTGTATGATTGTGATTGTATGATTGTGATTGTATGATTGTGATTGTATGATTGTGATCGTATGATAGTGATTCTTTGATTGCGATTGTATGATTGTGATTGTATGATTGTGATTGTATGATTGTGATTGTATGATTGTGATTGTATGATTGTGATTATATGATTGTGATTGTATGATTGTGATTGTATGACTGTGATTGTATGATTGTGATTGTATGATTGTGATTGTATGATTGCGATTGTATGATTGTGATTGTATGATTGTGACTGTATGATTGTGATTGTATGATTGTGATTGTATGATTGTGATCGTATGATTGTGGTTGTATAATTAAGGTTGTATGACTGTTTCTGTATGATTGTGATTGTATGATTGCGATTGTATGATTGTGATTGTGTGATTGTGATTGTATGATTGCGATCGTATGATTGTGATTCTTTGATTGCGATTGTATGATTGTGATTGTATGATTGTGATTGTATGATTGTGATTGTATGATTGTGATTGTATGATTGCGATTGTATGATTGTGATTGTATGATTGTGATTGTATGATTGTGATCGTATGATTGTGATTGTATGATTGTGATTGTATGATTGTGATTGTATGACTGCGATTGTATGATTGTGATGGTATGATTGTGATCGGATGATTGTGATCGTATGATTGTGATTGTAAGATTGTGGTTGTGTGATTGCGATTGTATGATTGTGACTGTATGATTGTGATTGTATGATTGTCCGTGTATGATTGTGATTGTATGATAATGATTGTACGATTGTGATTGTATGATTGTGATTGTATGATTGTCACTGTATGATTGTGATTGTATGATTGTGATTGTATGATTGTGATCGTATGATTGTGGTTGTATAATTAAGGTTGTATGACTGTTTCTGTATGATTGTGATTGTATGATTGCGATTGTATGATTGTGATTGTGTGATTGTGATTGTATGATTGCGATCGTATGATTGTGATTCTTTGATTGCGATTGCATGATTGTGATTGTATGATTGTGATTGTATGATTGTGATTGTATGATTGCGATTGTATGATTGTGATTGTATGATTGTGATTGTATGATTGTGATCGTATGATTGTGATTCTTTGATTGCGATTGTATGATTGCGATTGTATGATTGTGATTGTATGATTGTGATTGTATGATTGTGATTGTATGATTGTGATTGTATGATTGTGATGGTATGATTGTGATCGTATGATTGTGATTGTATGATTGTGATTGTATGATTGTGATTGTATGATTGCGATTGTATGATTGCGATTGTATGATTGTGATTGTATGATTGTGATCGTATGATTGTAATTCTTTGATTGCGATTGTATGATTGTGATTGTATGATTGTGATTGTATGATTGTGATTGTATGATTGTGATTGTATGATTGTGATTGTATGATTGTGATTGTATGATTGTGATTGTATGATTGTGATTGTATGATTGTGATTGTATGATTGTGATTGTATGATTGCGATTGTATGATTGTGATTGTATGATTGTGACTGTATGATTGTGATTGTATGATTGTGATTGTATGATTGTGATCGTATGATTGTGGTTGTATAATTAAGGTTGTATGACTGTTTCTGTATGATTGTGATTGTATGATTGCGATTGTATGATTGTGATTGTGTGATTGTGATTGTATGATTGTGATTGTATGATTGTGATTGTATGATTGTGATTGTATGATTGTGATTGTATGATTGTGATTGTATGATTGTGATTATATGATTGTGATTGTATGATTGTGATTGTATGACTGTGATTGTATGATTGTGCTTGTATGATTGTGGTTGTATAATTAAGGTTGTATGATTGTTTTTGTATGATTGTGATTGTATGATTGTGATTGTATGATTGTGATTGTATGATTGTGATTGTATGATTGTGATTGTATGATTGTGATTGTATGATTGTGATTGTATGATTGTGATTGTATGATTGTGATGGTATGATTGTGATCGTATGATTGTGATCGTATGATTGTGATTGTAAGATTGTGGTTGTGTGATTGCGATTGTATGATTGTGACTGTATGATTGTGATTGTATGATTGTCCTTGTATGATTGTGATTGTATGATAATGATTGTATGATTGTGATTGTATGATTGTGATTGTATGATTGTGATTGTATGATTGTGATCGTATGATAGTGATTCTTTGATTGCGATTGTATGATTGTGATTGTATGATTGTGATTGTATGATTGTGATTGTATGATTGTGATTGTATGATTGTGATTATATGATTGTGATTGTATGATTGTGATTGTATGACTGTGATTGTATGATTGTGATTGTATGATTGTGATTGTATGATTGCGATTGTATGATTGTGATTGTATGATTGTGACTGTATGATTGTGATTGTATGATTGTGATTGTATGATTGTGATCGTATGATTGTGGTTGTATAATTAAGGTTGTATGACTGTTTCTGTATGATTGTGATTGTATGATTGCGATTGTATGATTGTGATTGTGTGATTGTGATTGTATGATTGCGATCGTATGATTGTGATTCTTTGATTGCGATTGTATGATTGTGATTGTATGATTGTGATTGTATGATTGTGATTGTATGATTGTGATTGTATGATTGCGATTGTATGATTGTGATTGTATGATTGTGATTGTATGATTGTGATCGTATGATTGTGATTGTATGATTGTGATTGTATGATTGTGATTGTATGACTGCGATTGTATGATTGTGATGGTATGATTGTGATCGGATGATTGTGATCGTATGATTGTGATTGTAAGATTGTGGTTGTGTGATTGCGATTGTATGATTGTGACTGTATGATTGTGATTGTATGATTGTCCGTGTATGATTGTGATTGTATGATAATGATTGTACGATTGTGATTGTATGATTGTGATTGTATGATTGTCACTGTATGATTGTGATTGTATGATTGTGATTGTATGATTGTGATCGTATGATTGTGGTTGTATAATTAAGGTTGTATGACTGTTTCTGTATGATTGTGATTGTATGATTGCGATTGTATGATTGTGATTGTGTGATTGTGATTGTATGATTGCGATCGTATGATTGTGATTCTTTGATTGCGATTGCATGATTGTGATTGTATGATTGTGATTGTATGATTGTGATTGTATGATTGCGATTGTATGATTGTGATTGTATGATTGTGATTGTATGATTGTGATCGTATGATTGTGATTCTTTGATTGCGATTGTATGATTGCGATTGTATGATTGTGATTGTATGATTGTGATTGTATGATTGTGATTGTATGATTGTGATTGTATGATTGTGATGGTATGATTGTGATCGTATGATTGTGATTGTATGATTGTGATTGTATGATTGTGATTGTATGATTGCGATTGTATGATTGCGATTGTATGATTGTGATTGTATGATTGTGATCGTATGATTGTAATTCTTTGATTGCGATTGTATGATTGTGATTGTATGATTGTGATTGTATGATTGTGATTGTATGATTGTGATTGTATGATTGTGATTGTATGATTGTGATTGTATGATTGTGATTGTATGATTGTGATTGTATGATTGTGATTGTATGATTGTGATTGTATGATTGTGATTGTATGATTGCGATTGTATGATTGTGATTGTATGATTGTGACTGTATGATTGTGATTGTATGATTGTGATTGTATGATTGTGATCGTATGATTGTGGTTGTATAATTAAGGTTGTATGACTGTTTCTGTATGATTGTGATTGTATGATTGCGATTGTATGATTGTGATTGTGTGATTGTGATTGTACGATTGCGATGGTATGATTGTGATTCTTTGATTGCGATTGTATGATGGTGATTGTATGATTGTGATTGTATGATTGTGATTGTATGATTGTGATTGTATGATTGTGATTGTATGATTGCGATTGTATGATTGTGATTGTATGATTGTGATTGTATGATTGTGATCGTATGATTGTGATTCTTTGATTGCGATTGTATGATTGTGATTGTATGATTGTGATTGTATGATTGTGATTGTATGATTGTGATTGTATGATTGTGATCGTGTGATTGTGATTGTATGATTGTGATTGTGTGATAGTGATTGTATGATTGTGATTGTATGATTGTGATTGTGTGAATGTGATTGTATGATTTTGATTTTATGATTGTGATTGTATGATTGTGATTGTATGATTGTGATTGCTTGATTGTGATTGTATGATTGTGATTGTATGATTGTGATTCTATGATTGTGATTGTTTGATTGTGATTTTTTGATTATGATTGTTTGATTGTGATTGTATGATTGCTATTGTATGATTGTGATTGTATGATTGTGATTGTATGATTGTGATTCTTTTATTGCGATTGTATGATTGTGATTGTATGATTGTGATTGTATGATTGTGATTGTATGATTGTGATTGTATGATTGTGATTGTATGATTGTGATTGTATGATTGTGATTGTATGATTGTGATTGTATGATAGTGATTGTATGATTGTGATTGTATGATTGTGATTGTGTGATTGTGATTGTATGATTGTGATTGTATGATTGCGATTGTATGATTGTGGTTGTTTGATTGTGATTGTATGATTGTGATTGTATGATTGTGATTGCTTGATTTTGATTGTATGATTGTGATTGTATGATTGTGATTCTATGATTGTGATTGTATGATTGTGATTGTATGATTGTGATTGTATGATTGTGATTGTATGATTGTGATTGTTTGATTGTGATTGTATGATTGCTATTGCATGATTGTGATTGTATGATTGTGACTGTACGATTGTGATTGTATGACTGTGATTGTATGATTGTGATTGTATGACTGTGATTGTATGATTGTGATTGTATGATTGTGATTGTATGATTGTGATTGTATGATTGTGATCGTATGATTGTGATTGTAAGATTGTGGTTGTGTGATTGCGATTGTATGATTGTGACTGCATGATTGTGATTGTATGATTGTCCTTGTATGATTGTGATTGTATGATTATGATTGTATGATTGTGATTGTATGATTGTGATTGTATGATTGTGATTGTATGACTGTGATTGTATGATTGTGATCGTATGATTGTTATTGTATGATTGTGATTTTATGATTGTGATTGTATGATTGTGATTGTATGATTGTGATTGTATGATTGTGATTGTTTGATTGTGATTGTATGATTGTGATTGTATGATTGTGATTCTATGATTGTGATAGTTTGATTGTGATTGTATGATTGCTATTGCATGATTGTGATTGTATGATTGTGATTGTATGATTGTGATTCTTTTATTGCGATTGTATGATTGTGATTGTATGATTGTGATTGTATGATTGTGATTGTATGATTGTGATTGTATGATTGTGATTCTATGATTGTGAGTGTATGATTGTGATGGTACGACTGTGATTGTATGATTGTGATTTTATGACTGTGATTGTATGATTGTGATTGTATGATTGTGATTGTATGATTGTGATTGTATAATTGTGATTGTATGATTGTGATGGTATGATTGTGATCGTATGATTGTGATCGTATGATTGTGATTGTAAGATTGTGGTTGTGTGATTGCGATTGTATGATTGTGACTGCATGATTGTGATTGTATGATTGTCCTTGTATGATTGTGATTGTATGATTATGATTGTATGATTGTGATTGTATGATTGTGATTGTATGATTGTGATTTTGTGATTATGATTGTATGATTGTGATTGTATGATTGTAATTGTATGACTGTGATGATATTATTGTGATTGTATGATCGTGATTGTATGATCGTGATTGTATGATTGTGATTGTATGATTGTGATTGTGAGATTGTGATTGTATGATTCTGACTGTTTGATTGTGATTGTATGATTGTGATTGTATGATTGTGATTGTATGATTGTGATTGTATGATTGTGATTGTATGATTGTGATTGTATGATTGTGATTGTATTATTGCTATTGTATGATTGTGATTGTATGATTGTGATTGTATGATTGTGATTGTATGATTGTGATTCTTTTATTGCGATTGTATGATTGTGATTGTATGATTGTGATTGTATGATTGTGATTGTATGATTGTGATTGTATGATTGTGATTGTATGATTGTGATTGTATGATTGTGATTGTATGATAGTGATTGTATGATTGTGATTGTATGATTGCGATTGTGTGATTGTGATTGTATGATTGTGATTGTATGATTGCGATTGTATGATTGTGATTGTTTGATTGTGATTGTATGATTGTGATTGTATGATTGTGATTGCTTGATTTTGATTGTATGATTGTGATTGTATGATTGTGATTCTATGATTGTGATTGTATGATTGTGATTGTATGATTGTGATTGTATGATTGTGATTGTATGATTGTGATTGTTTGATTGTGATTGTATGATTGCTATTGCATGATTGTGATTGTATGATTGTGACTGTACGATTGTGATTGTATGACTGTGATTGTATGATTGTGATTGTATGACTGTGATTGTATGATTGTGATTGTATGATTGTGATTGTATGATTGTGATTGTATGATTGTGATCGTATGATTGTGATTGTAAGATTGTGGTTGTGTGATTGCGATTGTATGATTGTGACTGCATGATTGTGATTGTATGATTGTCCTTGTATGATTGTGATTGTATGATTATGATTGTATGATTGTGATTGTATGATTGTGATTGTATGATTGTGATTGTATGACTGTGATTGTATGATTGTGATCGTATGATTGTTATTGTATGATTGTGATTTTATGATTGTGATTGTATGATTGTGATTGTATGATTGTGATTGTATGATTGTGATTGTTTGATTGTGATTGTATGATTGTGATTGTATGATTGTGATTCTATGATTGTGATTGTTTGATTGTGATTGTATGATTGCTATTGCATGATTGTGATTGTATGATTGTGATTGTATGATTGTGATTCTTTTATTGCGATTGTATGATTGTGATTGTATGATTGTGATTGTATGATTGTGATTGTATGATTGTGATTGTATGATTGTGATTGTATGATTGTGATTGTATGATTGTGATTGTATGATTGTGATTGTATGATTGTGATTGTATGATTGTGATTGTATGATTGTGATTGTATGATAGTGATTGTATGATTGTTATTGCATGATTGCCATTGTATGATTATGATTGTGTGATTGTGATTGTATGATTGTGATTGTATGATTGTGATTGTATGATTGTGATTGTATGATTGTGATTATATGATTGTGATTGTATGATTGTGATTGTATGATTGTGATTGTATGATAGTGATTGTATGATTGTGCTTGTATGATTGTGGTTGTATAATCAAGGTTGTATGATTGTTTTTGTATGATTGTGATTGTGAGACTGTGATTGTATGATTCTGACTGTTTGATTGTGATTGTATGATTGTGATTGTATGATTGTGATCGTATGATTGTTATTGTATGATTGTGATTTTATGATTGCGATTGTATGATTGTGATTGTATGATTGTGATTGTTTGATTGTGATTGTATGATTGTGATTGTATGATTGTGATTGTATAATTGTGATCGTATGATTGTGATTGTATGATTGCGATTGTATGATTGTGATTGTATGATTGTGATTGTATGATTCTGATTGTATGATTGTGATTGTATGATTGTGATTGTATGATTGCGATCGTATGATTGTGATTCTTTGATTGCGATTATATGATTGTGATTGTATGATTGTGATTGTATGATTGTGATTGTATGATTGTGATTGTATGATTGTGATTGTATGATTGTGATTGTATGATTGTGATTGTATGATTGTGATTGTATGATTGTGATTGTATGATTGTGATTGTATGATTGTGATTGTATGATTGTGATTGTATGATTGTGATTGTATGATTGTGATTGTATGATAGAGATCGTATGATTGTGATTGTGTGGTAGTAATTGTATGATTGTGATCGTATGATTGTGATTGTATGATTGTGATTGTATGATTGTGGATGTATGATTGTGATTGTATGATTGTGATTGTATGACTGTGATTGTATGATTGTGATTGTATGATTGTGATTGTATGATTGTGATTTTGTGATTGTGATTGTATGAATGTGATTGTAAGATTGTGATTGTATGATTGTGATTGTATGATTGTGATAGTATTATTGTGATTGTATGATTGTGATTGTATGATCGCGATTGTATGATTGTGATTGTATGATTGTGATTGTATGATTGTGATTGTATGATTGTGGTTGTATAATTAAGGTTGTATGATTGTTTTTGTATGATTGTGATTGTATGATTGTGATTGTATGATTGTGATTGTATGATTGTGCTTGTATGATTGTGGTTGTATAATTAAGGTTGTATGATTGTTTTTGTATGATTGTGATTGTATGATTGTGATTGTATGATTGTGATTGTATGATTGTGATTGTATGATTGTGATTGTATGATTGTGATTGTATGATTGTGATTGTATGACTGTGATTGTATGATTGTGATTGTATGATTGTGATTGTATGATTGTGATTGTATGATTGTGATTGTATGATTGTGATTGTATGATTGTGATTGTATGATTGTGATGGTATGATTGTGATCGTATGATTGTGATTGTAAGATTGTGGTTGTGTGATTGCGATTGTATGATTGTGACTGCATGATTGTGATTGTATGATTGTCCTTGTATGATTGTGATTGTATGATAATGATTGTATGATTGTGATTGTATGATTGTGATTGTATGATTGTGATTGTATGATTGTGACTGTACGATTGTGATTGTATGATGGTGATTGTATGATTGTGATCGTATGATTGTGGTTGTATAATTGAGGTTGTATGATTGTTTCTGTATGATTGTGATTGTATGATTGCGATTGTATGATTGTGATTGTATGATTGTGATTGTATGATTGCGATCGTATGATTGTGATTCTTTGATTGCGATTGTATGATTGTGATTGTATGATTGTGATTGTATGATTGCGATTGTATGATTGTGATTGTATGATTGTGATTGTATGATTGTGATCGTATGATTGTGATTCTTTGATTGCGATTGTATGATTGTGATTGTATGATTGTGATTGTATGATTGTGATTGTATGATTGTGATTGTATGATTGTGATTGTATGATTGTGATTGTATGATTGTGATTGTATGATTGTGATTGTATGATTGCGATTGTATGATTGTGATTGTATGATTGTGACTGTATGATTGTGATTGTATGATTGTGATTGTATGATTGTGATCGTATGATTGTGGTTGTATAATTAAGGTTGTAAGACTGTTTCTGTATGATTGTGATTGTATGATTGCGATTGTATGATTGTGATTGTATGATTGTGATTGTATGATTGTGATTGTATGATTGTGATTGTATGATTGTGATTGTATGATTGCGATTGTATGATTGCGATTGTATGATTGTGATTGTATGATTGTGATCGTATGATTGTGATTCTTTGATTGCGATTGTATGATTGTGATTGTATGATTGTGATTGTATGATTGTGATTGTATGATTGTGATTGTATGATTGTGATTGTATGATTGTGATCGTATGATTGTGATTGTATGATTGTGATTGTATGATAGTGATTGTATGATTGTGATTGTATGATTGTGATTGTGTGATTGTGATTGTATGATTTTGATTTTATGATTGTGATTGTATGACTGTGATTGTATGATTGTGATTGCTTGATTGTGATTGTATGATTGTGATTCTATGTTTGTGATTGTTTGATTGTGATTTTTTGATTATGATTGTTTGATTGTGATTGTATGATTGTGATTCTATGATTGTGATTGTATGATTGTGATTGTATGATTGTGATTCTTTTATTGCGATTGTATGATTGTGATTGTATGATTGTGATTGTATGATTGTGATTGTATGATTGTGATTGTTTGATTGTGATTGTATGATTGCTATTGCATGATTGTGATTGTATGATTGTGACTGTACGATTGTGATTGTATGACTGTGATTGTATGATTGTGATTGTATGACTGTGATTGTTTGATTGTGATTGTATGATTGTGATTGTATGATTGTGATTGTATGATTGTGATTGTATGATTGTGATCGTATGATTGTGATTGTAAGATTGTGGTTGTGTGATTGCGATGGTATGATTGTGACTGCATGATTGTGATTGTATGATTGTGATTGTATGATTGTGATTGTATGATTGTGATTGTATGATTGTGATTTTGTGATTATGATTGTATGATTGTGATTGTATGATAGTAATTGTATGACTGTGATGGTATTATTGTGATTGTATGATCGTGATTGTATGATCGTGATTGTATGATTGTGATTGTATGATTGTGATTGTGAGATTGTGATTGTATGATTCTGACTGTTTGATTGTGATTGTATGATTGTGATTGTATGATTGTGATTGTATGATTGTGATTGTATGATTGTGATTGTATGATTGTGATTGTATGATTGTGATTGTATGATTGTGATTCTATGATTGTGATTGTATGATTGTGATTGTATGATTGTGATTGTATGATTGTGATTGTATGATTGTGACTGTATGATTGTGATTGTATGATTGTGATTGTATGATTGTGATTGTATGATTGTAATTGTATGACTGTGATTGTATGACTGTGATTGTATGATTGTGATTGTATGATTGTGATTGTATGATTGTGATTGTATGATTGTGATTGTATGATTGTGATTGTATGACTGTGATTGTATGATTGTGATTGTATGATTGTGATTGTATGATTGTGATTGTATGGTTGCGATTGTATGATTGTGATTTTGTGATTATGATTGTATGATTGTGATTGTATGATTGTAATTGTATGACTGTGATGGTATTATTGTGATTGTATGATCGTGATTGTATGATCGTGATTGTATGATTGTGATTGTATGATTGTGATTGTGAGATTGTGATTGTATGATTCTGACTGTTTGATTGTGATTGTATGATTGTGATTGTATGATTGTAATCGTATGATTGTTATTGTATGATTGTCATTTTATGATTGCGATTGTATGATTGTGATTGTATGATTGTGATTGTTTGATTGTGATTGTATGATTGTGATTGTATGATTGTGATTCTATGATTGTGATTGTTTGACTGTGATTGTATGATTGCTATTGTATGATTGTGATTGTATGATTGTGATTGTATGATTGTGATCGTATGATTGTGATCGTATGATTGTGATTGTATAATTGTGATTGTATGATTGTGATTGTATGATTGCGATTGTATGATTGTGATTTTATGATTGTGATTGTATGATCGTGATTGTATGATCGTGATTGTATGATCGTGATTGTATGATTGTGATTATATGATAGTGATTTTGTGATTATGATTGTATGATTGTGATTGTATGATTGTAATTGTATGACTTTGGTTGTATGATTGTGATTGTATGATCGCGATTGTATGATTGTGATTGTATGATTGTGATTGTATGATTGTGATTGTATGATTGTGATTGTATGATTGTGCTTGTATGATTGTGGTTGTATAATTAAGGTTGTATGATTGTTTTTGTATGATTGTGATTGTATGATTGTGATTGTATGATTGTGATTGTATGATTGTGATTGTATGATTGTGATCGTATGATTGTGATTGTAAGATTGTGGTTGTGTGATTGCGATGGTATGATTGTGACTGCATGATTGTGATTGTATGATTGTGATTGTATGATTGTGATTGTATGATTGTGATTGTATGATTGTGATTTTGTGATTATGATTGTATGATTGTGATTGTATGATAGTAATTGTATGACTGTGATGGTATTATTGTGATTGTATGATCGTGATTGTATGATCGTGATTGTATGATTGTGATTGTATGATTGTGATTGTGAGATTGTGATTGTATGATTCTGACTGTTTGATTGTGATTGTATGATTGTGATTGTATGATTGTGATTGTATGATTGTGATTGTATGATTGTGATTGTATGATTGTCATTGTATGATTGTGATTGTATGATTATGATTGTATGATTGTGATTGTATGATTGTGATTGTGTGATTGTGATTGTATGATTGGAATTGCTTGATTGTGATTGTATGATTGTGATTGTATGATTATGATCGTAAGATTGTGATTGTTTGATTGGGATTGTATGATTGCTATTGTATGATTGTGATTGTATGATTGTGATTGTATGATTGTGATTCTTTTATTGCGATTGTATGATTTTGATTGTATGATTGTGATTGTATGATGGTGATTGTATGATTGTGATTCTTTTATTGCGATTGTATGATTTTGATTGTATGATTGTGATTGTATGATTGTGATCGTATGATTGTTATTGTATGATTGTGATTTTATGATTGTGATTGTATGATTGTGATTGTATGATTGTGATTGTTTGATTGTGATTGTATGATTGTGATTGTATGATTGTGATTCTATGATTGTGATTGTTTGATTGTGATTGTATGATTGCTATTGTTTGATTGTGATTGTATGATTGTGATTGCATGATTGTGACTATATGATTGCGATTGTATGATTGTGATTGTATGATTGTGATTGTATGATTGTGATTGTATGATTGTGATTGTATGATTGTGATTGTATGATTGTGATTGTATGATTGTGATTGTATGATTGTGATTGTATGATTGTGATTGTATGATTGTGATTGTATGATTGTGATTGTATGATTGTGATTGTATGATTGTGATTGTATGATTGTGATTGCATGATTGTGACTGTATGATTGTGATTGTATGATTGTGATTGTATGATTGTGATCGTATGATTGTGGCTGTATAATTAAGGTTGTATGATTGTTTCTGTATGATTGTGATTGTATGATTGCGATTGTATGATTGTGATTGTATGATTGTGATTGTGTGATTGTGATCGTATGATTGTGATTCTTTGATTGCGATTGTATGATTGTGATTGTATGATTGTGATTGTATGATTGTGATTGTATGATTGTGATTGTATGATTGTGATTGTATGATTGTGATTGTATGATTGTGATTGTGTGATTGTGATTGTATGATTGTGATTGCATGATTGTGATTGTATGATTGTGATGGTATGATTGTGATTGTATGATTGTGATTGTATGATAGTGATTGTATGATTGTTTCTGTATGATTGTGATTGCATGATTGCGATTGTATGATTATGATTGTATGATTGTGATTGTATGATTGTGATTGGGTGATTGTGATTGTGTGATTGTGATTGTGAGATTGTGATTGTATGATCGTGATTGTATGATCGTGATTGTGAGATTGTGATTGTATGATTGCGATTGAATGATTGTGATTGTATGATAGTAATTGTATGATTGTGATTGTATGATTATGATCGTATGATTGTGATTGTAAGATTGTGGTTGTGTGATTGCGATTGTATGAATGTGACTGTATGATTGTGATTGTATGATTGTGATTGTATGACTGTGATTGTGTGATTGTGATTGTATGACTGTGATTGTATGATTGTGATTGTATGATTGTGATTGTATGATTGTGATTGTATGATTGTGATTGTATGACTGTGATTGTATGATTGTGATTGTATGATTTTGATTGTATGATTGTGATTGTATGGTTGTGATTGTATGATTGTGATTGTTTGATTGTGATTTTGTGATTATGATTGTATGATTGTGATTGTATGATTGTAATTGTGTGACTGTGATGGTATGATTGTGATTGTATGATCGTGATTGTATGATCGTGATTGTATGATCGTGATTGTATGATTATGATTGTATGATTGTGATTGTATGATTGTAATTGTATGACTGTGATTGTATGATTGTGATTGTATGATCGCGATTGTATGATTGTGAATGTATGATTGTGATTGTATGATTGTGATTGTATGATTGTGATTGTACGATTGTGGTTGTATAATTAAGGTTGTATGATTGTTTTTGTATGATTGTGATTGTATGATTGTGATTGTATGATTGTGATTGTATGATAGTGATTGTATGATTGTGATTGTATGATTGTGATTCTTTTATTGCGATTGTATGATTGTGATTGTATGATTGTGATTCTATGATTGTGATTGTATGATTGTGATTGTATGATTGTGATTGTATGATTGTGATTGTATGATTGTGACTGTATGATTGTGATTGTATGATTGTGATTGTATGATTGTGATTGTATGATTGTGATTGTATGATTGTGATTCTATGATTGTGATTGTTTGACTGTGATTGTATGATTGCTATTGTATGATTGTGATTGTATAATTGTGATTGTATGATTGTGATTGTATGATTGTGATTGTATGATTGTGATTGTATGATTGTGATTGTATGATTGTGATTGTATGATTGTGATTGTATGATTCTGATTGTATGATTGTGATTGTATGATTGTGATTGCATGATTGTGACTGTATGATTGTGATTGTGTGAATGTGATTGTATGATTGTGATTGTATGATTGTGATTGTATGATTGTGATTGTATGATTGTGATTGCATGATTGTGATTGTATGATTGTGATGGTATGATTGTGATCGTATGATTGTGATCGTATGATTGTAATTGTAAGATTGTGGTTGTGTGATTGCGATTGTATGATTGTGACTGTATGATTGTGATTGTATGATTGTCCTTGTATGATTGTGATTGTATGATTATGATTGTATGATTGTGATTGTATGATTGTGATTGTGTGATTGTGATTGTATGATTTTGATTGTATGATTGTGATTGTATGATTGTGATTGTATGATTATGATCGTATGATTGTGATTTGTAAGATTGTGGTTGTGTGATTGCGATTGTATGAATGTGACTGTATGATTGTGATTGTATGGTTGTCCTTGTATGATTGTGATTGTATGATTGTGATTGTATGATTGTGATTGTATGATTGTGATTGTGTGATTGTGATTGTATGATTGTGATTGTATGATTGTGATTGTATGATTGTGATTGTATGATTGTGATTGTATGATTGTGATTGCATGATTGTGATTGTATGATAGTAATTGTATGACTGGGATCGTATGATTGTGATTGTATGATTGTGATTGTATGATAGTGATTGTATGATTGTGATTGTATGATTGTGATTGTGGGATTGTGATTGTATGATTTTGATTGTATGATTTTGATTTTATGATTGTGATTGTATGATTGTGATTGCTTGATTGTGATTGTATGATTGTGATTGTATGATTGTGATTGTATGATTGTGATTGTATGATTGTGATTGTATGATTGTGATTGTATGATTGTGATTGTATGATTGTGATTGTATGATTGTGATTGTATGATTGTGATTGTATGATTGTGATTGTATGATTGTGATTGTATGATTGTGATTGTATGATTGTGATTGTATGATTGTGATTGTATGATTGTGATTGTATGACTGTGATTGTATGATTGTGATTGTATGATTGTGATTGTATGATTGTGATTGTATGATTGTGATTGTATGGTTGTGATTGTATGATTGTGATTCTATGATTGTGATTGTTTGATTGGGATTGTATGATTGCTATTGTATGATTGTGATTGTATGATTGTGATTCTATGATTGTGATTCTTTTATTGCGATTGTATGATTGTGATTGTATGATTGTGATTGTATGATTGTGATTGTATGATTGTGATTGTATGATTGTGATTGTATGATTGTGATTGTATGACTGTGATTGTATGATTGTGATTGTATGATTGTGATTGTATGATTGTGATTGTATGATTGTGATTGTATGGTTGTGATTGTATGATTGTGATTGTATGATTGTGATTTTGTGATTATGATTGTATGATTGTGATTGTATGATTGTAATTGTATGACTGTGATGGTATGATTGTGATCGTATGATTGTGATCGTATGATTGTGGCCGTATGATTGTGATTGTATGATTGTGGTTGTGTGATTGCGATTGTATGATTGTGACTGTATGATTGTGATTGTATGATTGTCCTTGTATGATTGTGATTGTATGATTATGATTGTATGATTGTGATTGTATGATTGTGATGGTATGATTGTGACTGCATGATTGTGATTGTATGATTGTGATCGTATGATTGTGATCGTATGATTGTGGTTGTATAATTAAGGTTGTATGATTGTTTCTGTATGATTGTGATTGTATGATTGCGATTGTATGATTGTGATTGTATGATTGTGATTGTATGATTGTGATCGTATGATTGTGATTCTTTGATTGCGATTGTATGATTGTGATTGTATGATTGTGATTGTATGATTGTGATTGTATGATTGTGATTGTATGATTGTGATTGTATGATTGTGATTGTATGATTGTGATTGTATGATTGTGATTGTATGATTGTGATTGTATGATTGTGATTGTATGATTGTGATTGTATGATTGTGATTGTATGATTGTGATGGTATGATTGTGATTGTATGATTGTGATTGTATGATTGTGATTGTATGATTGTGATTGTATGATTGTGATTGTATGATTGTGATTGCATGATTGTGACTGTATGATTGTGATTGTATGATTGTGATTGTATGATTGTGATTGTATGATTGTGATTGTATGATTGTGATTGTATGATTGTGATTGTATGATAGTGATTGTATGATTGTTTCTGTATGTTTGTGATTTTATGATTGCGATTGTATGATTGTGATTGTATGATTGTGATTGTATGATCGTTATTGTATGATCGTGATTGTGAGATTGTGATTGTATGATTGTGATTGTATGATTGTGATTGTATGATTGTGATTGTATGATTGTGATTGTATGATTGTGATTGTATGATTGTGATTGTATGATTGTGATTGTATGATTGTGATTGTATGATTGTGATTGTATGATTGTGATTGTATGATTGTGATTGTATGATTGTGATTGTATGATTGTGATTGTATGATTGGAATTGCTTGATTGTGATTGTATGATTGTGATTGTATGATTATGATCGTAAGATTGTGATTGTTTGATTGGGATTGTATGATTGCTATTGTATGATTGTGATTGTATGATTGTGATTGTATGATTGTGATTGTATGATTGTGATTCTTTTATTGCGATTGTATGATTGTGATTGTATGATTGTGATTGTATGATGGTGATTGTATGATTGTGATTGTATGATTCTGGCTGTTTGATTGTGATTATATGATTGTGATTGTATGATTGTGATCGTATGATTGTTATTGTATGATTGTGATTTTATGATTGTGATTGTATGATTGTGATTGTATGATTGTGATTGTTTGATTGTGATTGTATGATTGTGATTGTATGATTGTGATTCTATGATTGTGATTGTTTGATTGTGATTGTATGATTGCTATTGTTTGATTGTGATTGTATGATTGTGATTGCATGATTGTGACTATATGATTGCGATTGTATGATTGTGATTGTATGATTGTGATTGTATGATTGTGATTGTATGATTGTGATTGTATGATTGTGATTGTATGATTGTGATTGTATGATTGTGATTGTATGATTGTGATTGTATGATTGTGATTGTATGATTGTGATGGTATGATTGTGATTGTATGATTGTGATTGTATGATTGTGATTGTATGATTGTGATTGTATGATTGTGATTGTATGATTGTGATTGCATGATTGTGACTGTATGATTGTGATTGTATGATTGTGATTGTATGATTGTGATTGTATGATTGTGATTGTATGATTGTGATTGTATGATTGTGATTGTATGATAGTGATTGTATGATTGTTTCTGTATGTTTGTGATTTTATGATTGCGATTGTATGATTGTGATTGTATGATTGTGATTGTATGATTGTGATTGTATGATTGTGATTGTATGATTGTGATTGTATGATTATGATTGTATGATTGTGATTGTATGATTGTGATTGTATGATGGTGATTGTATGATTGTGATTGTATGATGGTGATTGTATGATTGTGATTGTATGATTGTGATTGTATGATTGGAATTGCTTGATTGTGATTGTATGATTGTGATTGTATGATTATGATCGTAAGATTGTGATTGTTTGATTGGGATTGTATGATTGCTATTGTATGATTGTGATTGTATGATTGTGATTGTATGATTGTGATTGTATGATTGTGATTCTTTTATTGCGATTGTATGATTGTGATTGTATGATTGTGATTGTATGATGGTGATTGTATGATTGTGATTGTATGATTCTGGCTGTTTGATTGTGATTATATGATTGTGATTGTATGATTGTGATCGTATGATTGTTATTGTATGATTG
Source organism: Megachile rotundata (assembly GCF_050947335.1). NCBI lineage: Eukaryota > Metazoa > Arthropoda > Insecta > Hymenoptera > Megachilidae > Megachile > Megachile rotundata. The sequence continues at coordinate 964,852 of NW_027473331.1, read as the reverse complement.
TGATTTTATGATTGTGATTGTATGATTGTGATTGTATGATTGTGATTGTTTGATTGTGATTGTATGATTGTGATTGTATGATTGTGATTCTATGATTGTGATTGTTTGATTGTGATTGTATGATTGCTATTGTTTGATTGTGATTGTATGATTGTGATTGCATGATTGTGACTATATGATTGCGATTGTATGATTGTGATTGTATGATTGTGATTGTATGATTGTGATTGTATGATTGTGATTGTATGATTGTGATTGTATGATTGTGATTGTATGATTGTGATTGTATGATTGTGATTGTATGATTGTGATTGCATGATTGTGACTGTATGATTGTGATTGTATGATTGTGATTGTATGATTGTGATCGTATGATTGTGGCTGTATAATTAAGGTTGTATGATTGTTTCTGTATGATTGTGATTGTATGATTGCGATTGTATGATTGTGATTGTATGATTGTGATTGTGTGATTGTGATCGTATGATTGTGATTCTTTGATTGCGATTGTATGATTGTGATTGTATGATTGTGATTGTATGATTGTGATTGTATGATTGTGATTGTATGATTGTGATTGTATGATTGTGATTGTATGATTGTGATTGTATGATTGTGATTGTATGATTGTGATTGTATGATTGTGATTGTATGATTGTGATTGTATGATTGTGATTGTATGATTGTGATTGTATGATTGTGATTGTATGATTGTGATTGTATGATTGTGATTGTATGATTGTGATTGTATGATTGTGATTGTATGATTGTGATTGTATGATTGTGATTGCATGATTGTGACTGTATGATTGTGATTGTATGATTGTGATTGTATGATTGTGATCGTATGATTGTGGCTGTGTAATTAAGGTTGTATGATTGTTTCTGTATGATTGTGATTGTATGATTGTGATTGTATGATTGTGATTGTATGATTGTGATTGTGTGATTGTGATTGTATGATTGTGATTGCATGATTGTGATTGTATGATTGTGATGGTATGATTGTGATTGTATGATTGTGATAGTATGATAGTGATTGTATGATTGTTTCTGTATGATTGTGATTGCATGATTGCGATTGTATGATTATGATTGTATGATTGTGATTGTATGATTGTGATTGTGTGATTGTGATTGTGTGATTGTGATTGTGAGATTGTGATTGTATGATCGTGATTGTATGATCGTGATTGTGAGATTGTGATTGTATGATTGCGATTGAATGATTGTGATTGTATGATAGTAATTGTATGATTGTGATTGTATGATTATGATCGTATGATTGTGATTGTAAGATTGTGGTTGTGTGATTGCGATTGTATGAATGTGACTGTATGATTGTGATTGTATGATTGTCCTTGTATGATTGTGATTGTATGATTGTGATTGTATGATTGTGATTGTATGATTGTGATTGTGTGATTGTGATTGTATGATTGTGATTGCATGATTGTGATTGTATGATAGTAATTGTATGATTGTGATCGTATGATTGTGATTGTATGATTGTGATTGTCTGATAGTGATTGTATGATTGCGATTGTATGATTGTGATTGTGTGATTGTGATTGTATGATTGTGATTGTATGATTGTGATTGTGTGATTGTGATTGTATGATTTTGATTTTATGATTGTGATTGTATGATTGTGATTGTATGATTGTGATTGTATGATTGTGATTGCTTGATTTTGATTGTATGATTGTGATTGTATGATTGTGATTCTATGATTGTGATTGTATGATTGTGATTGTATGATTGTGATTGTATGATTGTGATTGTATGATTGTGATTGTATGATTGTGATTGTTTGATTGTGATTGTATGATTGTGATTGTATGATTGTGATCGTATGATTGTGGTTGTATAATTAAGGTTGTATGATTGTTTCTGTATGATTGTGATTGTATGATTGCGATTGTATGATTGTGATTGTATGATTGTGATTGTATGATTGTGATCGTATGATTGTGATACTTTGATTGCGATTGTATGATTGTGACTCCATGATTGTGACTGTACGATTGCGATTGTATGATTGTGATTGTATGATTGTGATTGTATGATTGTGATTGTATGATTGTTTCTGTATGATTGTGATTGTATGATTGCGATTGTATGATTGTGATTGTATGATTGTGATTGTATGATCGTTATTGTATGATCGTGATTGTGAGATTGTGATTGTATGATTGTGATTGTATGATTGTGATTGTATGATTGTGATTGCATGATTGTGATTGTATGATAGTAATTGTATGATTGTGATCGTATGATTGTGATTGTATGATTGTGATTGTATGATAGTGATTGTATGATTGTGATTGTATGATTGTGATTGTGTGATTGTGATTGTATGATTGTGATTGTATGATTGGGATTGTATGATTGCTATTGTATGATTGTGATTGTATGATTGTGATTGTATGATTGTGATTCTTTTATTGCGATTGTATGATTGTGATTGTATGATTGTGATTGTATGATTGTGATTGTATGATTGTGATTCTATGATTGTGATTGTATGATTGTGATTGTATGATTGTGATTGTATGATTGTGATTGTATGATTGTGATTGTATGATTGTGATCGTATGATTGTGATTCTTTGATTGCGATTGTATGATTGTGATTGTATGATTGTGATTGTATGATTGTGATTGTATGATTGTGATTGTATGATTGTGATTGTATGATTGTGATTGTATGATTGTGATTGTATGATTGTGATTGTATGATTGTGATTGTATGATTGTGATTGTATGATTGTGATTGTATGATTGTGATTGTATGATTGTGATTGTATGATTGTGATTGTATGACTGTGATTGTATGATTGTGATTGTATGATTGTGATTGTATGATTGTGATTGTATGATTGTGATTGTATGGTTGTGATTGTATGATTGTGATTGTATGATTGTGATTTTGTGATTATGATTGTATGATTGTGATTGTATGATTGTAATTGTATGACTGTGATGGTATGATTGTGATCGTATGATTGTGATCGTATGATTGTGGCCGTATGATTGTGATTGTATGATTGTGGTTGTGTGATTGCGATTGTATGATTGTGACTGTATGATTGTGATTGTATGATTGTCCTTGTATGATTGTGATTGTATGATTATGATTGTATGATTGTGATTGTATGATTGTGATGGTATGATTGTGACTGCATGATTGTGATTGTATGATTGTGATCGTATGATTGTGATCGTATGATTGTGGTTGTATAATAAAGGTTGTATGATTGTTTCTGTATGATTGTGATTGTATGATTGCGATTGTATGATTGTGATTGTATGATTGCGATTGTATGATTGTGATTGTATGATTGTGATTGTATGATTGTTTCTGTATGATTGTGATTGTATGATTGCGATTGTATGATTGTGATTGTATGATTGTGATTGTATGATCGTTATTGTATGATCGTGATTGTGAGATTGTGATTGTATGATTGTGATTGTATGATTGTGATTGTATGATTGTGATTGCATGATTGTGATTGTATGATAGTAATTGTATGATTGTGATCGTATGATTGTGATTGTATGATTGTGATTGTATGATAGTGATTGTATGATTGTGATTGTATGATTGTGATTGTGTGATTGTGATTGTATGATTGTGATTGTATGATTGTGATTGTGTGATTGTGATTGTATGATTTTGATTTTATGATTGTGATTGTATGATTGTGATTGTATGATTGTGACTGCTTGATTTTGATTGAATGATTGTGATTGTATGATTGTGATTCTATGATTGTGATTGTATGATTGTGATTGTATGATTGTGATTGTATGATTGTGATTGTATGATTGTGATTGTATGATTGTGATTGTTTGATTGTGATTGTATGATTGTGATTGTATGATTGTGATCGTATGATTGTGGTTGTATAATTAAGGTTGTATGATTGTTTCTGTATGATTGTGATTGTATGATTGCGATTGTATGATTGTGATTGTATGATTGTGATTGTATGATTGTGATCGTATGATTGTGATACTTTGATTGCGATTGTATGATTGTGATTGTATGATTGTTATTGTATGATTGTGATTGTATGATTGTGATTGTATGATTGTGATTGTATGATTGTGATTGTATGATTGTGATTGTATGATTGTGATTGTATGATTGTGATTGTATGATTGTGATTGTATGATTGTGATTCTATGATTGTGATTCTATGATTGTGATTGTATGATTGTGATTGTATGATTGTGATTGTATGATTGTGATTGTATGATTGTGATTGTATGATTGTGACGGTATGATTGTGATTGTATGATTGTGATTGTATGATTGTGATTGTATGATTGTGATTGTATGACTGTGATTGTATGATTGTGATTGTATGACTGTGATTGTATGACTGTGATTGTATGACTGTGATTGTATGATTGTGATTGTATGATTGTGATTGTATGATTGTGATTGTATGACTGTGATTGTATGATTGTGATTGTATGATTGTGATTGTATGATTGTGATTGTATGATTGTGATTGTATGATTGTGATTGTATGATTGTGATTGTATGATTGTGATTTTGTGATTATGATTGTATGATTGTGATTGTATGATTGTAGTTGTATGACTGTGATGGTATTATTGTGATTGTATGATCGTGATTGTATGATCGTGATTGTATGATTGTGATTGTATGATTGTGATTGTGAGACTGTGATTGTATGATTCTGACTGTTTGATTGTGTATGTATGATTGTGATTGTATGATTGTGATCGTATGATTGTTATTGTATGATTGTGATTTTATGATTGCGATTGTATGATTGTGATTGTATGATTGTGATTGTTTGATTGTGATTGTATGATTGTGATTGTATGATTGTGATTGTATAATTGTGATCGTATGATTGTGATTGTATGATTGCGATTGTATGATTGTGATTGTATGATTGTGATTGTATGATTCTGATTGTATGATTGTGAGTGTATGATTGTGATTGTATGATTGCGATCGTATGATTGTGATTCTTTGATTGCGATTATATGATTGTGATTGTATGATTGCGATTGTATGATTGTGATTGTATGATTGTGATTGTATGATTGTGATTGTATGATTGTGATTGTATGATTGTGATTGTATGATTGTGATTGTATGATTGTGATTGTATGATTGTGATTGTATGATTGTGATTGTATGATTGTGATTCTATGATTGTGATTCTATGATTGTGATTGTATGATTGTGATTGTATGATTGTGATTGTATGATTGTGATTGTATGATTGTGATTGTATGATTGTGACTGTATGATTGTGATTGTATGATTGTGATTGTATGATTGTGATTGTATGATTGTGATTGTATGACTGTGATTGTATGATTGTGATTGTATGACTGTGATTGTATGACTGTGATTGTATGACTGTGATTGTATGATTGTGATTGTATGATTGTGATTGTATGATTGTGATTGTATGACTGTGATTGTATGATTGTGATTGTATGATTGTGATTGTATGATTGTGATTGTATGATTGTGATTGTATGATTGTGATTGTATGATTGTGATTGTATGATTGTGATTGTATGATTGTGATTGTATGATTGTGATTTTGTGATTATGATTGTATGATTGTGATTGTATGATTGTAGTTGTATGACTGTGATGGTATTATTGTGATTGTATGATCGTGATTGTATGATCGTGATTGTATGATTGTGATTGTATGATTGTGATTGTGAGACTGTGATTGTATGATTCTGACTGTTTGATTGTGATTGTATGATTGTGATTGTATGATTGTGATCGTATGATTGTTATTGTATGATTGTGATTTTATGATTGCGATTGTATGATTGTGATTGTATGATTGTGATTGTTTGATTGTGATTGTATGATTGTGATTGTATGATTGTGATTGTATAATTGTGATCGTATGATTGTGATTGTATGATTGCGATTGTATGATTGTGATTGTATGATTGTGATTGTATGATTCTGATTGTATGATTGTGAGTGTATGATTGTGATTGTATGATTGCGATCGTATGATTGTGATTCTTTGATTGCGATTATATGATTGTGATTGTATGATTGTGATTGTATGATTGTGATTGTATGATTGTGATTGTATGATTGTGATTGTATGATTGTGATTGTATGATTGTGATTGTATGATTGTGATTGTATGATTGTGATTGTATGATTGTGATTGTATGATTGTGATTGTATGATTGTGATTGTATGATTGTGATTGTATGATTGTGATTGTATGATTGTGATTGTATGATTGTGATTGTATGATTGTGATTGTATGATTGTGATTGTATGATTGTGATTGTATGATTGTGATTGTATGATAGTGATTGTATGATTGTTATTGCATGATTGCCATTGTATGATTATGATTGTGTGATTGTGATTGTATGATTGTGATTGTATGATTGTGATTGTATGATTGTGATTGTATGATTGTGATTATATGATTGTGATTGTATGATTGTGATTGTATGATTGTGATTGTATGATAGTGATTGTATGATTGTGCTTGTATGATTGTGGTTGTATAATCAAGGTTGTATGATTGTTCTTGTATGATTGTGATTGTGAGACTGTGATTGTATGATTCTGACTGTTTGATTGTGATTGTATGATTGTGATTGTATGATTGTGATCGTATGATTGTTATTGTATGATTGTGATTTTATGATTGCGATTGTATGATTGTGATTGTATGATTGTGATTGTTTGATTGTGATTGTATGATTGTGATTGTATGATTGTGATTGTATAATTGTGATCGTATGATTGTGATTGTATGATTGCGATTGTATGATTGTGATTGTATGATTGTGATTGTATGATTCTGATTGTATGATTGTGATTGTATGATTGCGATCGTATGATTGTGATTCTTTGATTGCGATTATATGATTGTGATTGTATGATTGTGATTGTATGATTGTGATTGTATGATTGTGATTGTATGATTGTGATTGTATGATAGAGATCGTATGATTGTGATTGTGTGGTAGTAATTGTATGATTGTGATCGTATGATTGTGATTGTATGATTGTGATTGTATGATTGTGGATGTATGATTGTGATTGTATGATTGTGATTGTATGACTGTGATTGTATGATTGTGATTGTATGATTGTGATTGTATGATTGTGATTTTGTGATTGTGATTGTATGAATGTGATTGTAAGATTGTGATTGTATGATTGTGATTGTATGATTGTGATAGTATTATTGTGATTGTATGATTGTGATTGTATGATCGCGATTGTATGATTGTGATTGTATGATTGTGATTGTATGATTGTGATTGTATGATTGTGGTTGTATAATTAAGGTTGTATGATTGTTTTTGTATGATTGTGATTGTATGATTGTGATTGTATGATTGTGATTGTATGATTGTGCTTGTATGATTGTGGTTGTATAATTAAGGTTGTATGATTGTTTTTGTATGATTGTGATTGTATGATTGTGATTGTATGATTGTGATTGTATGATTGTGATTGTATGATTGTGATTGTATGATTGTGATTGTATGATTGTGATTGTATGATTGTGATTGTATGATTGTGATTGTATGATTGTGATTGTATGACTGTGATTGTATGATTGTGATTGTATGATTGTGATTGTATGATTGTGATTGTATGATTGTGATTGTATGATTGTGATTGTATGATTGTGATTGTATGATTGTGATGGTATGATTGTGATCGTATGATTGTGATTGTAAGATTGTGGTTGTGTGATTGCGATTGTATGATTGTGACTGCATGATTGTGATTGTATGATTGTCCTTGTATGATTGTGATTGTATGATAATGATTGTATGATTGTGATCGTATGATTGTGATTGTATGATTGTGACTGTACGATTGTGATTGTATGATGGTGATTGTATGATTGTGATCGTATGATTGTGGTTGTATAATTGAGGTTGTATGATTGTTTCTGTATGATTGTGATTGTATGATTGCGATTGTATGATTGTGATTGTATGATTGTGATTGTATGATTGCGATCGTATGATTGTGATTCTTTGATTGCGATTGTATGATTGTGATTGTATGATTGTGATTGTATGATTGCGATTGTATGATTGTGATTGTATGATTGTGATTGTATGATTGTGATCGTATGATTGTGATTCTTTGATTGCGATTGTATGATTGTGATTGTATGATTGTGATTGTATGATTGTGATTGTATGATTGTGATTGTATGATTGTGATTGTATGATTGTGATTGTATGATTGTGATTGTATGATTGTGATTGTATGATTGTGATTGTATGATTGTGATTGTATGATTGTGATTGTATGATTGTGATTGTATGATTGCGATTGTATGATTGTGATTGTATGATTGTGACTGTATGATTGTGATTGTATGATTGTGATTGTATGATTGTGATCGTATGATTGTGGTTGTATAATTAAGGTTGTAAGACTGTTTCTGTATGATTGTGATTGTATGATTGCGATTGTATGATTGTGATTGTGTGATTGTGATTGTATGATTGCGATCGTATGATTGTGATTCTTTGATTGCGATTGTATGATTGTGATTGTATGATTGTGATTGTATGATTGTGATTGTATGATTGTGATTGTATGATTGCGATTGTATGATTGCGATTGTATGATTGTGATTGTATGATTGTGATCGTATGATTGTGATTCTTTGATTGCGATTGTATGATTGTGATTGTATGATTGTGATTGTATGATTGTGATTGTATGATTGTGATTGTATGATTGTGATTGTATGATTGTGATCGTACGATTGTGATTGTATGACTGTGATTGTATGATTGTGATTGTATGACTGTGATTGTATGATTGTGATTGTATGATTGTGATTGTATGATTGTGATTGTATGATTGTGATTGTATGACTGTGATTGTATGATTGTGATCGTATGATTGTTATTGTATGATTGTGATTTTATGATTGTGATTGTATGATTGTGATTGTATGATTGTGATTGTTTGATTGTGATTGTATGATTGTGATTGTATGATTGTGATTCTATGATTGTGATTGTTTGATTGTGATTGTATGATTGCTATTGCATGATTGTGATTGTATGATTGTGATTGTATGATTGTGATTCTTTTATTGCGATTGTATGATTGTGATTGTATGATTGTGATTGTATGATTGTGATTGTATGATTGTGATTGTATGATTGTGATTCTATGATTGTGAGTGTATGATTGTGATGGTACGACTGTGATTGTATGATTGTGATTTTATGACTGTGATTGTATGATTGTGATTGTATGATTGTGATTGTATGATTGTGATTGTATGATTGTGATGGTATCATTGTGATCGTATGATTGTGATCGTATGATTGTGATTGTAAGATTGTGGTTGTGTGATTGCGATTGTATGATTGTGACTGCATGATTGTGATTGTATGATTGTCCTTGTATGATTGTGATTGTATGATTATGATTGTATGATTGTGATTGTATGATTGTGATTGTATGATTGTGATTGTATGATTGTGATTGTATGATTGTGATTTTGTGATTATGATTGTATGATTGTGATTGTATGATTGTAATTGTATGACTGTGATGGTATTATTGTGATTGTATGATCGTGATTGTATGATCGTGATTGTATGATTGTGATTGTATGATTGTGATTGTATGATTGTGATTGTATGATTCTGATTGTATGATTGTGATTGTATGATTGCGATCGTATGATTGTGATTCTTTGATTGCGATTATATGATTGTGATTGTATGATTGTGATTGTATGATTGTGATTGTATGATTGTGATTGTATGATTGTGATTGTATGATAGAGATCGTATGATTGTGATTGTGTGGTAGTAATTGTATGATTGTGATCGTATGATTGTGATTGTATGATTGTGATTGTATGATTGTGGATGTATGATTGTGATTGTATGATTGTGATTGTATGACTGTGATTGTATGATTGTGATTGTATGATTGTGATTGTATGATTGTGATTTTGTGATTGTGATTGTATGAATGTGATTGTAAGATTGTGATTGTATGATTGTGATTGTATGATTGTGATAGTATTATTGTGATTGTATGATTGTGATTGTATGATCGCGATTGTATGATTGTGATTGTATGATTGTGATTGTATGATTGTGATTGTATGATTGTGGTTGTATAATTAAGGTTGTATGATTGTTTTTGTATGATTGTGATTGTATGATTGTGATTGTATGATTGTGATTGTATGATTGTGCTTGTATGATTGTGGTTGTATAATTAAGGTTGTATGATTGTTTTTGTATGATTGTGATTGTATGATTGTGATTGTATGATTGTGATTGTATGATTGTGATTGTATGATTGTGATTGTATGATTGTGATTGTATGATTGTGATTGTATGATTGTGATTGTATGATTGTGATTGTATGATTGTGATTGTATGACTGTGATTGTATGATTGTGATTGTATGATTGTGATTGTATGATTGTGATTGTATGATTGTGATTGTATGATTGTGATTGTATGATTGTGATTGTATGATTGTGATGGTATGATTGTGATCGTATGATTGTGATTGTAAGATTGTGGTTGTGTGATTGCGATTGTATGATTGTGACTGCATGATTGTGATTGTATGATTGTCCTTGTATGATTGTGATTGTATGATAATGATTGTATGATTGTGATCGTATGATTGTGATTGTATGATTGTGACTGTACGATTGTGATTGTATGATGGTGATTGTATGATTGTGATCGTATGATTGTGGTTGTATAATTGAGGTTGTATGATTGTTTCTGTATGATTGTGATTGTATGATTGCGATTGTATGATTGTGATTGTATGATTGTGATTGTATGATTGCGATCGTATGATTGTGATTCTTTGATTGCGATTGTATGATTGTGATTGTATGATTGTGATTGTATGATTGCGATTGTATGATTGTGATTGTATGATTGTGATTGTATGATTGTGATCGTATGATTGTGATTCTTTGATTGCGATTGTATGATTGTGATTGTATGATTGTGATTGTATGATTGTGATTGTATGATTGTGATTGTATGATTGTGATTGTATGATTGTGATTGTATGATTGTGATTGTATGATTGTGATTGTATGATTGTGATTGTATGATTGTGATTGTATGATTGTGATTGTATGATTGTGATTGTATGATTGCGATTGTATGATTGTGATTGTATGATTGTGACTGTATGATTGTGATTGTATGATTGTGATTGTATGATTGTGATCGTATGATTGTGGTTGTATAATTAAGGTTGTAAGACTGTTTCTGTATGATTGTGATTGTATGATTGCGATTGTATGATTGTGATTGTGTGATTGTGATTGTATGATTGCGATCGTATGATTGTGATTCTTTGATTGCGATTGTATGATTGTGATTGTATGATTGTGATTGTATGATTGTGATTGTATGATTGTGATTGTATGATTGCGATTGTATGATTGCGATTGTATGATTGTGATTGTATGATTGTGATCGTATGATTGTGATTCTTTGATTGCGATTGTATGATTGTGATTGTATGATTGTGATTGTATGATTGTGATTGTATGATTGTGATTGTATGATTGTGATTGTATGATTGTGATCGTACGATTGTGATTGTATGACTGTGATTGTATGATTGTGATTGTATGACTGTGATTGTATGATTGTGATTGTATGATTGTGATTGTATGATTGTGATTGTATGATTGTGATTGTATGACTGTGATTGTATGATTGTGATCGTATGATTGTTATTGTATGATTGTGATTTTATGATTGTGATTGTATGATTGTGATTGTATGATTGTGATTGTTTGATTGTGATTGTATGATTGTGATTGTATGATTGTGATTCTATGATTGTGATTGTTTGATTGTGATTGTATGATTGCTATTGCATGATTGTGATTGTATGATTGTGATTGTATGATTGTGATTCTTTTATTGCGATTGTATGATTGTGATTGTATGATTGTGATTGTATGATTGTGATTGTATGATTGTGATTGTATGATTGTGATTCTATGATTGTGAGTGTATGATTGTGATGGTACGACTGTGATTGTATGATTGTGATTTTATGACTGTGATTGTATGATTGTGATTGTATGATTGTGATTGTATGATTGTGATTGTATGATTGTGATGGTATCATTGTGATCGTATGATTGTGATCGTATGATTGTGATTGTAAGATTGTGGTTGTGTGATTGCGATTGTATGATTGTGACTGCATGATTGTGATTGTATGATTGTCCTTGTATGATTGTGATTGTATGATTATGATTGTATGATTGTGATTGTATGATTGTGATTGTATGATTGTGATTGTATGATTGTGATTGTATGATTGTGATTTTGTGATTATGATTGTATGATTGTGATTGTATGATTGTAATTGTATGACTGTGATGGTATTATTGTGATTGTATGATCGTGATTGTATGATCGTGATTGTATGATTGTGATTGTATGATTGTGATTGTGAGATTGTGATTGTATGATTCTGACTGTTTGATTGTGATTGTATGATTGTGATTGTATGATTGTGATTGTATGATTGTGATTGTATGATTGTGATTGTATGATTGTGATTCTATGATTGTGATTGTATGATTGTGATTGTATGATTGTGATTGTATGATTGTGATTGTATGATTGTGACTGCATGATTGTGATTGTATGATTGTGATTGTTTGATTGTGATTGTATGATTGTGATTGTATGATTGTGATTGTATGATTGTGATTGTATGATTGTGATTGTATGATTGTGATTGTATGATTGTGATTCTATGATTGTGATTGTATGATTGTGATTGTATGATTGTGATTGTATGATTGTGATTGTATGATTGTGACTGTATGATTGTGACTGTATGATTGTGATTGTATGATTGTGATTGTATGATTGTGATTGTATGATTGTAATTGTATGACTGTGATTGTATGACTGTGATTGTATGATTGTGATTGTATGATTGTGATTGTATGATTGTGATTGTATGATTGTGATTGTATGATTGTGATTGTATGACTGTGATTGTATGATTGTGATTGTATGATTGTGATTGTATGATTGTGATTGTATGGTTGCGATTGTATGATTGTGATTTTGTGATTATGATTGTATGATTGTGATTGTATGATTGTAATTGTATGACTGTGATGGTATTATTGTGATTGTATGATCGTGATTGTATGATCGTGATTGTATGATTGTGATTGTATGATTGTGATTGTGAGATTGTGATTGTATGATTCTGACTGTTTGAATGTGATTGTATGATTGTGATTGTATGATTGTAATCGTATGATTGTTATTGTATGATTGTCATTTTATGATTGCGATTGTATGATTGTGATTGTATGATTGTGATTGTTTGATTGTAATTGTATGATTGTGATTGTATGATTGTGATTCTATGATTGTGATTGTTTGACTGTGATTGTATGATTGCTATTGTATGATTGTGATTGTATGATTGTGATTGTATGATTGTGATCGTATGATTGTGATCGTATGATTGTGATTGTATAATTGTGATTGTATGATTGTGATTGTATGATTGCGATTGTATGATTGTGATTGTATGATTGTGATTGTATGATCGTGATTGTATGATCGTGATTGTATGATCGTGATTGTATGATTGTGATTATATGATAGTGATTTTGTGATTATGATTGTATGATTGTGATTGTATGATTGTAATTGTATGACTTTGGTTGTATGATTGTGATTGTATGATCGCGATTGTATGATTGTGATTGTATGATTGTGATTGTATGATTGTGATTGTATGATTGTGATTGTATGATTGTGCTTGTATGATTGTGGTTGTATAATTAAGGTTGTATGATTGTTTTTGTATGATTGTGATTGTATGATTGTGATTGTATGATTGTGATTGTATGATTGTGATTGTATGATTGTGATTGTATGATTGTGATTGTATGATTGTGATTGTATGATTGTGATGGTATGATTGTGATCGTATGATTGTGATCGTATGATTGTGATTGTAAGATTGTGGTTGTGTGATTGCGATTGTATGATTGTGACTGTATGATTGTCATTGTATGATTGTCCTTGTATGATTGTGATTGTATGATAATGATTGTATGATTGTGATTGTATGATTGTGATTGTATGATTGTGATTGTATGATTGTGATCGTATGATAGTGATTCTTTGATTGCGATTGTATGATTGTGATTGTATGATTGTGATTGTATGATTGTGATTGTATGATTGTGATTGTATGATTGTGATTGTATGATTGTGATTATATGATTGTGATTGTATGATTGTGATTGTATGACTGTGATTGTATGATTGTGCTTGTATGATTGTGGTTGTATAATTAAGGTTGTATGATTGTTTTTGTATGATTGTGATTGTATGATTGTGATTGTATGATTGTGATTGTATGATTGTGATTGTATGATTGTGATTGTATGATTGTGATTGTATGATTGTGATTGTATGATTGTGATTGTATGATTGTGATGGTATGATTGTGATCGTATGATTGTGATCGTATGATTGTGATTGTAAGATTGTGGTTGTGTGATTGCGATTGTATGATTGTGACTGTATGATTGTGATTGTATGATTGTCCTTGTATGATTGTGATTGTATGATAATGATTGTATGATTGTGATTGTATGATTGTGATTGTATGATTGTGATTGTATGATTGTGATCGTATGATAGTGATTCTTTGATTGCGATTGTATGATTGTGATTGTATGATTGTGATTGTATGATTGTGATTGTATGATTGTGATTGTATGATTGTGATTATATGATTGTGATTGTATGATTGTGATTGTATGACTGTGATTGTATGATTGTGATTGTATGATTGTGATTGTATGATTGCGATTGTATGATTGTGATTGTATGATTGTGACTGTATGATTGTGATTGTATGATTGTGATTGTATGATTGTGATCGTATGATTGTGGTTGTATAATTAAGGTTGTATGACTGTTTCTGTATGATTGTGATTGTATGATTGCGATTGTATGATTGTGATTGTGTGATTGTGATTGTATGATTGCGATCGTATGATTGTGATTCTTTGATTGCGATTGTATGATTGTGATTGTATGATTGTGATTGTATGATTGTGATTGTATGATTGTGATTGTATGATTGCGATTGTATGATTGTGATTGTATGATTGTGATTGTATGATTGTGATCGTATGATTGTGATTGTATGATTGTGATTGTATGATTGTGATTGTATGACTGCGATTGTATGATTGTGATGGTATGATTGTGATCGGATGATTGTGATCGTATGATTGTGATTGTAAGATTGTGGTTGTGTGATTGCGATTGTATGATTGTGACTGTATGATTGTGATTGTATGATTGTCCGTGTATGATTGTGATTGTATGATAATGATTGTACGATTGTGATTGTATGATTGTGATTGTATGATTGTCACTGTATGATTGTGATTGTATGATTGTGATTGTATGATTGTGATCGTATGATTGTGGTTGTATAATTAAGGTTGTATGACTGTTTCTGTATGATTGTGATTGTATGATTGCGATTGTATGATTGTGATTGTGTGATTGTGATTGTATGATTGCGATCGTATGATTGTGATTCTTTGATTGCGATTGCATGATTGTGATTGTATGATTGTGATTGTATGATTGTGATTGTATGATTGCGATTGTATGATTGTGATTGTATGATTGTGATTGTATGATTGTGATCGTATGATTGTGATTCTTTGATTGCGATTGTATGATTGCGATTGTATGATTGTGATTGTATGATTGTGATTGTATGATTGTGATTGTATGATTGTGATTGTATGATTGTGATGGTATGATTGTGATCGTATGATTGTGATTGTATGATTGTGATTGTATGATTGTGATTGTATGATTGCGATTGTATGATTGCGATTGTATGATTGTGATTGTATGATTGTGATCGTATGATTGTAATTCTTTGATTGCGATTGTATGATTGTGATTGTATGATTGTGATTGTATGATTGTGATTGTATGATTGTGATTGTATGATTGTGATTGTATGATTGTGATTGTATGATTGTGATTGTATGATTGTGATTGTATGATTGTGATTGTATGATTGTGATTGTATGATTGCGATTGTATGATTGTGATTGTATGATTGTGACTGTATGATTGTGATTGTATGATTGTGATTGTATGATTGTGATCGTATGATTGTGGTTG
The DNA here is from genome assembly GCF_050947335.1 of Megachile rotundata. Taxonomy (NCBI): domain Eukaryota; kingdom Metazoa; phylum Arthropoda; class Insecta; order Hymenoptera; family Megachilidae; genus Megachile; species Megachile rotundata. The sequence continues at coordinate 948,578 of NW_027473331.1, read as the reverse complement.
TATAATTAAGGTTGTATGACTGTTTCTGTATGATTGTGATTGTATGATTGCGATTGTATGATTGTGATTGTGTGATTGTGATTGTATGATTGTGATTGTATGATTGTGATTGTATGATTGTGATTGTATGATTGTGATTGTATGATTGTGATTGTATGATTGTGATTATATGATTGTGATTGTATGATTGTGATTGTATGACTGTGATTGTATGATTGTGCTTGTATGATTGTGGTTGTATAATTAAGGTTGTATGATTGTTTTTGTATGATTGTGATTGTATGATTGTGATTGTATGATTGTGATTGTATGATTGTGATTGTATGATTGTGATTGTATGATTGTGATTGTATGATTGTGATTGTATGATTGTGATTGTATGATTGTGATGGTATGATTGTGATCGTATGATTGTGATCGTATGATTGTGATTGTAAGATTGTGGTTGTGTGATTGCGATTGTATGATTGTGACTGTATGATTGTGATTGTATGATTGTCCTTGTATGATTGTGATTGTATGATAATGATTGTATGATTGTGATTGTATGATTGTGATTGTATGATTGTGATTGTATGATTGTGATCGTATGATAGTGATTCTTTGATTGCGATTGTATGATTGTGATTGTATGATTGTGATTGTATGATTGTGATTGTATGATTGTGATTGTATGATTGTGATTATATGATTGTGATTGTATGATTGTGATTGTATGACTGTGATTGTATGATTGTGATTGTATGATTGTGATTGTATGATTGCGATTGTATGATTGTGATTGTATGATTGTGACTGTATGATTGTGATTGTATGATTGTGATTGTATGATTGTGATCGTATGATTGTGGTTGTATAATTAAGGTTGTATGACTGTTTCTGTATGATTGTGATTGTATGATTGCGATTGTATGATTGTGATTGTGTGATTGTGATTGTATGATTGCGATCGTATGATTGTGATTCTTTGATTGCGATTGTATGATTGTGATTGTATGATTGTGATTGTATGATTGTGATTGTATGATTGTGATTGTATGATTGCGATTGTATGATTGTGATTGTATGATTGTGATTGTATGATTGTGATCGTATGATTGTGATTGTATGATTGTGATTGTATGATTGTGATTGTATGACTGCGATTGTATGATTGTGATGGTATGATTGTGATCGGATGATTGTGATCGTATGATTGTGATTGTAAGATTGTGGTTGTGTGATTGCGATTGTATGATTGTGACTGTATGATTGTGATTGTATGATTGTCCGTGTATGATTGTGATTGTATGATAATGATTGTACGATTGTGATTGTATGATTGTGATTGTATGATTGTCACTGTATGATTGTGATTGTATGATTGTGATTGTATGATTGTGATCGTATGATTGTGGTTGTATAATTAAGGTTGTATGACTGTTTCTGTATGATTGTGATTGTATGATTGCGATTGTATGATTGTGATTGTGTGATTGTGATTGTATGATTGCGATCGTATGATTGTGATTCTTTGATTGCGATTGCATGATTGTGATTGTATGATTGTGATTGTATGATTGTGATTGTATGATTGCGATTGTATGATTGTGATTGTATGATTGTGATTGTATGATTGTGATCGTATGATTGTGATTCTTTGATTGCGATTGTATGATTGCGATTGTATGATTGTGATTGTATGATTGTGATTGTATGATTGTGATTGTATGATTGTGATTGTATGATTGTGATGGTATGATTGTGATCGTATGATTGTGATTGTATGATTGTGATTGTATGATTGTGATTGTATGATTGCGATTGTATGATTGCGATTGTATGATTGTGATTGTATGATTGTGATCGTATGATTGTAATTCTTTGATTGCGATTGTATGATTGTGATTGTATGATTGTGATTGTATGATTGTGATTGTATGATTGTGATTGTATGATTGTGATTGTATGATTGTGATTGTATGATTGTGATTGTATGATTGTGATTGTATGATTGTGATTGTATGATTGTGATTGTATGATTGCGATTGTATGATTGTGATTGTATGATTGTGACTGTATGATTGTGATTGTATGATTGTGATTGTATGATTGTGATCGTATGATTGTGGTTGTATAATTAAGGTTGTATGACTGTTTCTGTATGATTGTGATTGTATGATTGCGATTGTATGATTGTGATTGTGTGATTGTGATTGTACGATTGCGATGGTATGATTGTGATTCTTTGATTGCGATTGTATGATGGTGATTGTATGATTGTGATTGTATGATTGTGATTGTATGATTGTGATTGTATGATTGTGATTGTATGATTGCGATTGTATGATTGTGATTGTATGATTGTGATTGTATGATTGTGATCGTATGATTGTGATTCTTTGATTGCGATTGTATGATTGTGATTGTATGATTGTGATTGTATGATTGTGATTGTATGATTGTGATTGTATGATTGTGATTGTATGATTGTGATTGTATGATTGTGATTGTATGATTGTGATTGTATGATAGTGATTGTATGATTGTGATTGTATGATTGTGATTGTGTGATTGTGATTGTATGATTGTGATTGTATGATTGCGATTGTATGATTGTGGTTGTTTGATTGTGATTGTATGATTGTGATTGTATGATTGTGATTGCTTGATTTTGATTGTATGATTGTGATTGTATGATTGTGATTCTATGATTGTGATTGTATGATTGTGATTGTATGATTGTGATTGTATGATTGTGATTGTATGATTGTGATTGTTTGATTGTGATTGTATGATTGCTATTGCATGATTGTGATTGTATGATTGTGACTGTACGATTGTGATTGTATGACTGTGATTGTATGATTGTGATTGTATGACTGTGATTGTATGATTGTGATTGTATGATTGTGATTGTATGATTGTGATTGTATGATTGTGATCGTATGATTGTGATTGTAAGATTGTGGTTGTGTGATTGCGATTGTATGATTGTGACTGCATGATTGTGATTGTATGATTGTCCTTGTATGATTGTGATTGTATGATTATGATTGTATGATTGTGATTGTATGATTGTGATTGTATGATTGTGATTGTATGACTGTGATTGTATGATTGTGATCGTATGATTGTTATTGTATGATTGTGATTTTATGATTGTGATTGTATGATTGTGATTGTATGATTGTGATTGTATGATTGTGATTGTTTGATTGTGATTGTATGATTGTGATTGTATGATTGTGATTCTATGATTGTGATAGTTTGATTGTGATTGTATGATTGCTATTGCATGATTGTGATTGTATGATTGTGATTGTATGATTGTGATTCTTTTATTGCGATTGTATGATTGTGATTGTATGATTGTGATTGTATGATTGTGATTGTATGATTGTGATTGTATGATTGTGATTCTATGATTGTGAGTGTATGATTGTGATGGTACGACTGTGATTGTATGATTGTGATTTTATGACTGTGATTGTATGATTGTGATTGTATGATTGTGATTGTATGATTGTGATTGTATAATTGTGATTGTATGATTGTGATGGTATGATTGTGATCGTATGATTGTGATCGTATGATTGTGATTGTAAGATTGTGGTTGTGTGATTGCGATTGTATGATTGTGACTGCATGATTGTGATTGTATGATTGTCCTTGTATGATTGTGATTGTATGATTATGATTGTATGATTGTGATTGTATGATTGTGATTGTATGATTGTGATTTTGTGATTATGATTGTATGATTGTGATTGTATGATTGTAATTGTATGACTGTGATGATATTATTGTGATTGTATGATCGTGATTGTATGATCGTGATTGTATGATTGTGATTGTATGATTGTGATTGTGAGATTGTGATTGTATGATTCTGACTGTTTGATTGTGATTGTATGATTGTGATTGTATGATTGTGATTGTATGATTGTGATTGTATGATTGTGATTGTATGATTGTGATTGTATGATTGTGATTGTATTATTGCTATTGTATGATTGTGATTGTATGATTGTGATTGTATGATTGTGATTGTATGATTGTGATTCTTTTATTGCGATTGTATGATTGTGATTGTATGATTGTGATTGTATGATTGTGATTGTATGATTGTGATTGTATGATTGTGATTGTATGATTGTGATTGTATGATTGTGATTGTATGATAGTGATTGTATGATTGTGATTGTATGATTGCGATTGTGTGATTGTGATTGTATGATTGTGATTGTATGATTGCGATTGTATGATTGTGATTGTTTGATTGTGATTGTATGATTGTGATTGTATGATTGTGATTGCTTGATTTTGATTGTATGATTGTGATTGTATGATTGTGATTCTATGATTGTGATTGTATGATTGTGATTGTATGATTGTGATTGTATGATTGTGATTGTATGATTGTGATTGTTTGATTGTGATTGTATGATTGCTATTGCATGATTGTGATTGTATGATTGTGACTGTACGATTGTGATTGTATGACTGTGATTGTATGATTGTGATTGTATGACTGTGATTGTATGATTGTGATTGTATGATTGTGATTGTATGATTGTGATTGTATGATTGTGATCGTATGATTGTGATTGTAAGATTGTGGTTGTGTGATTGCGATTGTATGATTGTGACTGCATGATTGTGATTGTATGATTGTCCTTGTATGATTGTGATTGTATGATTATGATTGTATGATTGTGATTGTATGATTGTGATTGTATGATTGTGATTGTATGACTGTGATTGTATGATTGTGATCGTATGATTGTTATTGTATGATTGTGATTTTATGATTGTGATTGTATGATTGTGATTGTATGATTGTGATTGTATGATTGTGATTGTTTGATTGTGATTGTATGATTGTGATTGTATGATTGTGATTCTATGATTGTGATTGTTTGATTGTGATTGTATGATTGCTATTGCATGATTGTGATTGTATGATTGTGATTGTATGATTGTGATTCTTTTATTGCGATTGTATGATTGTGATTGTATGATTGTGATTGTATGATTGTGATTGTATGATTGTGATTGTATGATTGTGATTGTATGATTGTGATTGTATGATTGTGATTGTATGATTGTGATTGTATGATTGTGATTGTATGATTGTGATTGTATGATTGTGATTGTATGATAGTGATTGTATGATTGTTATTGCATGATTGCCATTGTATGATTATGATTGTGTGATTGTGATTGTATGATTGTGATTGTATGATTGTGATTGTATGATTGTGATTGTATGATTGTGATTATATGATTGTGATTGTATGATTGTGATTGTATGATTGTGATTGTATGATAGTGATTGTATGATTGTGCTTGTATGATTGTGGTTGTATAATCAAGGTTGTATGATTGTTTTTGTATGATTGTGATTGTGAGACTGTGATTGTATGATTCTGACTGTTTGATTGTGATTGTATGATTGTGATTGTATGATTGTGATCGTATGATTGTTATTGTATGATTGTGATTTTATGATTGCGATTGTATGATTGTGATTGTATGATTGTGATTGTTTGATTGTGATTGTATGATTGTGATTGTATGATTGTGATTGTATAATTGTGATCGTATGATTGTGATTGTATGATTGCGATTGTATGATTGTGATTGTATGATTGTGATTGTATGATTCTGATTGTATGATTGTGATTGTATGATTGTGATTGTATGATTGCGATCGTATGATTGTGATTCTTTGATTGCGATTATATGATTGTGATTGTATGATTGTGATTGTATGATTGTGATTGTATGATTGTGATTGTATGATTGTGATTGTATGATTGTGATTGTATGATTGTGATTGTATGATTGTGATTGTATGATTGTGATTGTATGATTGTGATTGTATGATTGTGATTGTATGATTGTGATTGTATGATTGTGATTGTATGATTGTGATTGTATGATAGAGATCGTATGATTGTGATTGTGTGGTAGTAATTGTATGATTGTGATCGTATGATTGTGATTGTATGATTGTGATTGTATGATTGTGGATGTATGATTGTGATTGTATGATTGTGATTGTATGACTGTGATTGTATGATTGTGATTGTATGATTGTGATTGTATGATTGTGATTTTGTGATTGTGATTGTATGAATGTGATTGTAAGATTGTGATTGTATGATTGTGATTGTATGATTGTGATAGTATTATTGTGATTGTATGATTGTGATTGTATGATCGCGATTGTATGATTGTGATTGTATGATTGTGATTGTATGATTGTGATTGTATGATTGTGGTTGTATAATTAAGGTTGTATGATTGTTTTTGTATGATTGTGATTGTATGATTGTGATTGTATGATTGTGATTGTATGATTGTGCTTGTATGATTGTGGTTGTATAATTAAGGTTGTATGATTGTTTTTGTATGATTGTGATTGTATGATTGTGATTGTATGATTGTGATTGTATGATTGTGATTGTATGATTGTGATTGTATGATTGTGATTGTATGATTGTGATTGTATGACTGTGATTGTATGATTGTGATTGTATGATTGTGATTGTATGATTGTGATTGTATGATTGTGATTGTATGATTGTGATTGTATGATTGTGATTGTATGATTGTGATGGTATGATTGTGATCGTATGATTGTGATTGTAAGATTGTGGTTGTGTGATTGCGATTGTATGATTGTGACTGCATGATTGTGATTGTATGATTGTCCTTGTATGATTGTGATTGTATGATAATGATTGTATGATTGTGATTGTATGATTGTGATTGTATGATTGTGATTGTATGATTGTGACTGTACGATTGTGATTGTATGATGGTGATTGTATGATTGTGATCGTATGATTGTGGTTGTATAATTGAGGTTGTATGATTGTTTCTGTATGATTGTGATTGTATGATTGCGATTGTATGATTGTGATTGTATGATTGTGATTGTATGATTGCGATCGTATGATTGTGATTCTTTGATTGCGATTGTATGATTGTGATTGTATGATTGTGATTGTATGATTGCGATTGTATGATTGTGATTGTATGATTGTGATTGTATGATTGTGATCGTATGATTGTGATTCTTTGATTGCGATTGTATGATTGTGATTGTATGATTGTGATTGTATGATTGTGATTGTATGATTGTGATTGTATGATTGTGATTGTATGATTGTGATTGTATGATTGTGATTGTATGATTGTGATTGTATGATTGCGATTGTATGATTGTGATTGTATGATTGTGACTGTATGATTGTGATTGTATGATTGTGATTGTATGATTGTGATCGTATGATTGTGGTTGTATAATTAAGGTTGTAAGACTGTTTCTGTATGATTGTGATTGTATGATTGCGATTGTATGATTGTGATTGTATGATTGTGATTGTATGATTGTGATTGTATGATTGTGATTGTATGATTGTGATTGTATGATTGCGATTGTATGATTGCGATTGTATGATTGTGATTGTATGATTGTGATCGTATGATTGTGATTCTTTGATTGCGATTGTATGATTGTGATTGTATGATTGTGATTGTATGATTGTGATTGTATGATTGTGATTGTATGATTGTGATTGTATGATTGTGATCGTATGATTGTGATTGTATGATTGTGATTGTATGATAGTGATTGTATGATTGTGATTGTATGATTGTGATTGTGTGATTGTGATTGTATGATTTTGATTTTATGATTGTGATTGTATGACTGTGATTGTATGATTGTGATTGCTTGATTGTGATTGTATGATTGTGATTCTATGTTTGTGATTGTTTGATTGTGATTTTTTGATTATGATTGTTTGATTGTGATTGTATGATTGTGATTCTATGATTGTGATTGTATGATTGTGATTGTATGATTGTGATTCTTTTATTGCGATTGTATGATTGTGATTGTATGATTGTGATTGTATGATTGTGATTGTATGATTGTGATTGTTTGATTGTGATTGTATGATTGCTATTGCATGATTGTGATTGTATGATTGTGACTGTACGATTGTGATTGTATGACTGTGATTGTATGATTGTGATTGTATGACTGTGATTGTTTGATTGTGATTGTATGATTGTGATTGTATGATTGTGATTGTATGATTGTGATTGTATGATTGTGATCGTATGATTGTGATTGTAAGATTGTGGTTGTGTGATTGCGATGGTATGATTGTGACTGCATGATTGTGATTGTATGATTGTGATTGTATGATTGTGATTGTATGATTGTGATTGTATGATTGTGATTTTGTGATTATGATTGTATGATTGTGATTGTATGATAGTAATTGTATGACTGTGATGGTATTATTGTGATTGTATGATCGTGATTGTATGATCGTGATTGTATGATTGTGATTGTATGATTGTGATTGTGAGATTGTGATTGTATGATTCTGACTGTTTGATTGTGATTGTATGATTGTGATTGTATGATTGTGATTGTATGATTGTGATTGTATGATTGTGATTGTATGATTGTGATTGTATGATTGTGATTGTATGATTGTGATTCTATGATTGTGATTGTATGATTGTGATTGTATGATTGTGATTGTATGATTGTGATTGTATGATTGTGACTGTATGATTGTGATTGTATGATTGTGATTGTATGATTGTGATTGTATGATTGTAATTGTATGACTGTGATTGTATGACTGTGATTGTATGATTGTGATTGTATGATTGTGATTGTATGATTGTGATTGTATGATTGTGATTGTATGATTGTGATTGTATGACTGTGATTGTATGATTGTGATTGTATGATTGTGATTGTATGATTGTGATTGTATGGTTGCGATTGTATGATTGTGATTTTGTGATTATGATTGTATGATTGTGATTGTATGATTGTAATTGTATGACTGTGATGGTATTATTGTGATTGTATGATCGTGATTGTATGATCGTGATTGTATGATTGTGATTGTATGATTGTGATTGTGAGATTGTGATTGTATGATTCTGACTGTTTGATTGTGATTGTATGATTGTGATTGTATGATTGTAATCGTATGATTGTTATTGTATGATTGTCATTTTATGATTGCGATTGTATGATTGTGATTGTATGATTGTGATTGTTTGATTGTGATTGTATGATTGTGATTGTATGATTGTGATTCTATGATTGTGATTGTTTGACTGTGATTGTATGATTGCTATTGTATGATTGTGATTGTATGATTGTGATTGTATGATTGTGATCGTATGATTGTGATCGTATGATTGTGATTGTATAATTGTGATTGTATGATTGTGATTGTATGATTGCGATTGTATGATTGTGATTTTATGATTGTGATTGTATGATCGTGATTGTATGATCGTGATTGTATGATCGTGATTGTATGATTGTGATTATATGATAGTGATTTTGTGATTATGATTGTATGATTGTGATTGTATGATTGTAATTGTATGACTTTGGTTGTATGATTGTGATTGTATGATCGCGATTGTATGATTGTGATTGTATGATTGTGATTGTATGATTGTGATTGTATGATTGTGATTGTATGATTGTGCTTGTATGATTGTGGTTGTATAATTAAGGTTGTATGATTGTTTTTGTATGATTGTGATTGTATGATTGTGATTGTATGATTGTGATTGTATGATTGTGATTGTATGATTGTGATTGTATGATTGTGATTGTATGATTGTGATTGTATGATTGTGATTGTATGATTGTGATGGTATGATTGTGATCGTATGATTGTGATCGTATGATTGTGATTGTAAGATTGTGGTTGTGTGATTGCGATTGTATGATTGTGACTGTATGATTGTGATTGTATGATTGTCCTTGTATGATTGTGATTGTATGATAATGATTGTATGATTGTGATTGTATGATTGTGATTGTATGATTGTGATCGTATGATAGTGGTTCTTTGATTGCGATTGTATGATTGTGATTGTATGATTGTGATTGTATGATTGTGATTGTATGATTGTGATTGTATGATTGTGATTATATGATTGTGATTGTATGATTGTGATTGTATGACTGTGATTGTATGATTGTGATTGTATGATTGTGATTGTATGATTGCGATTGTATGATTGTGATTGTATGATTGTGATTGTATGATTGTGATTGTATGATTGTGATTATATGATTGTGATTGTATGATTGTGATTGTATGACTGTGATTGTATGATTGTGATTGTATGATTGTGATTGTATGATTGTGATTGTATGATTGTGATTGTATGATTGTGATTGTATGATTGTGATTGTATGATTGCGATTGTATGATTGTGATTGTATGATTGTGATTGTATGATTGTGATCGTATGATTGTGATTGTATGATTGTGATTGTATGATTGTGATTGTATGACTGCGATTGTATGATTGTGATGGTATGATTGTGATCGGATGATTGTGATCGTATGATTGTGATTGTAAGATTGTGGTTGTGTGATTGCGATTGTATGATTGTGACTGTATGATTGTGATTGTATGATTGTCCGTGTATGATTGTGATTGTATGATAATGATTGTACGATTGTGATTGTATGATTGTGATTGTATGATTGTCACTGTATGATTGTGATTGTATGATTGTGATTGTATGATTGTGATCGTATGATTGTGGTTGTATAATTAAGGTTGTATGACTGTTTCTGTATGATTGTGATTGTATGATTGCGATTGTATGATTGTGATTGTGTGATTGTGATTGTATGATTGCGATCGTATGATTGTGATTCTTTGATTGCGATTGCATGATTGTGATTGTATGATTGTGATTGTATGATTGTGATTGTATGATTGCGATTGTATGATTGTGATTGTATGATTGTGATTGTATGATTGTGATCGTATGATTGTGATTCTTTGATTGCGATTGTATGATTGCGATTGTATGATTGTGATTGTATGATTGTGATTGTATGATTGTGATTGTATGATTGTGATTGTATGATTGTGATGGTATGATTGTGATCGTATGATTGTGATTGTATGATTGTGATTATATGATTGTGATTGTATGATTGCGATTGTATGATTGCGATTGTATGATTGTGATTGTATGATTGTGATCGTATGATTGTAATTCTTTGATTGCGATTGTATGATTGTGATTGTATGATTGTGATTGTATGATTGTGATTGTATGATTGTGATTGTATGATTGTGATTGTATGATTGTGATTGTATGATTGTGATTGTATGATTGTGATTGTATGATTGTGATTGTATGATTGTGATTGTATGATTGTGATTGTATGATTGTGATTGTATGATTGCGATTGTATGATTGTGATTGTATGATTGTGACTGTATGATTGTGATTGTATGATTGTGATTGTATGATTGTGATCGTATGATTGTGGTTGTATAATTAAGGTTGTATGACTGTTTCTGTATGATTGTGATTGTATGATTGCGATTGTATGATTGTGATTGTGTGATTGTGATTGTACGATTGCGATGGTATGATTGTGATTCTTTGATTGCGATTGTATGATGGTGATTGTATGATTGTGATTGTATGATTGTGATTGTATGATTGTGATTGTATGATTGTGATTGTATGATTGCGATTGTATGATTGTGATTGTATGATTGTGATTGTATGATTGTGATCGTATGATTGTGATTCTTTGATTGCGATTGTATGATTGTGATTGTATGATTGTGATTGTATGATTGTGATTGTATGATTGTGATTGTATGATTGTGATTGTATGATTGTGATCGTATGATTGTGATTGTATGATTGTGATTGTGTGATAGTGATTGTATGATTGTGATTGTATGATTGTGATTGTGTGAATGTGATTGTATGATTTTGATTTTATGATTGTGATTGTATGATTGTGATTGTATGATTGTGATTGCTTGATTGTGATTGTATGATTGTGATTGTATGATTGTGATTCTATGATTGTGATTGTTTGATTGTGATTTTTTGATTATGATTGTTTGATTGTGATTGTATGATTGCTATTGTATGATTGTGATTGTATGATTGTGATTGTATGATTGTGATTCTTTTATTGCGATTGTATGATTGTGATTGTATGATTGTGATTGTATGATTGTGATTGTATGATTGTGATTGTATGATTGTGATTGTATGATTGTCATTGTATGATTGTGATTGTATGATTGTGATTGTATGATTGTGATTGTATGATAGTGATTGTATGATTGTGATTGTATGATTGTGATTGTGTGATTGTGATTGTATGATTGTGATTGTATGATTGCGATTGTATGATTGTGATTGTTTGATTGTGATTGTATGATTGTGATTGTATGATTGTGACTGCATGATTGTGATTGTATGATTGTCCTTGTATGATTGTGATTGTATGATTATGATTGTATGATTGTGATTGTATGATTGTGATTGTATGATTGTGATTGTATGACTGTGATTGTATGATTGTGATCGTATGATTGTTATTGTATGATTGTGATTTTATGATTGTGATTGTATGATTGTGATTGTATGATTGTGATTGTATGATTGTGATTGTTTGATTGTGATTGTATGATTGTGATTGTATGATTGTGATTCTATGATTGTGATAGTTTGATTGTGATTGTATGATTGCTATTGCATGATTGTGATTGTATGATTGTGATTGTATGATTGTGATTCTTTTATTGCGATTGTATGATTGTGATTGTATGATTGTGATTGTATGATTGTGATTGTATGATTGTGATTCTATGATTGTGAGTGTATGATTGTGATGGTACGACTGTGATTGTATGATTGTGATTTTATGACTGTGATTGTATGATTGTGATTGTATGATTGTGATTGTATAATTGTGATTGTATGATTGTGATGGTATGATTGTGATCGTATGATTGTGATTGTAAGATTGTGGTTGTGTGATTGCGATTGTATGATTGTGACTGCATGATTGTGATTGTATGATTGTCCTTGTATGATTGTGATTGTATGATTATGATTGTATGATTGTGATTGTATGATTGTGATTGTATGATTGTGATTTTGTGATTATGATTGTATGATTGTGATTGTATGATTGTAATTGTATGACTGTGATGATATTATTGTGATTGTATGATCGTGATTGTATGATCGTGATTGTATGATTGTGATTGTATGATTGTGATTGTGAGATTGTGATTGTATGATTCTGACTGTTTGATTGTGATTGTATGATTGTGATTGTATGATTGTGATTGTATGATTGTGATTGTATGATTGTGATTGTATGATTGTGATTGTATGATTGTGATTGTATTATTGCTATTGTATGATTGTGATTGTATGATTGTGATTGTATGATTGTGATTCTTTTATTGCGATTGTATGATTGTGATTGTATGATTGTGATTGTATGATTGTGATTGTATGATTGTGATTGTATGATTGTGATTGTATGATTGTGATTGTATGATTGTGATTGTATGATTGTGATTGTATGATAGTGCTTGTATGATTGTGATTGTATGATTGTGATTGTGTGATTGTGATTGTATGATTGTGATTGTATGATTGCGATTGTATGATTGTGATTGTTTGATTGTGATTGTATGATTGTGATTGTATGATTGTGATTGCTTGATTTTGATTGTATGATTGTGATTGTATGATTGTGATTCTATGATTGTGATTGTATGATTGTGATTGTATGATTGTGATTGTATGATTGTGATTGTATGATTGTGATTGTATGATTGTGATTGTTTGATTGTGATTGTATGATTGCTATTGCATGATTGTGATTGTATGATTGTGATGTACGATTGTGATTGTATGACTGTGATTGTATGATTGTGATTGTATGACTGTGATTGTATGATTGTGATTGTATGATTGTGATTGTATGATTGTGATTGTATGATTGTGATCGTATGATTGTGATTGTAAGATTGTGGTTGTGTGATTGCGATTGTATGATTGTGACTGCATGATTGTGATTGTATGATTGTCCTTGTATGATTGTGATTGTATGATTATGATTGTATGATTGTGATTGTATGATTGTGATTGTATGATTGTGATTGTATGACTGTGATTGTATGATTGTGATCGTATGATTGTTATTGTATGATTGTGATTTTATGATTGTGATTGTATGATTGTGATTGTATGATTGTGATTGTATGATTGTGATTGTTTGATTGTGATTGTATGATTGTGATTGTATGATTGTGATTCTATGATTGTGATTGTTTGATTGTGATTGTATGATTGCTATTGCATGATTGTGATTGTATGATTGTGATTGTATGATTGTGATTCTTTTATTGCGATTGTATGATTGTGATTGTATGATTGTGATTGTATGATTGTGATTGTATGATTGTGATTGTATGATTGTGATTCTATGATTGTGAGTGTATGATTGTGATGGTACGACTGTGATTGTATGATTGTGATTTTATGACTGTGATTGTATGATTGTGATTGTATGATTGTGATTGTATGATTGTGATTGTATGATTGTGACTGTATGATTGTGATTGTGAGATTGTGATTGTATGATTGTGATTGTATGATTGTGATTGTATGATTGTGATTGTATGATTGTGATTGTATGATTGTGATTGTATGATTGTGATGGTATGATTGTGATCGTATGATTGTGATCGTATGATTGTGATTGTAAGATTGTGGTTGTGTGATTGCGATTGTATGATTGCGACTGTATGATTGTGATTGTATGATTGTCCTTGTATGATTGTGATTGTATGATAATGATTGTATGATTGTGATTTTATGGTTGTGATTGTATGATTGTGGCTGTATGATTGTGATTGTATGATTGTGATTGTATGATTGTGATCGTATGATTGTGGTTGTATAATTAAGGTTGTATGATTGTTTCTGTATGATTGGGATTGTATGATTGCGATTTTATGATTATGATTGTATGATTGTGATTGTATGATTGTGATTGTGTGATTGTGATTGTGAGATTGTGATTGTATGATCGTGATTGTATGATCGTGATTGTGAGATTGTGATTGTATGATTGCGATTGAATGATTGTGATTGTATGATTGTGATTGTATGATTGTGATTGTATGATTGTGATTGTATGATTGTGATTGTATGATTGTGATTGTATGATTGTGATCGTATGATTGTGATTCTTTGATTGTGATTGTATGACTGTCATTGTATGACTGTGATTGTATGATTGTGATTGTATGATCGTGATTGTATGATCGTGATTGTATGATCGTGATTGTATGATTGTGATTATATGATTGTGATTGTATGATTGTGATTGTATGATTGTGATTGTATGATTGTGATTGTATAATTGTGATTGTATGATTGTGATTGTATGATTGTGATTGTATGATTGTGATTGTATGATTGTGATTGTATGATTGTGATTGTATGATTGTGATTGTATGATTGTGATTGTATGATTGTGATTGTATGATTGTGATTGTATGATTGTGATTGTATGATAGAGATCGTATGATTGTGATTGTGTGGTAGTAATTGTATGATTGTGATCGTATGATTGTGATTGTATGATTGTGATTGTATGATTGTGGATGTATGATTGTGATTGTATGATTGTGATTGTATGATTGTGATTGTATGATTGTGATTGTATGATTGTGATTGTATGATTGTGATTTTGTGATTGTGATTGTATGATTGTGATTGTAAGATTGTGATTGTATGATTGTGATTGTATGATTGTGATAGTATTATTGTGATTGTATGATTGTGATTGTATGATCGCGATTGTATGATTGTGATTGTATGATTGTGATTGTATGATTGTGATTGTATGATTGTGGTTGTATAATTAAGGTTGTATGATTGTTTTTGTATGATTGTGATTGTATGATTGTGATTGTATGATTGTGATTGTATGATTGTGCTTGTATGATTGTGGTTGTATAATTAAGGTTGTATGATTGTTTTTGTATGATTGTGATTGTATGATTGTGATTGTATGATTGTGATTGTATGATTGTGATTGTATGATTGTGATTGTATGATTGTGATTGTATGATTGTCATTGTATGATTGTGATTGTATGATTGTGATTGTATGATTGTGATTGTATGATTGTGATTGTATGATTGTGATTGTATGATTGTGATTGTATGATTGTGATTGTATGATTGTGATTGTATGATTGTGATTGTATGATTGTGATTGTATGATTGTGATTGTATGATTGTGATGGTATGATTGTGATCGTATGATTGTGATCGTATGATTGTGATTGTAAGATTGTGGTTGTGTGATAGCGATTGTATGATTGTGACTGTATGATTGTGATTGTATGATTGTCCTTGTATGATTGTGATTGTATGATAATGATTGTATGATTGTGATTGTATGATTGTGATTGTATGATTGTGACTGTACGATTGTGATTGTATGATGGTGATTGTATGATTGTGATCGTATGATTGTGGTTGAATAATTGAGGTTGTATGATTGTTTCTGTATGATTGTGATTGTATGATTGCGATTGTATGATTGTGATTGTATGATTGTGATTGTATGATTGCGATCGTATGATTGTGATTCTTTGATTGCGATTGTATGATTGTGATTGTATGATTGTGATTGTATGATTGTGATTGTATGATTGCGATTGTATGATTGTGATTGTATGATTGTGATTGTATGATTGTGATCGTATGATTGTGATTCTTTGATTGCGATTGTATGATTGTGATTGTATGATTGTGATTGTATGATTGTGATTGTATGATTGTGATTGTATGATTGTGATTGTATGATTGTGATTGTATGATTGTGATTGTATGATTGTGATTGTATGATTGCGATTGTATGATTGTGATTGTATGATTGTGACTGTATGATTGTGATTGTATGATCGTGATTGTATGATTGTGATCGTATGATTGTGGTTGTATAATTAAGGTTGTATGACTGTTTCTGTATGATTGTGATTGTATGATTGCGATTGTATGATTGTGATTGTGTGATTGTGATTGTATGATTGCGATCGTATGATTGTGATTCTTTGATTGCGATTGTATGATTGTGATTGTATGATTGTGATTGTATGATAGAGATCGTATGATTGTGATTGTGTGGTAGTAATTGTATGATTGTGATCGTATGATTGTGATTGTATGATTGTGATTGTATGATTGTGGATGTATGATTGTGATTGTATGATTGTGATTGTATGATTGTGATTGTATGATTGTGATTGTATGATTGTGATTGTATGATTGTGATTTTGTGATTGTGATTGTATGATTGTGATTGTAAGATTGTGATTGTATGATTGTGATTGTATGATTGTGATAGTATTATTGTGATTGTATGATTGTGATTGTATGATCGCGATTGTATGATTGTGATTGTATGATTGTGATTGTATGATTGTGATTGTATGATTGTGGTTGTATAATTAAGGTTGTATGATTGTTTTTGTATGATTGTGATTGTATGATTGTGATTGTATGATTGTGATTGTATGATTGTGATTGTATGATTGTGCTTGTATGATTGTGGTTGTATAATTAAGGTTGTATGATTGTTTTTGTATGATTGTGATTGTATGATTGTGATTGTATGATTGTGATTGTATGATTGTGATTGTATGATTGTGATTGTATGATTGTGATTGTATGATTGTGATTGTATGATTGTGATTGTATGATTGTGATTGTATGATTGTGATTGTATGATTGTGATTGTATGATTGTGATTGTATGATTGTGATTGTATGATTGTGATTGTATGATTGTGATTGTATGATTGTGATTGTATGATTGTGATTGTATGATTGTGATGGTATGATTGTGATCGTATGATTGTGATCGTATGATTGTGATTGTAAGATTGTGGTTGTGTGATAGCGATTGTATGATTGTGACTGTATGATTGTGATTGTATGATTGTCCTTGTATGATTGTGATTGTATGATAATGATTGTATGATTGTGATTGTATGATTGTGATTGTATGATATTGACTGTACGATTGTGATTGTATGATGGTGATTGTATGATTGTGATCGTATGATTGTGGTTGAATAATTGAGGTTGTATGATTGTTTCTGTATGATTGTGATTGTATGATTGCGATTGTATGATTGTGATTGTATGATTGTGATTGTATGATTGCGATCGTATGATTGTGATTCTTTGATTGCGATTGTATGATTGTGATTGTATGATTGTGATTGTATGATTGTGATTGTATGATTGCGATTGTATGATTGTGATTGTATGATTGTGATTGTATGATTGTGATCGTATGATTGTGATTCTTTGATTGCGATTGTATGATTGTGATTGTATGATTGTGATTGTATGATTGTGATTGTATGATTGTGATTGTATGATTGTGATTGTATGATTGTGATTGTATGATTGTGATTGTATGATTGCGATTGTATGATTGTGATTGTATGATTGTGACTGTATGATTGTGATTGTATGATCGTGATTGTATGATTGTGATCGTATGATTGTGGTTGTATAATTAAGGTTGTATGACTGTTTCTGTATGATTGTGATTGTATGATTGCGATTGTATGATTGTGATTGTGTGATTGTGATTGTATGATTGCGATCGTATGATTGTGATTCTTTGATTGCGATTGTATGATTGTGATTGTATGATTGTGATTGTATGATTGTGATTGTATGATTGTGATTGTATGATTGCGATTGTATGATTGTGATTGTATGATTGTGATTGTATGATTGTGATTGTATGATTGTGATTGTATGATTGTGATTGTATGATTGTGATTGTATGATTGTGATTGTATGATTGTGATCGTATGATTGTGATTGTATGATTGTGATTGTATGATTGTGATTGTATGATTGTGATTGTATGATTGTGATTGTGTGATTGTGATTGTATGATTTTGATTTTATGATTGTGATTGTATGATTGTGATTGTATGATTGTGATTGCTTGATTGTGATTGTATGATTGTGATTGTATGATTGTGATTCTATGATTGTGATTGTTTGATTGTGATTTTTTGATTATGATTGTTTGATTGTGATTGTATGATTGCTATTGTATGATTGTGATTGTATGATTGTGATTGTATGATTGTGATTCTTTTATTGCGATTGTATGATTGTGATTGTATGATTGTGATTGTATGATTGTGATTGTATGATTGTGATTGTATGATTGTGATTGTATGATTGTGATTGTATGATTGTGATTGTATGATTGTGATTGTATGATTGTGATTGTATGATTGTGATTGTATGATTGTGATTGTATGATTGTGATTGTATGATTGTGATTCTATGATTGTGAGTGTATGATTGTGATGGTATGACTGTGATTGTATGATTGTGATTTTATGTCTGTGATTGTATGATTGTGATTGTATGATTGTGATTGTATGATTGTGATTGTATGATTGTGATTGTATGATTGTGATTGTATGACTGTGATTGTGTGATTGTGATTGTATGTTTGCGATCGTATGATTGTGATTCTTTGATTGCGATTATATGATTGTGATTGTATGATTGTGATTGTATGATAGAGATCGTACGATTGTGATTGTGTGGTAGTAATTGTATGATTGTGATCGTATGATTGTGATTGTATGATTGTGATTGTATGATTGTGGATGTATGATTGTGATTGTATGATTGTGATTGTATGATTGTGATTGTATGATTGTGATTGTATGATTGTGATCGTATGATTGTGATTGTATGATTGTGATTCTTTGATTGCGATTGTATGATTGTGATTGTATGATTGTGATTGTATGATTGTGATTGTATGATTGTGATTGTATGATTGTGATTGTATGATTGTGATTGTATGATTGTGATTGTATGATTGTGATCGTATGATTGTGATTGTATGATTGTGATTGTATGATTGTGATTGTATGATTGTGATTGTATGATTGTGATTGTGTGATTGTGATTGTATGATTTTGATTTTATGATTGTGATTGTATGATTGTGATTGTATGATTGTGATTGCTTGATTGTGATTGTATGATTGTGATTGTATGATTGTGATTCTATGATTGTGATTGTTTGATTGTGATTTTTTGATTATGATTGTTTGATTGTGATTGTATGATTGCTATTGTATGATTGTGATTGTATGATTGTGATCGTATGATTGTGATTCTTTGATTGCGATTGTATGATTGTGATTGTATGATTGTGATTGTATGATTGTGATTGTATGATTGTGATTGTATGATTGTGATTGTATGATTGTGATTGTATGATTGTGATTGTATGATTGTGATTGTATGATTGTGATTGTATGATTGTGATGGTATGATTGTGATCGTATGATTGTGATCGTATGATTGTGATTGTAAGATTGTGGTTGTGTGATTGCGATTGTATGATTGCGACTGTATGATTGTGATTGTATGATTGTCCTTGTATGATTGTGATTGTATGATAATGATTGTATGATTGTGATTTTATGGTTGTGATTGTATGATTGTGACTGTATGATTGTGATTGTATGATTGTGATTGTATGATTGTGATCGTATGATTGTGGTTGTATATTTAAGGTTGTATGATTGTTTCTGTATGATTGGGATTGTATGATTGCGATTTTATGATTATGATTGTATGATTGTGATTGTATGATTGTGATTGTGTGATTGTGATTGTGAGATTGTGATTGTATGATCGTGATTGTATGATCGTGATTGTGAGATTGTGATTGTATGATTGCGATTGAATGATTGTGATTGTATGATTGTGATTGTATGATTGTGATTGTATGATTGTGATTGTATGATTGTGATTGTATGATTGTGATTGTATGATTGTGATCGTATGATTGTGATTCTTTGATTGTGATTGTATGACTGTCATTGTATGACTGTGATTGTATGATTGTGATTGTATGATCGTGATTGTATGATCGTGATTGTATGATCGTGATTGTATGATTGTGATTGTATGATTGTGATTGTATGATTGTGATTGTATGATTGTGATTGTATGATTGTGATTGTATGATTGTGATTGTATGATTGTGATTGTATGATTGTGATTGTATGATTGTGATTGTATGATTGTGATTGTATGATTGTGATTGTATGATTGTGATTGTATGATTGTGATTGTATGATTGTGATTGTATGATTGTGATTGTATGATTGTGATTGTATGATAGAGATCGTATGATTGTGATTGTGTGGTAGTAATTGTATGATTGTGATCGTATGATTGTGATTGTATGATTGTGATTGTATGATTGTGGATGTATGATTGTGATTGTATGATTGTGATTGTATGATTGTGATTGTATGATTGTGATTGTATGATTGTGATTGTATGATTGTGATTTTGTGATTGTGATTGTATGATTGTGATTGTAAGATTGTGATTGTATGATTGTGGTTGTATGATTGTGATAGTATTATTGTGATTGTATGATTGTGATTGTATGATCGCGATTGTATGATTGTGATTGTATGATTGTGATTGTATGATTGTGATTGTATGATTGTGGTTGTATAATTAAGGTTGTATGATTGTTTTTGTATGATTGTGATTGTATGATTGTGATTGTATGATTGTGATTGTATGATTGTGCTTGTATGATTGTGGTTGTATAATTAAGGTTGTATGATTGTTTTTGTATGATTGTGATTGTATGATTGTGATTGTATGATTGTGATTGTATGATTGTGATTGTATGATTGTGATTGTATGATTGTGATTGTATGATTGTCATTGTATGATTGTGATTGTATGATTGTGATTGTATGATTGTGATTGTATGATTGTGATTGTATGATTGTGATTGTATGATTGTGATTGTATGATTGTGATTGTATGATTGTGATTGTATGATTGTGATTGTATGATTGTGATTGTATGATTGTGATTGTATGATTGTGATGGTATGATTGTGATCGTATGATTGTGATCGTATGATTGTGATTGTAAGATTGTGGTTGTGTGATAGCGATTGTATGATTGTGACTGTATGATTGTGATTGTATGATTGTCCTTGTATGATTGTGATTGTATGATAATGATTGTATGATTGTGATTGTATGATTGTGATTGTATGATTGTGACTGTACGATTGTGATTGTATGATGGTGATTGTATGATTGTGATCGTATGATTGTGGTTGAATAATTGAGGTTGTATGATTGTTTCTGTATGATTGTGATTGTATGATTGCGATTGTATGATTGTGATTGTATGATTGTGATTGTATGATTGCGATCGTATGATTGTGATTCTTTGATTGCGATTGTATGATTGTGATTGTATGATTGTGATTGTATGATTGTGATTGTATGATTGCGATTGTATGATTGTGATTGTATGATTGTGATTGTATGATTGTGATCGTATGATTGTGATTCTTTGATTGCGATTGTATGATTGTGATTGTATGATTGTGATTGTATGATTGTGATTGTATGATTGTGATTGTATGATTGTGATTGTATGATTGTGATTGTATGATTGTGATTGTATGATTGTGATTGTATGATTGCGATTGTATGATTGTGATTGTATGATTGTGACTGTATGATTGTGATTGTATGATCGTGATTGTATGATTGTGATCGTATGATTGTGGTTGTATAATTAAGGTTGTATGACTGTTTCTGTATGATTGTGATTGTATGATTGCGATTGTATGATTGTGATTGTGTGATTGTGATTGTATGATTGCGATCGTATGATTGTGATTCTTTGATTGCGATTGTATGATTGTGATTGTATGATTGTGATTGTATGATAGAGATCGTATGATTGTGATTGTGTGGTAGTAATTGTATGATTGTGATCGTATGATTGTGATTGTATGATTGTGATTGTATGATTGTGGATGTATGATTGTGATTGTATGATTGTGATTGTATGATTGTGATTGTATGATTGTGATTGTATGATTGTGATTGTATGATTGTGATTTTGTGATTGTGATTGTATGATTGTGATTGTAAGATTGTGATTGTATGATTGTGATTGTATGATTGTAATAGTATTATTGTGATTGTATGATTGTGATTGTATGATCGCGATTGTATGATTGTGATTGTATGATTGTGATTGTATGATTGTGATTGTATGATTGTGGTTGTATAATTAAGGTTGTATGATTGTTTTTGTATGATTGTGATTGTATGATTGTGATTGTATGATTGTGATTGTATGATTGTGATTGTATGATTGTGCTTGTATGATTGTGGTTGTATAATTAAGGTTGTATGATTGTTTTTGTATGATTGTGATTGTATGATTGTGATTGTATGATTGTGATTGTATGATTGTGATTGTATGATTGTGATTGTATGATTGTGATTGTATGATTGTGATTGTATGATTGTGATTGTATGATTGTGATTGTATGATTGTGATTGTATGATTGTGATTGTATGATTGTGATTGTATGATTGTGATTGTATGATTGTGATTGTATGATTGTGATTGTATGATTGTGATTGTATGATTGTGATTGTATGATTGTGATGGTATGATTGTGATCGTATGATTGTGATCGTATGATTGTGATTGTAAGATTGTGGTTGTGTGATAGCGATTGTATGATTGTGACTGTATGATTGTGATTGTATGATTGTCCTTGTATGATTGTGATTGTATGATAATGATTGTATGATTGTGATTGTATGATTGTGATTGTATGATATTGACTGTACGATTGTGATTGTATGATGGTGATTGTATGATTGTGATCGTATGATTGTGGTTGAATAATTGAGGTTGTATGATTGTTTCTGTATGATTGTGATTGTATGATTGCGATTGTATGATTGTGATTGTATGATTGTGATTGTATGATTGCGATCGTATGATTGTGATTCTTTGATTGCGATTGTATGATTGTGATTGTATGATTGTGATTGTATGATTGTGATTGTATGATTGCGATTGTATGATTGTGATTGTATGATTGTGATTGTATGATTGTGATCGTATGATTGTGATTCTTTGATTGCGATTGTATGATTGTGATTGTATGATTGTGATTGTATGATTGTGATTGTATGATTGTGATTGTATGATTGTGATTGTATGATTGTGATTGTATGATTGTGATTGTATGATTGCGATTGTATGATTGTGATTGTATGATTGTGACTGTATGATTGTGATTGTATGATCGTGATTGTATGATTGTGATCGTATGATTGTGGTTGTATAATTAAGGTTGTATGACTGTTTCTGTATGATTGTGATTGTATGATTGCGATTGTATGATTGTGATTGTGTGATTGTGATTGTATGATTGCGATCGTATGATTGTGATTCTTTGATTGCGATTGTATGATTGTGATTGTATGATTGTGATTGTATGATTGTGATTGTATGATTGTGATTGTATGATTGCGATTGTATGATTGTGATTGTATGATTGTGATTGTATGATTGTGATTGTATGATTGTGATCGTATGATTGTGATTCTTTGATTGCGATTGTATGATTGTGATTGTATGATTGTGATTGTATGATTGTGATTGTATGATTGTGATTGTATGATTGTGATTGTATGATTGTGATTGTATGATTGTGATTGTATGATTGTGATCGTATGATTGTGATTGTATGATTGTGATTGTATGATTGTGATTGTATGATTGTGATTGTATGATTGTGATTGTGTGATTGTGATTGTATGATTTTGATTTTATGATTGTGATTGTATGATTGTGATTGTATGATTGTGATTGCTTGATTGTGATTGTATGATTGTGATTGTATGATTGTGATTCTATGATTGTGATTGTTTGATTGTGATTTTTTGATTATGATTGTTTGATTGTGATTGTATGATTGCTATTGTATGATTGTGATTGTATGATTGTGATTGTATGATTGTGATTCTTTTATTGCGATTGTATGATTGTGATTGTATGATAATGATTGTATGATTGTGATTGTATGATTGTGATTGTATGATTGTGACTGTACGATTGTGATTGTATGATGGTGATTGTATGATTGTGATCGTATGATTGTGGTTGAATAATTGAGGTTGTATGATTGTTTCTGTATGATTGTGATTGTATGATTGCGATTGTATGATTGTGATTGTATGATTGTGATTGTATGATTGCGATCGTATGATTGTGATTCTTTGATTGCGATTGTATGATTGTGATTGTATGATTGTGATTGTATGATTGTGATTGTATGATTGCGATTGTATGATTGTGATTGTATGATTGTGATTGTATGATTGTGATCGTATGATTGTGATTCTTTGATTGCGATTGTATGATTGTGATTGTATGATTGTGATTGTATGATTGTGATTGTATGATTGTGATTGTATGATTGTGATTGTATGATTGTGATTGTATGATTGTGATTGTATGATTGTGATTGTATGATTGCGATTGTATGATTGTGATTGTATGATTGTGACTGTATGATTGTGATTGTATGATCGTGATTGTATGATTGTGATCGTATGATTGTGGTTGTATAATTAAGGTTGTATGACTGTTTCTGTATGATTGTGATTGTATGATTGCGATTGTATGATTGTGATTGTGTGATTGTGATTGTATGATTGCGATCGTATGATTGTGATTCTTTGATTGCGATTGTATGATTGTGATTGTATGATTGTGATTGTATGATAGAGATCGTATGATTGTGATTGTGTGGTAGTAATTGTATGATTGTGATCGTATGATTGTGATTGTATGATTGTGATTGTATGATTGTGGATGTATGATTGTGATTGTATGATTGTGATTGTATGATTGTGATTGTATGATTGTGATTGTATGATTGTGATTGTATGATTGTGATTTTGTGATTGTGATTGTATGATTGTGATTGTAAGATTGTGATTGTATGATTGTGATTGTATGATTGTAATAGTATTATTGTGATTGTATGATTGTGATTGTATGATCGCGATTGTATGATTGTGATTGTATGATTGTGATTGTATGATTGTGATTGTATGATTGTGGTTGTATAATTAAGGTTGTATGATTGTTTTTGTATGATTGTGATTGTATGATTGTGATTGTATGATTGTGATTGTATGATTGTGATTGTATGATTGTGCTTGTATGATTGTGGTTGTATAATTAAGGTTGTATGATTGTTTTTGTATGATTGTGATTGTATGATTGTGATTGTATGATTGTGATTGTATGATTGTGATTGTATGATTGTGATTGTATGATTGTGATTGTATGATTGTGATTGTATGATTGTGATTGTATGATTGTGATTGTATGATTGTGATTGTATGATTGTGATTGTATGATTGTGATTGTATGATTGTGATTGTATGATTGTGATTGTATGATTGTGATTGTATGATTGTGATTGTATGATTGTGATTGTATGATTGTGATGGTATGATTGTGATCGTATGATTGTGATCGTATGATTGTGATTGTAAGATTGTGGTTGTGTGATAGCGATTGTATGATTGTGACTGTATGATTGTGATTGTATGATTGTCCTTGTATGATTGTGATTGTATGATAATGATTGTATGATTGTGATTGTATGATTGTGATTGTATGATATTGACTGTACGATTGTGATTGTATGATGGTGATTGTATGATTGTGATCGTATGATTGTGGTTGAATAATTGAGGTTGTATGATTGTTTCTGTATGATTGTGATTGTATGATTGCGATTGTATGATTGTGATTGTATGATTGTGATTGTATGATTGCGATCGTATGATTGTGATTCTTTGATTGCGATTGTATGATTGTGATTGTATGATTGTGATTGTATGATTGTGATTGTATGATTGCGATTGTATGATTGTGATTGTATGATTGTGATTGTATGATTGTGATCGTATGATTGTGATTCTTTGATTGCGATTGTATGATTGTGATTGTATGATTGTGATTGTATGATTGTGATTGTATGATTGTGATTGTATGATTGTGATTGTATGATTGTGATTGTATGATTGTGATTGTATGATTGCGATTGTATGATTGTGATTGTATGATTGTGACTGTATGATTGTGATTGTATGATCGTGATTGTATGATTGTGATCGTATGATTGTGGTTGTATAATTAAGGTTGTATGACTGTTTCTGTATGATTGTGATTGTATGATTGCGATTGTATGATTGTGATTGTGTGATTGTGATTGTATGATTGCGATCGTATGATTGTGATTCTTTGATTGCGATTGTATGATTGTGATTGTATGATTGTGATTGTATGATTGTGATTGTATGATTGTGATTGTATGATTGCGATTGTATGATTGTGATTGTATGATTGTGATTGTATGATTGTGATTGTATGATTGTGATCGTATGATTGTGATTCTTTGATTGCGATTGTATGATTGTGATTGTATGATTGTGATTGTATGATTGTGATTGTATGATTGTGATTGTATGATTGTGATTGTATGATTGTGATTGTATGATTGTGATTGTATGATTGTGATCGTATGATTGTGATTGTATGATTGTGATTGTATGATTGTGATTGTATGATTGTGATTGTATGATTGTGATTGTGTGATTGTGATTGTATGATTTTGATTTTATGATTGTGATTGTATGATTGTGATTGTATGATTGTGATTGCTTGATTGTGATTGTATGATTGTGATTGTATGATTGTGATTCTATGATTGTGATTGTTTGATTGTGATTTTTTGATTATGATTGTTTGATTGTGATTGTATGATTGCTATTGTATGATTGTGATTGTATGATTGTGATTGTATGATTGTGATTCTTTTATTGCGATTGTATGATTGTGATTGTATGATTGTGATTGTATGATTGTGATTGTATGATTGTGATTGTATGATTGTGATTGTATGATTGTGATTGTATGATTGTGATTGTATGATTGTGATTGTATGATTGTGATTGTATGATTGTGATTGTATGATTGTGATTGTATGATTGTGATTCTATGATTGTGAGTGTATGATTGTGATGGTATGACTGTGATTGTATGATTGTGATTTTATGTCTGTGATTGTATGATTGTGATTGTATGATTGTGATTGTATGATTGTGATTGTATGATTGTGATTGTATGATTGTGATTGTATGACTGTGATTGTGTGATTGTGATTGTATGTTTGCGATCGTATGATTGTGATTCTTTGATTGCGATTATATGATTGTGATTGTATGATTGTGATTGTATGATAGAGATCGTACGATTGTGATTGTGTGGTAGTAATTGTATGATTGTGATCGTA
Organism: Megachile rotundata; assembly: GCF_050947335.1. NCBI lineage: Eukaryota > Metazoa > Arthropoda > Insecta > Hymenoptera > Megachilidae > Megachile > Megachile rotundata. The sequence goes on along the minus strand of NW_027473331.1, from coordinate 920,409 downwards.
TGATTGTGATTGTATGATTGTGATTGTATGATTGTGGATGTATGATTGTGATTGTATGATTGTGATTGTATGATTGTGATTGTATGATTGTGATTGTATGATTGTGATTGTATGATTGTGATTGTATGATTGTGATTGTATGATTGTGATTTTGTGATTGTGATTGTATGATTGTGATTGTAAGATTGTGATTGCATGATTGTGATTGTATGATTGTGATAGTATTATTGTGATTGTATGATTGTGATTGTATGATCGCGATTGTATGATTGTGATTGTATGATTGTGATTGTATGATTGTGATTGTATGATTGTGGTTGTATAATTAAGGTTGTATGATTGTTTTTGTATGATTGTGATTGTATGATTGTGATTGTATGATTGTGATTGTATGATTGTGCTTGTATGATTGTGGTTGTATAATTAAGGTTGTATGATTGTTTTTGTATGATTGTGATTGTATGATTGTGATTGTATGATTGTGATTGTATGTTTGCGATCGTATGATTGTGATTCTTTGATTGCGATTATATGATTGTGATTGTATGATTGTGATTGTATGATAGAGATCGTACGATTGTGATTGTCTGGTAGTAATTGTATGATTGTGATCGTATGATTGCGATTGTATGATTGTGATTGTATGATTGTGGATGTATGATTGTGATTGTATGATTGTGATTGTATGATTGTGATTGTATGATTGTGATTGTATGATTGTGATTGTATGATTGTGATTGTATGATTGTGATTTTGTGATTGTGATTGTATGATTGTGATTGTAAGATTGTGATTGCATGATTGTGATTGTATGATTGTGATAGTATTATTGTGATTGTATGATTGTGATTGTATGATCGCGATTGTATGATTGTGATTGTATGATTGTGATTGTATGATTGTGATTGTATGATTGTGGTTGTATAATTAAGGTTGTATGATTGTTTTTGTATGATTGTGATTGTATGATTGTGATTGTATGATTGTGATTGTATGATTGTGCTTGTATGATTGTGGTTGTATAATTAAGGTTGTATGATTGTTTTTGTATGATTGTGATTGTATGATTGTGATTGTATGATTGTGATTGTATGATTGTGATTGTATGATTGTGATTGTATGATTGTGATTGTATGATTGTGATTGTATGATTGTGATTGTATGATAATGATTGTATGATTGTGATTGTATGATTGTGATTGTATGATTGTGACTGTATGATTGTGATTGTATGATTGTGATTGTATGATTGTGATTGTATGATTGTGATTCTATGATTGTGAGTGTATGATTGTGATGGTATGACTGTGATTGTATGATTGTGATTTTATGACTGTGATTGTATGATTGTGATTGTATGATTGTGATTGTATGATTGTGATTGTATGATTGTGATTGTATGATTGTGATTGTATGATTGTGATTGTATGACTGTGATTGTGTGATTGTGATTGTACGTTTGCGATCGTATGATTGTGATTCTTTGATTGCGATTATATGATTGTGATTGTATGATTGTGATTGTATGATAGAGATCGTACGATTGTGATTGTGTGGTAGTAATTGTATGATTGTGATCGTATGATTGTGATTGTATGATTGTGATTTTATGATTGTGGATGTATGATTGTGATTGTATGATTGTGATTGTATGATTGTGATTGTATGATTGTGATTGTATGATTGTGATTGTATGATTGTGATTGTATGATTGTGATTTTGTGATTGTGATTGTATGATTGTGATTGTAAGATTGTGATTGCATGATTGTGATTGTATGATTGTGATAGTATTATTGTGATTGTATGATTGTGATTGTATGATCGCGATTGTATGATTGTGATTGTATGATTGTGATTGTATGATTGTGATTGTATGATTGTGGTTGTATAATTAAGGTTGTATGATTGTTTTTGTATGATTGTGATTGTATGATTGTGATTGTATGATTGTGATTGTATGATTGTGCTTGTATGATTGTGGTTGTATAATTAAGGTTGTATGATTGTTTTTGTATGATTGTGATTGTATGATTGTGATTGTATGATTGTGATTGTATGATTGTGATTGTATGATTGTGATTGTATGATTGTGATTGTATGATTGTGATTGTATGATTGTGATTGTATGATTGTTATTGTATGATTGTGATTGTATGATTGTGATTGTATGATAATGATTGTATGATTGTGATTGTATGATTGTGATTGTATGATTGTGACTGTATGATTGTGATTGTATGATTGTGATTGTATGATTGTGATCGTATGATTGTGGTTGTATAATTAAGGTTGTATGATTGTTTCTGTATGATTGTGATTGTATGATTGCGATTGTATGATTGTGATTGTATGATTGTGATTGTATGATTGCGATCGTATGATTGTGATTCTTTGATTGCGATTGTATGATTGTGATTGTATGATTGTGATTGTATGATTGAGATTGTATGATTGTGATTGTATGATTGCGATTGTATGATTGTGATTGTATGATTGTGATTGTATGACTGTGATTGTGTGATTGTGATTGTATGATTGCGATCGTATGATTGTGATTCTTTGATTGCGATTATATGATTGTGATTGTATGATTGTGATTGTATGATTGTGATTGTATGATAGAGATCGTATGATTGTGATTGTGTGGTAGTAATTGTGTGATTGTGATCGTATGATTGTGATTGTATGATTGTGATTGTATGATTGTGATTGTATGATTGTGGATGTATGATTGTGATTGTATGATTGTGATTGTATGATTGTGATTGTATGGTAGTGATTTTATGATTGTGATTGTATGATTGTGATTGTATGATTGTGATTGCTTGATTGTGATTGTATGATTGTGATTGTATGATTGTGATTCTATGATTGTGATTGTTTGATTGTGATTTTTTGATTATGATTGTTTGATTGTGATTGTATGATTGCTATTGTATGATTGTGATTGTATGATTGTGATTCTTTTATTGCGATTGTATGATTGTGATTGTATGATTGTGATTGTATGATTGTGATTGTATGATTGTGATTGTATGATTGTGATTGTATGATTGTGATTGTATGATTGTGATTGTATGATTGTGATTGTATGATTGTGATTGTATGATTGTGATTGTATGATTGTGATTGTATGATTGTGATTGTATGATTGTGATTGTATGATTGTGATTCTATGATTGTGATTCTATGATTGTGAGTGTATGATTGTGATGGTATGACTGTGATTGTATGATTGTGATTTTATGACTGTGATTGTATGATTGTGATTGTATGATTGTGATTGTATGATTGTGATTGTATGATTGTGATTGTATGACTGTGATTCTTTGATTGCGATTATATGATTGTGATTGTATGATTGTGATTGTATGATTGTGATTGTATGATAGAGATCGTATGATTGTGATTGTGTGGTAGTAATTGTATGATTGTGATCGTATGATTGTGATTGTATGATTGTGATTGTATGATTGTGGATGTATGATTGTGATTGTATGATTGTGATTGTATGATTGTGATTGTATGATTGTGATTGTATGATTGTGATTGTATGATTGTGATTGTATGATTGTGATTGTATGATTGTGATCTTGTGATTGTGATTGTATGATTGTGATTGTATGATTGTGATTGTATGATTGTGATTCTATGATTGTGAGTGTATGATTGTGATGGTATGACTGTGATTTTGTGACTGTGATTGTATGATTGTGATTGTATGATTGTGATCGTATGATTGTGATTCTTTGATTGCGATTGTATGATTGTGACTGTATGATTGTGATTGTATGATTGTGATTGTATGATTGTGATTGTATGATTGTGATTGTATGATTGTGATTGTATGATTGTGATTGTATGATTGTGATTGTATGATTGTGATTGTATGATTGTGATTGTATGATTGTGATTGCATGATTGTGATTGTATGATAGTAATTGTATGATTGTGATTGTATGATTGTGATTGTATGATTGCGATCGTATGATTGTGATTCTTTGATCGCGATTGTATGATTGTGATTGTATGATTGTGATTGTATGATTGTGATTGTATGATTGTGATTGTATGATTGTGATTGTATGATTGTGATTGTATGATTGTGATTGTATGATTGTGATCGTATGATTGTGATTCTTTGATTGCGATTATATGATTGTGATTGTATGATTGTGATTGTATGATTGTGATTGTATGATTGTGATTGTATGATAGAGATCGTATGATTGTGATTGTGTGGTAGTAATTGTATGATTGTGATCGTATGATTGTGATTGTATGATTGTGATTGTATGATTGTGGATGTATGGTTGTGATTGTATGATTGTGATTTTATGATTGTGATTGTATGATTGTGATTGTATGATTGTGATTGTATGATTGTGATTGTATGATTGTGATTGTATGATTGTGATTTTGTGATTGTGATTGTATGATTGTGATTGTAAGATTGTGATTGTATGATTGTGATTGTATGATTGTGATAGTATTATTGTGATTGTATGATTGTGATTGTATGATCGCGATTGTATGATTGTGATTGTATGATTGTGATTGTATGATTGTGATTGTATGATTGTGATTGTATGATTGTGATTGTATGATTGTGATTGTATGATTGTGATTGTATGATTGTGATTGTATGATTGTGATTGTATGATTGTGATTGTATGATTGTGATTGTATGATTGTGATTGTATGATTGTGATGGTATGATTGTGATCGTATGATTGTGATTGTATGATTGTGATTGTATGATTGTGATTGTATGATTGTGATTGTATGATTGTGATTGTATGATTGTGATTGTATGATTGTGATTGTATGATTGTTATTGTATGATTGTGATTGTATGATTGTGATTGTATGATAATGATTGTATGATTGTGATTGTATGATTGTGATTGTATGATTGTGACTGTATGATTGTGATTGTATGATTGTGATTGTATGATTGTGATCGTATGATTGTGGTTGTATAATTAAGGTTGTATGATTGTTTCTGTATGATTGTGATTGTATGATTGCGATTGTATGATTGTGATTGTATGATTGTGATTGTATGATTGCGATCGTATGATTGTGATTCTTTGATTGCGATTGTATGATTGTGATTGTATGATTGTGATTGTATGATTGAGATTGTATGATTGTGATTGTATGATTGCGATTGTATGATTGTGATTGTATGATTGTGATTGTATGACTGTGATTGTGTGATTGTGATTGTATGATTGCGATCGTATGATTGTGATTCTTTGATTGCGATTATATGATTGTGATTGTATGATTGTGATTGTATGATTGTGATTGTATGATAGAGATCGTATGATTGTGATTGTGTGGTAGTAATTGTGTGATTGTGATCGTATGATTGTGATTGTATGATTGTGATTGTATGATTGTGATTGTATGATTGTGGATGTATGATTGTGATTGTATGATTGTGATTGTATGATTGTGATTGTATGGTAGTGATTTTATGATTGTGATTGTATGATTGTGATTGTATGATTGTGATTGCTTGATTGTGATTGTATGATTGTGATTGTATGATTGTGATTCTATGATTGTGATTGTTTGATTGTGATTTTTTGATTATGATTGTTTGATTGTGATTGTATGATTGCTATTGTATGATTGTGATTGTATGATTGTGATTCTTTTATTGCGATTGTATGATTGTGATTGTATGATTGTGATTGTATGATTGTGATTGTATGATTGTGATTGTATGATTGTGATTGTATGATTGTGATTGTATGATTGTGATTGTATGATTGTGATTGTATGATTGTGATTGTATGATTGTGATTGTATGATTGTGATTGTATGATTGTGATTGTATGATTGTGATTGTATGATTGTGATTCTATGATTGTGATTCTATGATTGTGAGTGTATGATTGTGATGGTATGACTGTGATTGTATGATTGTGATTTTATGACTGTGATTGTATGATTGTGATTGTATGATTGTGATTGTATGATTGTGATTGTATGATTGTGATTGTATGACTGTGATTCTTTGATTGCGATTATATGATTGTGATTGTATGATTGTGATTGTATGATTGTGATTGTATGATAGAGATCGTATGATTGTGATTGTGTGGTAGTAATTGTATGATTGTGATCGTATGATTGTGATTGTATGATTGTGATTGTATGATTGTGGATGTATGATTGTGATTGTATGATTGTGATTGTATGATTGTGATTGTATGATTGTGATTGTATGATTGTGATTGTATGATTGTGATTGTATGATTGTGATTGTATGATTGTGATCTTGTGATTGTGATTGTATGATTGTGATTGTATGATTGTGATTGTATGATTGTGATTCTATGATTGTGAGTGTATGATTGTGATGGTATGACTGTGATTTTGTGACTGTGATTGTATGATTGTGATTGTATGATTGTGATCGTATGATTGTGATTCTTTGATTGCGATTGTATGATTGTGACTGTATGATTGTGATTGTATGATTGTGATTGTATGATTGTGATTGTATGATTGTGATTGTATGATTGTGATTGTATGATTGTGATTGTATGATTGTGATTGTATGATTGTGATTGTATGATTGTGATTGTATGATTGTGATTGCATGATTGTGATTGTATGATAGTAATTGTATGATTGTGATTGTATGATTGTGATTGTATGATTGCGATCGTATGATTGTGATTCTTTGATCGCGATTGTATGATTGTGATTGTATGATTGTGATTGTATGATTGTGATTGTATGATTGTGATTGTATGATTGTGATTGTATGATTGTGATTGTATGATTGTGATTGTATGATTGTGATCGTATGATTGTGATTCTTTGATTGCGATTATATGATTGTGATTGTATGATTGTGATTGTATGATTGTGATTGTATGATTGTGATTGTATGATAGAGATCGTATGATTGTGATTGTGTGGTAGTAATTGTATGATTGTGATCGTATGATTGTGATTGTATGATTGTGATTGTATGATTGTGGATGTATGGTTGTGATTGTATGATTGTGATTTTATGATTGTGATTGTATGATTGTGATTGTATGATTGTGATTGTATGATTGTGATTGTATGATTGTGATTGTATGATTGTGATTGTATGATTGTGATTTTGTGATTGTGATTGTATGATTGTGATTGTAAGATTGTGATTGTATGATTGTGATTGTATGATTGTGATAGTATTATTGTGATTGTATGATTGTGATTGTATGATCGCGATTGTATGATTGTGATTGTATGATTGTGATTGTATGATTGTGATTGTATGATTGTGATTGTATGATTGTGATTGTATGATTGTGATTGTATGATTGTGATTGTATGATTGTGATTGTATGATTGTGATTGTATGATTGTGATTGTATGATTGTGATTGTATGATTGTGATTGTATGATTGTGATGGTATGATTGTGATCGTATGATTGTGATCGTATGATTGTGATCGTATGATTGTGGTTGTAAGATTGTGGTTGTGTGATTGCGATTGTATGATTGTGACTGTATGATTGTGATTGTATGATTGTCCTTGTATGATTGTGATTGTATGATAATGATTGTATGATTGTGATTGTATGATTGTGATTGTATGATTGTGATTCTATGATTGTGAGTGTATGATTGTGATGGTATGACTGTGATTGTATGATTGTGATTTTATGACTGTGATTGTATGATTGTGATTGTATGATTGTGATTGTATGATTGTGATTGTATGATTGTGATTGTATGACTCTGATTGTGTGATTGTGATTGTATGATTGCGATCGTATGATTGTGATTCTTTGATTGCGATTATATGATTGTGATTGTATGATTGTGATTGTATGATTGTGATTGTATGTTTGTGATTGTATGATTGTGATTGTATGATTGTGATTGTATGATTGTGATTGCATGATTGTGATTGTATGATTGTGATGGTATGATTGTGATTGTATGATTGTGATTGTATGATAGTGATTGTATGATTGTTTCTGTATGATTGTGATTGCATGATTGCGATTGTATGATTATGATTGTATGATTGTGATTGTATGATTGTGATTGTGTGATTGTGATTGTGAGATTGTGATTGTATGATCGTGATTGTATGATCGTGATTGTGAGATTGTGATTGTATGATTGCGATTGAATGATTGTGATTGTATGATTGTGATTCTTTGATTGCGATTGTATGATTGTGATTGTATGATTGTGATTGTATGATTGTGATTGTATGATTGTGATTGTATGATTGTGATTGTATGATTGTGATCGTATGATTGTGATCGTGTGATAGTAATTGTATGATTGTGATCGTATGATTGTGATTGTATGATTGTGATTGTATGATTGTGATTGTGAGATTGTGATTGTATGATTGCGATTGAATGATTGTGATTGTATGATTGTGATTCTTTGATTGCGATTGTATGATTGTGATTGTATGATTGTGATTGTATGATTGTGATTGTATGATTGTGATTGTATGATTGTGATTGTATGATTGTGATCGTATGATTGTGATCGTGTGATAGTAATTGTATGATTGTGATCGTATGATTGTGATTGTATGATTGTGATTGTATGATTGTGATTGTATGATTGTGATTGTATGATTGTGATTGTATGATTGTGATTGTATGATTGTGATTGTATGATTGTGATTGTATGATTGTGATTCTTTGATTGCGATTATATGATTGTGATTGTATGATTGTGATTGTATGATTGTGATTGTATGTTTGTGATTGTATGATTGTGATTGTATGATTGTGATTGTATGATTGTGATTGCATGATTGTGATTGTATGATTGTGATGGTATGATTGTGATTGTATGATTGTGATTGTATGATAGTGATTGTATGATTGTTTCTGTATGATTGTGATTGCATGATTGCGATTGTATGATTATGATTGTATGATTGTGATTGTATGATTGTGATTGTGTGATTGTGATTGTGAGACTGTGATTGTATGATCGTGATTGTATGATCGTGATTGTGAGATTGTGATTGTATGATTGCGATTGAATGATTGTGATTGTATGATTGTAATTCTTTGATTGCGATTGTATGATTGTGATTGTATGATTGTGATTGTATGATTGTGATTGTATGATTGTGATTGTATGATTGTGATTTTATGATTGTGATTGTATGATTGTGATTGTATGATTGTGATTGTATGATTGTGATTCTTTGATTGCGATTGTATGATTGTGATTGTATGATTGTGACTGTATGATTGTGATTGTATGATTGCGATTGTATGATTGTGATTGTATGATTGTGATTGTATGATTGTGATCGTATGATTGTGATTCTTTGATTGCGATTGTATGATTGTGATTGTATGATTGTGATTGTGTGATTGTGATTGTATGAATTTGATTATATGATTGTGATTGTATGATTGTGATTGTATGATTGTGATTGTATGATTGTGATTCTATGATTGTGATTGTTTGATTGTGATTTTTTGATTATGATTGTTTGATTGTGATTGTATGATTGCTAATGTATGATTGTGATTGTATGATTGTGATTATATGATTGTGATTCTTTTATTGCGATTGTATGATTGTGATTGTATGATTGTGATTGTATGATTGTGATTGTATGATTGTGATTGTATGATTGTGATTCTATGATTGTGAGTGTATGATTGTGATGGTATGACTGTGATTGTATGATTGTGATTGTATGATTGTGGATGTACGGTTGTGATTGTATGATTGTGATTGTATGATTGTGATTGTATGATTGTGATTGTATGATTGTGATTGTATGATTGTGATTTTGTGATTGTGATTGTATGATTGTGATTGTAAGATTGTGATTGTATGATTGTGATTGTATGATTGTGATAGTATTATTGTGATTGTATGATTGTGATTGTATGATCGCGATTGTATGATTGTGATTGTATGATTGTGATTGTATGATTGTGATTGTATGATTGTGATTGTATGATTGTGATTGTATGATTGTGATTGTATGATTGTGATTGTATGATTGTGATTGTATGATTGTGATTGTATGATTGTGATCGTATGATTGTGATTCTTTGATTGCGATTATATGATTGTGATTGTATGATTGTGATTGTATGATTGTGATGGTATGATTGTGATCGTATGATTGTGATCGTATGATTGTGGTTGTAAGATTGTGGTTGTGTGATTGCGATTGTATGATTGTGACTGTATGATTGTGATTGTATGATTGTCCTTGTATGATTGTGATTGTATGATAATGATTGTATGATTGTGATTGTATGATTGTGATTGTATGATTGTGATTCTATGATTGTGAGTGTATGATTGTGATGGTATGACTGTGATTGTATGATTGTGATTTTATGACTGTGATTGTATGATTGTGATTGTATGATTGTGATTGTATGATTGTGATTGTATGATTGTGATTGTATGACTCTGATTGTGTGATTGTGATTGTATGATTGCGATCGTATGATTGTGATTCTTTGATTGCGATTATATGATTGTGATTGTATGATTGTGATTGTATGATTGTGATTGTATGTTTGTGATTGTATGATTGTGATTGTATGATTGTGATTGTATGATTGTGATTGCATGATTGTGATTGTATGATTGTGATGGTATGATTGTGATTGTATGATTGTGATTGTATGATAGTGATTGTATGATTGTTTCTGTATGATTGTGATTGCTTGATTGTGATTGTATGATTGTGATTGTATGATTGTGATTCTATGATTGTGATTGTTTGATTGTGATTTTTTGATTATGATTGTTTGATTGTGATTGTATGATTGCTATTGTATGATTGTGATTGTATGATTGTGATTGTATGATTGTGATTCTTTTATTGCGATTGTATGATTGTGATTGTATGATTGTGATTGTATGATCGCGATTGTATGATTGTGATTGTATGATTGTGATTGTATGATCGTGATTGTATGATTGTGATTGTATGATTGTGATTGTATGATTGTGATTGTATGATTGTGATTGTATGATTGTGATTGTATGATTGTGATTGTATGATTGTGATTGTATGATTGTGATTGTATGATTGTGATTGTATGATTGTGATTGTATGATTGTGATGGTATGATTGTGATCGTATGATTGTGATTGTATGATTGTGATTGTATGATTGTGATTGTATGATTGTGATTGTATGATAGTGATTGTATGATTGTGATTGTATGATTGTGATTGTGTGATTGTGATTGTATGATTTTGATTTTATGATTGTGATTGTATGATTGTGATTGTATGATTGTGATTGCTTGATTGTGATTGTATGATTGTGATTGTATGATTGTGATTCTATGATTGTGATTGTTTGATTGTGATTTTTTGATTATGATTGTTTGATTGTGATTGTATGATTGCTATTGTATGATTGTGATTGTATGATTGTGATTGTATGATTGCGATTGTATGATTGTGATTGTGTGATTGTGATTGTATGATTTTGATTTTATGATTGTGATTGTATGATTGTGATTGTATGATTGTGATTGCTTGATTGTGATTGTATGATTGTGATTGTATGATTGTGATTCTATGATTGTGATTGTTTGATTGTGATTTTTTGATTATGATTGTTTGATTGTGATTGTATGATTGCTATTGTATGATTGTGATTGTATGATTGTGATTGTATGATTGTGATTGTATGATTGTGATTGTATGATTGTGATTTTGTGATTGTGATTGTATGATTGTGATTGTAAGATTGTGATTGCATGATTGTGATTGTATGATTGTGATAGTATTATTGTGATTGTATGATTGTGATTGTATGATCGCGATTGTATGATTGTGATTGTATGATTGTGATTGTATGATTGTGATTGTATGATTGTGGTTGTATAATTAAGGTTGTATGATTGTTTTTGTATGATTGTGATTGTATGATTGTGATTGTATGATTGTGATTGTATGATTGTGATTGTATGATTGTGATTGTATGATTGTGATTGTATGATTGTGATTCTATGATTGTGAGTGTATGATTGTGATGGTATGACTGTGATTGTATGATTGTGATTTTATGACTGTGATTGTATGATTGTGATAGTATGATTGTGATTGTATGATTGTGATTGTATGATTGTGATTGTATGACTGTGATTGCGTGATTGTGATTTTATGATTGCGATCGTATGATTGTGATTCTTTGATTGCGATTATATGATTGTGATTGTATGATTGTGATTGTATGATGGAGATCGTATGATTGTGATTGTGTGGTAGTAATTGTATGATTGTGATCGTATGATTGTGATTGTATGATTGTGATTGTATGATTGTGGATGTATGATTGTGATTGTATGATTGTGATTGTATGATTGTGATTGTATGATTGTGATTGTATGATTGTGATTGTATGATTGTGATTGTATGATTGTGATTGTATGATTGTGATTGTATGATTGCGATTGTATGATTGTGATTGTATGATTGTGATTGTATGATTGTGATCGTATGATTGTGATTGTATGATTGTGATTGTATGATTGTGATTGTATGATTGTGATTGTATGATTGTGATTGTGTGATTGTGATTGTATGATTTTGATTTTATGATTGTGATTGTATGATTGTGATTGCTTGATTGTGATTGTATGATTGTGATTGTATGATTGTGATTCTATGATTGTGATTGTTTGATTGTGATTTTTTGATTATGATTGTTTGATTGTGATTGTATGATTGCTATTGTATGATTGTGATTGTATGACTGTGATTGTATGATTGTGATTCTTTTATTGCGATTGTATGATTGTGATTGTATGATTGTGATTGTATGATTGTGATTGTATGATTGTGATTGTATGATTGTGATTGTATGATTGTGATTGTATGACTGTGATTGTGTGATTGTGATTGTATGTTTGCGATCGTATGATTGTGATTCTTTGATTGCGATTGTATGATTGTGATTTTGTGATTGTGATTGTATGATTGTGATTGTAAGATTGTGATTGCATGATTGTGATTGTATGATTGTGGTTGTATAATTAAGGTTGTATGATTGTTTTTGTATGATTGTAATTGTATGATTGTGATTGTATGATTGTGATTGTATGATTGTGCTTGTATGATTGTGGTTGTATAATTAAGGTTGTATGATTGTTTTTGTATGATTGTGATTGTATGATTGTGATTGTATGATTGTGATTGTATGATTGTGATTGTATGATTGTGATTGTATGATTGTGATTGTATGATTGTGATTGTATGATTGTGATTGTATGATTGTGATTGTATGATTGTGATTGTATGATAGTGATTTTATGATTGTGATTGTATGATTGTGATTGTATGATTGTGATTGCTTGATTGTGATTGTATGATTGTGATTGTATGATTGTGATTCTATGATTGTGATTGTTTGATTGTGATTTTTTGATTATGATTGTTTGATTGTGATTGTATGATTGCTATTCTATGATTGTGATTGTATGATTGTGATTCTTTTATTGCGATTGTATGATTGTGATTGTATGATTGTGATTGTATGATTGTGATTGTATGATTGTGATTGTATGATTGTGATTGTATGATTGTGATTGTATGATTGTGATTGTATGATTGTGATTCTATGATTGTGAGTGTATGATTGTGATGGTATGACTGTGATTGTATGATTGTGATTTTATGACTGTGATTGTATGATTGTGATTGTATGATTGTGATTGTATGATTGTGATTGTATGATTGTGATTGTATGATTGTGATTGTATGATTGTGATTGTATGACTGTGATTGTGTGATTGTGATTGTATGTTTGCGATCGTATGATTGTGATTCTTTGATTGCGATTATATGATTGTGATTGTATGATTGTGATTCTTTTATTGCGATTGTATGATTGTGATTGTATGATTGTGATTGTTTGATTGTGATTGTATGATTGTGATTGTATGATTGTGATTGTATGATTGTGATTGTATGATTGTGATTGTATGATTGTGATTGTATGATTGTGATTCTATGATTGTGATTCTATGATTGTGAGTGTATGATTGTGATGGTATGACTGTGATTGTATGATTGTGATTTTATGACTGTGATTGTATGATTGTGATTGTATGATTGTGATTGTATGATTGTGATTGTATGATTGTGATTGTATGACTGTGATTGTGTGATTGTGATTGTATGATTGCGATCGTATGATTGTGATTCTTTGATTGCGATTATATGATTGTGATTGCATGATTGTGATTGTATGATTGTGATTGTATGATAGAGATCGTATGATTGTGATTGTGTGGTAGTAATTGTATGATTGTGATCGTATGATTGTGATTGTATGATTGTGATTGTATGATTGTGGATGTATGATTGTGATTGTATGATTGTGATTGTATGATTGTGATTGTATGATTGTGATTGTATGATTGTGATTGTATGATTGTGATTGTATGATTGTGATTTTGTGATTGTGATTGCATGATTGTGATTGTATGATTGTGATAGTATTATTGTGATTGTATGATTGTGATTGTATGATCGCGATTGTATGATTGTGATTGTATGATTGTGATTGTATGATTGTGATTGTATGATTGTGGTTGTATAATTAAGGTTGTATGATTGTTTTTGTATGATTGTGATTGTATGATTGTGATTGTATGATTGTGATTGTATGATTGTGCTTGTATGATTGTGGTTGTATAATTAAGGTTGTATGATTGTTTTTGTATGATTGTGATTGTATGATTGTGATTGTATGATTGTGATTGTATGATTGTGATTGTATGATTGTGATTGTATGATTGTGATTGTATGATTGTGATTGTATGATTGTGATTGTATGATTGTGATTGTATGATTGTGCTTGTATGATTGTGGTTGTATAATTAAGGTTGTATGATTGTTTTTGTATGATTGTGATTGTATGATTGTGATTGTATGATTGTGATTGTATGATTGTGATTGTATGATTGTGATTGTATGATTGTGATTGTATGATTGTGATTGTATGATTGTGATTGTATGATTGTGATTGTATGATTGTGATTGTATGATTGTGATTGTATGATTGTGATTGTATGATTGTGATGGAATGATTGTGATCGTATGATTGTGATCGTATGATTGTGATTGTAAGATTGTGGTTGTGTGATTGCGATTGTATGGTTGTGACTGTATGATTGTGATTGTATGATTGTCCTTGTATGATTGTGATTGTATGATAATGATTGTATGATTGTGATTGTATGATTGTGATTGTATGATTGTGACTGTATGATTGTGATTGTATGATTGTGATTGTATGATTGTGATCGTATGATTGTGGTTGTATAATTAAGATTGTATGATTGTTTCTGTATGATTGTGATTGTATGATTGCGATTGTATGATTGTGATTGTATGATTGTGATTGTATGATTGCGATCGTATGATTGTGATTCTTTGATTGCGATTGTATGATTGTGATTGTATGATTGTGATTGTATGATTGTGATTGTATGATTGCGATTGTATGATTGCGATTGTATGATTGTGATTGTATGATTGTGATTGTATGATTGTGATCGTATGATTGTGATTCTTTGATTGCGATTGTATGATTGTGATTGTATGATTGTGATTGTATGATTGTGATTGTATGATTGTGATTGTATGATTGTGATTGTATGATTGTGATTGTATGATTGTGATTGTATGATTGTGATTGTATGATTGTGATTGTATGATTGTGATTGCATGATTGTGATTGTATGATAGTAATTGTATGATTGTGATTGTATGATTGTGATTGTATGATTGCGATCGTATGATTGTGATTCTTTGATTGCGATTGTATGATTGTGATTGTATGATTGTGATTGTATGATTGTGATTGTATGATTGCGATTGTATGATTGCGATTGTATGATTGTGATTGTATGATTGTGATTGTATGATTGTGATCGTATGATTGCGATTCTTTGATTGCGATTGTATGATTGTGATTGTATGATTATGATTGTATGATTGTGATTGTATGATTGTGATTGTATGATTGTGATTGTATGATTGTGATTGTATGATTGTGATTGTATGATTGTGATTGTATGATTGTGATTGCATGATTGTGATTGTATGATAGTAATTGTATGATTGTGATCGTATGATTGTGATTGTATGATTGTGATTGTATGATAGTGATTGTATGATTGTGATTGTATGATTGTGATTGTGTGATTGTGATTGTATGATTTTGATTTTATGATTGTGGTTGTATGATTGTGATTGTATGATTGTGATTGTATGATTGTGATTGCTTGATTGTGATTGTATGATTGTGATTGTATGATTGTGATTCTATGATTGTGATTGTTTGATTGTGATTTTTTGATTATGATTGTTTGATTGTGATTGTATGATTGCTATTGTATGATTGTGATTCTTTGATTGCGATTATATGATTGTGATTGTATGATTGTGATTGTATGATAGAGATCGTATGATTGTGATTGTGTGGTAGTAATTGTATGATTGTGATCGTATGATTGTGATTGTATGATTGTGATTGTATGATTGTGGATGTATGATTGTGATTGTATGATTGTGATTGTATGATTGTGATTGTATGATTGTGATTGTATGATTGTGATTGTATGATTGTGATTGTATGATTGTGATTGTATGATTGTGATTTTGTGATTGTGATTGTATGATTGTGATTGTATGATTGTGATTCTTTTATTGCGATTGTATGATTGTGATTGTATGATTGTGATTGTATGATTGTGATTGTATGATTGTGATTGCATGATTGTGATTGTATGATAGTAATTGTATGATTGTGATTGTATGATTGTGATTGTATGATTGCGATCGTATGATTGTGATTCTTTGATTGCGATTGTATGATTGTGATTGTATGATTGTGATTGTATGATTGTGATTGTATGATTGTGATGGTATGATTGTGATCGTATGATTGTGATCGTATGATTGTGATTGTAAGATTGTGGTTGTGTGATTCCGATTGTATGATTGTGACTGTATGATTGTGATTGTACGATTGTCCTTTTATGATTGTGATTGTATGATAATGATTGTATGATTGTGATTGTATGATTGTGATTCTTTTATTGCGATTGTATGATTGTGATTGTATGATTGTGATTGTTTGATTGTGATTGTATGATTGTGATTGTATGATTGTGATTGTATGATTGTGATTGTATGATTGTGATTGTATGATTGTGATTGTATGATTGTGATTCTATGATTGTGATTCTATGATTGTGAGTGTATGATTGTGATGGTATGACTGTGATTGTATGATTGTGATTTTATGACTGTGATTGTATGATTGTGATTGTATGATTGTGATTGTATGATTGTGATTGTATGATTGTGATTGTATGACTGTGATTGTGTGATTGTGATTGTATGATTGCGATCGTATGATTGTGATTCTTTGATTGCGATTATATGATTGTGATTGCATGATTGTGATTGTATGATTGTGATTGTATGATAGAGATCGTATGATTGTGATTGTGTGGTAGTAATTGTATGATTGTGATCGTATGATTGTGATTGTATGATTGTGATTGTATGATTGTGGATGTATGATTGTGATTGTATGATTGTGATTGTATGATTGTGATTGTATGATTGTGATTGTATGATTGTGATTGTATGATTGTGATTGTATGATTGTGATTTTGTGATTGTGATTGTATGATTGTGATTGTAAGATTGTGATTGCATGATTGTGATTGTATGATTGTGATAGTATTATTGTGATTGTATGATTGTGATTGTATGATCGCGATTGTATGATTGTGATTGTATGATTGTGATTGTATGATTGTGATTGTATGATTGTGGTTGTATAATTAAGGTTGTATGATTGTTTTTGTATGATTGTGATTGTATGATTGTGATTGTATGATTGTGATTGTATGATTGTGCTTGTATGATTGTGGTTGTATAATTAAGGTTGTATGATTGTTTTTGAATGATTGTGATTGTATGATTGTGATTGTATGATTGTGATTGTATGATTGTGATTGTATGATTGTGATTGTATGATTGTGATTGTATGATTGTGATTGTATGATTGTGATTGTATGATTGTGATTGTATGATTGTGCTTGTATGATTGTGGTTGTATAATTAAGGTTGTATGATTGTTTTTGTATGATTGTGATTGTATGATTGTGATTGTATGATTGTGATTGTATGATTGTGATTGTATGATTGTGATTGTATGATTGTGATTGTATGATTGTGATTGTATGATTGTGATTGTATGATTGTGATTGTATGATTGTGATTGTATGATTGTGATTGTATGATTGTGATTGTATGATTGTGATGGAATGATTGTGATCGTATGATTGTGATCGTATGATTGTGATTGTAAGATTGTGGTTGTGTGATTGCGATTGTATGGTTGTGACTGTATGATTGTGATTGTATGATTGTCCTTGTATGATTGTGATTGTATGATAATGATTGTATGATTGTGATTGTATGATTGTGATTGTATGATTGTGACTGTATGATTGTGATTGTATGATTGTGATTGTATGATTGTGATCGTATGATTGTGGTTGTATAATTAAGATTGTATGATTGTTTCTGTATGATTGTGATTGTATGATTGCGATTGTATGATTGTGATTGTATGATTGTGATTGTATGATTGCGATCGTATGATTGTGATTCTTTGATTGCGATTGTATGATTGTGATTGTATGATTGTGATTGTATGATTGTGATTGTATGATTGCGATTGTATGATTGCGATTGTATGATTGTGATTGTATGATTGTGATTGTATGATTGTGATCGTATGATTGTGATTCTTTGATTGCGATTGTATGATTGTGATTGTATGATTGTGATTGTATGATTGTGATTGTATGATTGTGATTGTATGATTGTGATTGTATGATTGTGATTGTATGATTGTGATTGTATGATTGTGATTGTATGATTGTGATTGTATGATTGTGATTGCATGATTGTGATTGTATGATAGTAATTGTATGATTGTGATTGTATGATTGTGATTGTATGATTGCGATCGTATGATTGTGATTCTTTGATTGCGATTGTATGATTGTGATTGTATGATTGTGATTGTATGATTGTGATTGTATGATTGCGATTGTATGATTGCGATTGTATGATTGTGATTGTATGATTGTGATTGTATGATTGTGATCGTATGATTGCGATTCTTTGATTGCGATTGTATGATTGTGATTGTATGATTATGATTGTATGATTGTGATTGTATGATTGTGATTGTATGATTGTGATTGTATGATTGTGATTGTATGATTGTGATTGTATGATTGTGATTGTATGATTGTGATTGCATGATTGTGATTGTATGATAGTAATTGTATGATTGTGATCGTATGATTGTGATTGTATGATTGTGATTGTATGATAGTGATTGTATGATTGTGATTGTATGATTGTGATTGTGTGATTGTGATTGTATGATTTTGATTTTATGATTGTGGTTGTATGATTGTGATTGTATGATTGTGATTGTATGATTGTGATTGCTTGATTGTGATTGTATGATTGTGATTGTATGATTGTGATTCTATGATTGTGATTGTTTGATTGTGATTTTTTGATTATGATTGTTTGATTGTGATTGTATGATTGCTATTGTATGATTGTGATTGTATGATTGTGATTGTATGATTGTGATTCTTTTATTGCGATTGTATGATTGTGATTGTATGATTGTGATTGTATGATTGTGATTGTATGATTGTGATTGCATGATTGTGATTGTATGATAGTAATTGTATGATTGTGATTGTATGATTGTGATTGTATGATTGCGATCGTATGATTGTGATTCTTTGATTGCGATTGTATGATTGTGATTGTATGATTGTGATTGTATGATTGTGATTGTATGATTGTGATGGTATGATTGTGATCGTATGATTGTGATCGTATGATTGTGATTGTAAGATTGTGGTTGTGTGATTCCGATTGTATGATTGTGACTGTATGATTGTGATTGTACGATTGTCCTTGTATGATTGTGATTGTATGATAATGATTGTATGATTGTGATTGTATGATTGTGATTGTATGATTGTGACTGTATGATTGTGATTGTATGATTGTGATTGTATGATTGTGATCGTATGATTGTGGTTGTATAATTAATGTTGTATGGTTGTTTCTGTATGATTGTGATTGTATGATTGCGATTGTATGATTGTGATTGTATGATTGTGATTGTATGATTGTGATTGTATGATTGTGATCATATGATTGTGATTCTTTGATTGCGATTGTATGATTGTGATTGTATGATTGTGACTGTATGATTGTGATTGTATGATTGCGATTGTATGATTGTGATTGTATGATTGTGATTGTATGATTGTGATCGTGTGATTGTGATTCTTTGATTGCGATTGCATGATTGTGATTGTATGATTGTGATTGTATGATTGTGATTGTATGATTGTGATTGTATGATTGTGATTGTATGATTGTGATTGTATGATTGTGATTGTATGATTGTGATTGTATGATTGTGATTGTATGATAGTGATTGTATGATTGTGATTGTATGATTGTGATTGTGTGATTGTGATTGTATGAATTTGATTTTATGATTGTGATTGTATGATTGTGATTGTATGATTGTGATTGCTTGATTGTGATTGTATGATTGTGATTGTATGATTGTGATTCTATGATTGTGATTGTTTGATTGTGATTTTTTGATTATGATTGTTTGATTGTGATTGTATGATTGCTATTGTACGATTGTGATTGTATGATTGTGATTGTATGATTGTGATTCTTTTATTGCGATTGTATGATTGTGATTGTATGATTGTGATTGTGTGATTGTGATTGTATGATTTTGATTTTATGATTGTGATTGTATGATTGTGATTGTATGATTGTGATTGCTTGATTGTGATTGTATGATTGTGATTGTATGATTGTGATTCTATGATTGTGATTGTTTGATTGTGATTTTTTGATTATGATTGTTTGATTGTGATTGTATGATTGCTATTGTATGATTGCGATTGTATGATTGTGATTCTTTTATTGCGATTGTATGATTGTGATTGTATGATTGTGATTGTATGATTGTGATTGTATGATTGTGATTGTATGATTGTGATTGTATGATAGAGATCGTATGATTGTGATTGTGTGGTAGAAATAGTATGATTGTGATCGTATGATTGTGATTGTATGATTGTGATTGTATGATAATGATTGTATGATTGTGATTGTATGATTGTGATTGTATGATTGTGATTGTATGATTGTGATTGTATGATTGTGATTGTATGATTGTGATTGTATGATTGTGATTGTATGATTGTGATTGTATGATTGTGATTGTATGGTTGTGATTGTATGATTGTGATTGTATGATTGTGATTGTATGACTGTGATTGTGTGATTGTGATTGTATGATTGCGATCGTATGATTGTGATTCTTTGATTGCGATTATATGATTGTGATTGTATGATTGTGATTGTATGATTGTGATTCTATGATTGTGATTGTATGATTGTGATTGTATGATTGTGATTGTATGATTGTGATTGTATGATTGTGATTGTATGATTGTGATTGTATGATTGTGATTGCATGATTGTGATTGTATGATTGTGATTGTATGGTTGTGATTGTATGATTGTGACTGTATGATTGTGATTGTATTATTGTGATTGTATGATTGTGATCGTATGATTGTGGTTGTATAATTAAGGTTGTATGATTGTTTCTGTATGATTGTGATTGTATGATTGCGATTGTATGATTGTGATTGTATGATTGTGATTGTATGATTGCGATCGTATGATTGTGATTCTTTGATTGCGATTGTATGATTGTGATTGTATGATTGTGATTGTATGATTGTGATTGTATGATTGTGATTGTATGATTGTGATTTTGTGATTGTGATTGTATGATTGTGATTGTATGATTGTGATTCTTTTATTGCGATTGTATGATTGTGATTGTATGATTGTGATTGTATGATTGTGATTGTATGATTGTGATTGCATGATTGTGATTGTATGATAGTAATTGTATGATTGTGATTGTATGATTGTGATTGTATGATTGCGATCGTATGATTGTGATTCTTTGATTGCGATTGTATGATTGTGATTGTATGATTGTGATTGTATGATTGTGATTGTATGATTGTGATGGTATGATTGTGATCGTATGATTGTGATCGTATGATTGTGATTGTAAGATTGTGGTTGTATGATCGCGATTGTATGATTGTGATTGTATGATTGTGATTGTATGATTGTGATTGTATGATTGTGGTTGTATAATTAAGGTTGTATGATTGTTTTTGTATGATTGTGATTGTATGATTGTGATTGTATGATTGTGATTGTATGATTGTGCTTGTATGATTGTGGTTGTATAATTAAGGTTGTATGATTGTTTTTGTATGATTGTGATTGTATGATTGTGATTGTATGATTGTGATTGTATGATTGTGATTGTATGATTGTGATTGTATGATTGTGATTGTATGATTGTGATTGTATGATTGTGATTGTATGATTGTGATTGTATGATTGTGATTGTATGATTGTGCTTGTATGATTGTGGTTGTATAATTAAGGTTGTATGATTGTTTTTGTATGATTGTGATTGTATGATTGTGATTGTATGATTGTGATTGTATGATTGTGATTGTATGATTGTGATTGTATGATTGTGATTGTATGATTGTGATTGTATGATTGTGATTGTATGATTGTGATTGTATGATTGTGATTGTATGATTGTGATTGTATGATTGTGATTGTATGATTGTGATGGAATGATTGTGATCGTATGATTGTGATCGTATGATTGTGATTGTAAGATTGTGGTTGTGTGATTGCGATTGTATGGTTGTGACTGTATGATTGTGATTGTATGATTGTCCTTGTATGATTGTGATTGTATGATAATGATTGTATGATTGTGATTGTATGATTGTGATTGTATGATTGTGACTGTATGATTGTGATTGTATGATTGTGATTGTATGATTGTGATCGTATGATTGTGGTTGTATAATTAAGATTGTATGATTGTTTCTGTATGATTGTGATTGTATGATTGCGATTGTATGATTGTGATTGTATGATTGTGATTGTATGATTGCGATCGTATGATTGTGATTCTTTGATTGCGATTGTATGATTGTGATTGTATGATTGTGATTGTATGATTGTGATTGTATGATTGCGATTGTATGATTGCGATTGTATGATTGTGATTGTATGATTGTGATTGTATGATTGTGATCGTATGATTGTGATTCTTTGATTGCGATTGTATGATTGTGATTGTATGATTGTGATTGTATGATTGTGATTGTATGATTGTGATTGTATGATTGTGATTGTATGATTGTGATTGTATGATTGTGATTGTATGATTGTGATTGTATGATTGTGATTGTATGATTGTGATTGCATGATTGTGATTGTATGATAGTAATTGTATGATTGTGATTGTATGATTGTGATTGTATGATTGCGATCGTATGATTGTGATTCTTTGATTGCGATTGTATGATTGTGATTGTATGATTGTGATTGTATGATTGTGATTGTATGATTGCGATTGTATGATTGCGATTGTATGATTGTGATTGTATGATTGTGATTGTATGATTGTGATCGTATGATTGCGATTCTTTGATTGCGATTGTATGATTGTGATTGTATGATTATGATTGTATGATTGTGATTGTATGATTGTGATTGTATGATTGTGATTGTATGATTGTGATTGTATGATTGTGATTGTATGATTGTGATTGTATGATTGTGATTGCATGATTGTGATTGTATGATTGTGATTGTATGATTGTGATTGCTTGATTGTGATTGTATGATTGTGATTGTATGATTGTGATTCTATGATTGTGATTGTTTGATTGTGATTTTTTGATTATGATTGTTTGATTGTGATTGTATGTTTGCTATTGTATGATTGTGATTCTTTGATTGCGATTATATGATTGTGATTGTATGATTGTGATTGTATGATAGAGATCGTATGATTGTGATTGTGTGGTAGTAATTGTATGATTGTGATCGTATGATTGTGATTGTATGATTGTGATTGTATGATTGTGGATGTATGATTGTGATTGTATGATTGTGATTGTATGATTGTGATTGTATGATTGTGATTGTATGATTGTGATTGTATGATTGTGATTGTATGATTGTGATTGTATGATTGTGATTTTGTGATTGTGATTGTATGATTGTGATTGTATGATTGTGATTCTTTTATTGCGATTGTATGATTGTGATTGTATGATTGTGATTGTATGATTGTGATTGTATGATTGTGATTGCATGATTGTGATTGTATGATAGTAATTGTATGATTGTGATTGTATGATTGTGATTGTATGATTGCGATCGTATGATTGTGATTCTTTGATTGCGATTGTATGATTGTGATTGTATGATTGTGATTGTATGATTGTGATTGTATGATTGTGATGGTATGATTGTGATCGTATGATTGTGATCGTATGATTGTGATTGTAAGATTGTGGTTGTGTGATTCCGATTGTATGATTGTGACTGTATGATTGTGATTGTACGATTGTCCTTTTATGATTGTGATTGTATGATAATGATTGTATGATTGTGATTGTATGATTGTGATTCTTTTATTGCGATTGTATGATTGTGATTGTATGATTGTGATTGTTTGATTGTGATTGTATGATTGTGATTGTATGATTGTGATTGTATGATTGTGATTGTATGATTGTGATTGTATGATTGTGATTGTATGATTGTGATTCTATGATTGTGATTCTATGATTGTGAGTGTATGATTGTGATGGTATGACTGTGATTGTATGATTGTGATTTTATGACTGTGATTGTATGATTGTGATTGTATGATTGTGATTGTATGATTGTGATTGTATGATTGTGATTGTATGACTGTGATTGTGTGATTGTGATTGTATGATTGCGATCGTATGATTGTGATTCTTTGATTGCGATTATATGATTGTGATTGCATGATTGTGATTGTATGATTGTGATTGTATGATAGAGATCGTATGATTGTGATTGTGTGGTAGTAATTGTATGATTGTGATCGTATGATTGTGATTGTATGATTGTGATTGTATGATTGTGGATGTATGATTGTGATTGTATGATTGTGATTGTATGATTGTGATTGTATGATTGTGATTGTATGATTGTGATTGTATGATTGTGATTGTATGATTGTGATTTTGTGATTGTGATTGTATGATTGTGATTGTAAGATTGTGATTGCATGATTGTGATTGTATGATTGTGATAGTATTATTGTGATTGTATGATTGTGATTGTATGATCGCGATTGTATGATTGTGATTGTATGATTGTGATTGTATGATTGTGATTGTATGATTGTGGTTGTATAATTAAGGTTGTATGATTGTTTTTGTATGATTGTGATTGTATGATTGTGATTGTATGATTGTGATTGTATGATTGTGCTTGTATGATTGTGGTTGTATAATTAAGGTTGTATGATTGTTTTTGAATGATTGTGATTGTATGATTGTGATTGTATGATTGTGATTGTATGATTGTGATTGTATGATTGTGATTGTATGATTGTGATTGTATGATTGTGATTGTATGATTGTGATTGTATGATTGTGATTGTATGATTGTGCTTGTATGATTGTGGTTGTATAATTAAGGTTGTATGATTGTTTTTGTATGATTGTGATTGTATGATTGTGATTGTATGATTGTGATTGTATGATTGTGATTGTATGATTGTGATTGTATGATTGTGATTGTATGATTGTGATTGTATGATTGTGATTGTATGATTGTGATTGTATGATTGTGATTGTATGATTGTGATTGTATGATTGTGATTGTATGATTGTGATGGAATGATTGTGATCGTATGATTGTGATCGTATGATTGTGATTGTAAGATTGTGGTTGTGTGATTGCGATTGTATGGTTGTGACTGTATGATTGTGATTGTATGATTGTCCTTGTATGATTGTGATTGTATGATAATGATTGTATGATTGTGATTGTATGATTGTGATTGTATGATTGTGACTGTATGATTGTGATTGTATGATTGTGATTGTATGATTGTGATCGTATGATTGTGGTTGTATAATTAAGATTGTATGATTGTTTCTGTATGATTGTGATTGTATGATTGCGATTGTATGATTGTGATTGTATGATTGTGATTGTATGATTGCGATCGTATGATTGTGATTCTTTGATTGCGATTGTATGATTGTGATTGTATGATTGTGATTGTATGATTGTGATTGTATGATTGCGATTGTATGATTGCGATTGTATGATTGTGATTGTATGATTGTGATTGTATGATTGTGATCGTATGATTGTGATTCTTTGATTGCGATTGTATGATTGTGATTGTATGATTGTGATTGTATGATTGTGATTGTATGATTGTGATTGTATGATTGTGATTGTATGATTGTGATTGTATGATTGTGATTGTATGATTGTGATTGTGTGATTGTGATTGTATGATTGTGATTGCATGATTGTGATTGTATGATAGTAATTGTATGATTGTGATTGTATGATTGTGATTGTATGATTGCGATCGTATGATTGTGATTCTTTGATTGCGATTGTATGATTGTGATTGTATGATTGTGATTGTATGATTGTGATTGTATGATTGCGATTGTATGATTGCGATTGTATGATTGTGATTGTATGATTGTGATTGTATGATTGTGATTGTATGATTGTGATCGTATGATTGCGATTCTTTGATTGCGATTGTATGATTGTGATTGTATGATTATGATTGTATGATTGTGATTGTATGATTGTGATTGTATGATTGTGATTGTATGATTGTGATTGTATGATTGTGATTGTATGATTGTGATTGTATGATTGTGATTGCATGATTGTGATTGTATGATAGTAATTGTATGATTGTGATCGTATGATTGTGATTGTATGATTGTGATTGTATGATAGTGATTGTATGATTGTGATTGTATGATTGTGATTGTGTGATTGTGATTGTATGATTTTGATTTTATGATTGTGGTTGTATGATTGTGATTGTATGATTGTGATTGTATGATTGTGATTGCTTGATTGTGATTGTATGATTGTGATTGTATGATTGTGATTCTATGATTGTGATTGTTTGATTGTGATTTTTTGATTATGATTGTTTGATTGTGATTGTATGATTGCTATTGTATGATTGTGATTGTATGATTGTGATTGTATGATTGTGATTCTTTTATTGCGATTGTATGATTGTGATTGTATGATTGTGATTGTATGATTGTGATTGTATGATTGTGATTGCATGATTGTGATTGTATGATAGTAATTGTATGATTGTGATTGTATGATTGTGATTGTATGATTGCGATCGTATGATTGTGATTCTTTGATTGCGATTGTATGATTGTGATTGTATGATTGTGATTGTATGATTGTGATTGTATGATTGTGATGGTATGATTGTGATCGTATGATTGTGATCGTATGATTGTGATTGTAAGATTGTGGTTGTGTGATTCCGATTGTATGATTGTGACTGTATGATTGTGATTGTACGATTGTCCTTGTATGATTGTGATTGTATGATAATGATTGTATGATTGTGATTGTATGATTGTGATTGTATGATTGTGACTGTATGATTGTGATTGTATGATTGTGATTGTATGATTGTGATCGTATGATTGTGGTTGTATAATTAATGTTGTATGGTTGTTTCTGTATGATTGTGATTGTATGATTGCGATTGTATGATTGTGATTGTATGATTGTGATTGTATGATTGTGATTGTATGATTGTGATCATATGATTGTGATTCTTTGATTGCGATTGTATGATTGTGATTGTATGATTGTGACTGTATGATTGTGATTGTATGATTGCGATTGTATGATTGTGATTGTATGATTGTGATTGTATGATTGTGATCGTGTGATTGTGATTCTTTGATTGCGATTGCATGATTGTGATTGTATGATTGTGATTGTATGATTGTGATTGTATGATTGTGATTGTATGATTGTGATTGTATGATTGTGATTGTATGATTGTGATTGTATGATTGTGATTGTATGATTGTGATTGTATGATAGTGATTGTATGATTGTGATTGTATGATTGTGATTGTGTGATTGTGATTGTATGAATTTGATTTTATGATTGTGATTGTATGATTGTGATTGTATGATTGTGATTGCTTGATTGTGATTGTATGATTGTGATTGTATGATTGTGATTCTATGATTGTGATTGTTTGATTGTGATTTTTTGATTATGATTGTTTGATTGTGATTGTATGATTGCTATTGTACGATTGTGATTGTATGATTGTGATTGTATGATTGTGATTCTTTTATTGCGATTGTATGATTGTGATTGTATGATTGTGATTGTGTGATTGTGATTGTATGATTTTGATTTTATGATTGTGATTGTATGATTGTGATTGTATGATTGTGATTGCTTGATTGTGATTGTATGATTGTGATTGTATGATTGTGATTCTATGATTGTGATTGTTTGATTGTGATTTTTTGATTATGATTGTTTGATTGTGATTGTATGATTGCTATTGTATGATTGCGATTGTATGATTGTGATTCTTTTATTGCGATTGTATGATTGTGATTGTATGATTGTGATTGTATGATTGTGATTGTATGATTGTGATTGTATGATTGTGATTGTATGATAGAGATCGTATGATTGTGATTGTGTGGTAGAAATAGTATGATTGTGATCGTATGATTGTGATTGTATGATTGTGATTGTATGATAATGATTGTATGATTGTGATTGTATGATTGTGATTGTATGATTGTGATTGTATGATTGTGATTGTATGATTGTGATTGTATGATTGTGATTGTATGATTGTGATTGTATGATTGTGATTGTATGATTGTGATTGTATGGTTGTGATTGTATGATTGTGATTGTATGATTGTGATTGTATGACTGTGATTGTGTGATTGTGATTGTATGATTGCGATCGTATGATTGTGATTCTTTGATTGCGATTATATGATTGTGATTGTATGATTGTGATTGTATGATTGTGATTCTATGATTGTGATTGTATGATTGTGATTGTATGATTGTGATTGTATGATTGTGATTGTATGATTGTGATTGTATGATTGTGATTGTATGATTGTGATTGCATGATTGTGATTGTATGATTGTGATTGTATGGTTGTGATTGTATGATTGTGACTGTATGATTGTGATTGTATTATTGTGATTGTATGATTGTGATCGTATGATTGTGGTTGTATAATTAAGGTTGTATGATTGTTTCTGTATGATTGTGATTGTATGATTGCGATTGTATGATTGTGATTGTATGATTGTGATTGTATGATTGCGATCGTATGATTGTGATTCTTTGATTGCGATTATATGATTGTGATTGTATGATTGTGATTGTATGATTGTGATTGTATGATTGTGATTGTATGATAGTGATTGTATGATTGTGATTGTATGATTGTGATTGTATGATTGTGATTGTATGATTGTGATTGTATGATTGTGATTGCATGATTGTGATTGTATGATTGTGATGGTATGATTGTGATTGTATGATTGTGATTGTATGATAGTGATTGTATGATTGTTTCTGTATGATTGTGATTGCATGATTGCGATTGTATGATTATGATTGTATGATTGTGATTGTATGATTGTGATTGTGTGATTGTGATTGTGAGATTGTGATTGTATGATCGTGATTGTATGATCGTGATTGTGAGATTGTGATTGTATGATTGCGATTGAATGATTGTGATTGTATGATTGTGATTGTATGATTGTGATTGTATGATTGCGATTGTATGATTGTGATTGTATGATTGTGATTGTATGATTGTGATTGTATGATTGTGATTGTATGATTGTGATTGCTTGATTGTGATTGTATGATTGTGATTGTATGATTGTGATTCTATGATTGTGATTGTTTGATTGTGATTTTTTGATTATGATTGTTTGATTGTGATTGTATGATTGCTATTGTATGATTGTGATTGTATGATTGTGATTGTATGATTGTGATTCTTTTATTGCGATTGTATGATTGTGATTGTATGATTGTGATTGTGTGATTGTGATTGTATGATTTTGATTTTATGATTGTGATTGTATGATTGTGATTGTATGATTGTGATTGCTTGATTGTGATTGTATGATTGTGATTGTATGATTGTGATTCTATGATTGTGATTGTTTGATTGTGATTTTTTGATTATGATTGTTTGATTGTGATTGTATGATTGCTATTGTATGATTGTGATTGTATGATTGTGATTGTATGATTGTGATTCTTTTATTGCGATTGTATGATTGTGATTGTATGATTGTGATTGTATGATTGTGATTGTATGATAGAAATCGTATGATTGTGATTGTGTGGTAGTAATTGTATGATTGTGATCGTATGATTGTGATTGTATGATTGTGATTGTATGATAATGATTGTATGATTGTGATTGTATGATTGTGATTGTATGATTGTGGATGTATGGTTGTGATTGTATGATTGTGATTGTATGATTGTGATTGTATGATTGTGATTGTACGATTGTGATTGTATGATTGTGATTTTGTGATTGTGATTGTATGATTGTGATTGTAAGATTGTGATTGTATGATTGTGATTGTATGATTGTGATAGTATTATTGTGATTGTATGATTGTGATTGTATGATCGCGATTGTATGATTGTGATTGTATGATTGTGATTGTATGATTGTGATTGTATGATTGTGATTGTATGATTGTGATTGTATGATTGTGATTGTATGATTGTGATTGTTTGATTGTGATTTTTTGATTATGATTGTTTGATTGTGATTGTATGATTGCTATTGTATGATTGTGATTGTATGATTGTGATTGTATGATTGTGATTCTTTTATTGCGATTGTATGATTGTGATTGTATGATTGTGATTGTATGATTGTGATTGTATGATTGTGATTGCATGATTGTGATTGTATGATAGTAATTGTATGATTGTGATTGTATGATTGTGATTGTATGATTGCGATCGTATGATTGTGATTCTTTGATTGCGATTGTATGATTGTGATTGTATGATTGTGATTGTATGATTGTGATTTTATGACTGTGATTGTATGATTGTGATTGTATGATTGTGATTGTATGATTGTGATTGTATGATTGTGATTGTATGATTGTGATGGTATGATTGTGATCGTATGATTGTGATCGTATGATTGTGATTGTAAGATAGTGGTTGTGTGATTCCGATTGTATGATTGTGACTGTATGATTGTGATTGTACGATTGTCCTTGTATGATTGTGATTGTATGATAATGATTGTATGATTGTGATTGTATGATTGTGATTGTATGATTGTGACTGTATGATTGTGATTGTATGATTGTGATTGTATGATTGTGATCGTATGATTGTGGTTGTATAATTAAGGTTGTATGGTTGTTTCTGTATGATTGTGATTGTATGATTGCGATTGTATGATTGTGATTGTATGATTGTGATTGTATGATTGTGATCGTGTGATTGTGATTCTTTGATTGCGATTGTATGATTGTGATTGTATGATTGTGATTGTATGATTGTGATTGTATGATTGTGATTGTATGATTGTGATTGTATGATTGTGATTGTATGATAGTGATTGTATGATTGTGATTGTATGATTGTGATTGTGTGATTGTGATTGTATGAATTTGATTTTATGATTGTGATTGTATGATTGTGATTGTATGATTGTGATTGCTTGATTGTGATTGTATGATTGTGATTGTATGATTGTGATTCTATGATTGTGATTGTTTGATTGTGATTTTTTGATTATGATTGTTTGATTGTGATTGTATGATTGCTATTGTACGATTGTGAGTGTATGATTGTGATTGTATGATTGTGATTCTTTTATTGCGATTGTATGATTGTGATTGTATGATTGTGATTGTGTGATTGTGATTGTATGATTTTGATTTTATGATTGTGATTGTATGATTGTGGTTGTATGATTGTGATTGCTTGATTGTGATTGTATGATTGTGATTGTATGATTGTGATTCTATGATTGTGATTGTTTGATTGTGATTTTTTGATTATGATTGTTTGATTGTGATTGTATGATTGCTATTGTATGATTGTGATTGTATGATTGTGATTCTTTTATTGCGATTGTATGATTGTGATTGTATGATTGTGATTGTATGATTGTGATTGTATGATTGTGATTGTATGATTGTGATTGTATGATAGAGATCGTATGATTGTGATTGTGTGGTAGTAATAGTATGATTGTGATCGTATGATTGTGATTGTATGATTGTGATTGTATGATAATGATTGTATGATTGTGATTGTATGATTGTGATTGTATGATTGTGATTGTATGATTGTGATTGTATGATTGTGATTGTATGATTGTGATTGTATGATTGTGATTGTATGATTGTGATTGTATGATTGTGATTGTATGGTTGTGATTGTATGATTGTGATTGTATGATTGTGATTGTATGACTGTGATTGTGTGATTGTGATTGTATGATTGCGATCGTATGATTGTGATTCTTTGATTGCGATTATATGATTGTGATTGTATGATTGTGATTGTATGATTGTGATTCTATGATTGTGATTGTATGATTGTGATTGTATGATTGTGATTGTATGATTGTAATTGTATGATTGTGATTGTATGATTGTGATTGTATGATTGTGATTGCATGATTGTGATTGTATGATTGTGATTGTATGGTTGTGATTGTATGATTGTGACTGTATGATTGTGATTGTATTATTGTGATTGTATGATTGTGATCGTATGATTGTGGTTGTATAATTAAGGTTGTATGATTGTTTCTGTATGATTGTGATTGTATGATTGCGATTGTATGATTGTGATTGTATGATTGTGATTGTATGATTGCGATCGTATGATTGTGATTCTTTGATTGCGATTATATGATTGTGATTGTATGATTGTGATTGTATGATTGTGATTGTATGATTGTGATTGTATGATTGTGATTGTATGATTGTGATTGTATGATTGTGATTGTATGATTGTGATTGTATGATTGTGATTGTATGATTGTGATTGCATGATTGTGATTGTATGATTGTGATGGTATGATTGTGATTGTATGATTGTGATTGTATGATAGTGATTGTATGATTGTTTCTGTATGATTGTGATTGCATGATTGCGATTGTATGATTATGATTGTATGATTGTGATTGTATGATTGTGATTGTGTGATTGTGATTGTGAGATTGTGATTGTATGATCGTGATTGTATGATCGTGATTGTGAGATTGTGATTGTATGATTGCGATTGAATGATTGTGATTGTATGATTGTGATTGTATGATTGTGATTGTATGATTGCGATTGTATGACTGTGATTGTATGATTGTGATTGTATGATTGTGATTGTATGATTGTGATTGCATGATTGTGATTGTATGATAGTAATTGTATGATTGTGATCGTATGATTGTGATTGTATGATTGTGGTTGTATGATAGTGATTGTATGATTGTGATTGTATGATTGTGATTGTGTGATTGTGATTGTATGAATTTGATTTTATGATTGTGATTGTATGATTGTGATTGTATGATTGTGATTGCTTGATTGTGATTGTATGATTGTGATTGTATGATTGTGATTGTATGATTGTGATTGTATGATTGTGATTGTATGATTGTGATTGTATGATTGTGATTGTATGATTGTGATTGCATGATTGTGATTGTATGATTGTGATGGTATGATTGTGATTGTATGATTGTGATTGTATGATAGTGATTGTATGATTGTTTCTGTATGATTGTGATTGCATGATTGCGATTGTATGATTATGATTGTATGATTGTGATTGTATGATTGTGATTGTGTGATTGTGATTGTGAGATTGTGATTGTATGATCGTGATTGTATGATCGTGATTGTGAGATTGTGATTGTATGATTGCGATTGAATGATTGTGATTGTATGATTGTGATTGTATGATTGTGATTGTATGATTGCGATTGTATGATTGTGATTGTATGATTGTGATTGTATGATTGCGATTGTATGATTGTGATTGTATGATTGTGATTGTATGATTGTGATTGTATGATTGTGATTGCATGATTGTGATTGTATGATAGTAATTGTATGATTGTGATCGTATGATTGTGATTGTATGATTGTGATTGTATGATAGTGATTGTATGATTGTGATTGTATGATTGTGATTGTGTGATTGTGATTGTATGAATTTGATTTTATGATTGTGATTGTATGATTGTGATTGTATGATTGTGATTGCTTGATTGTGATTGTATGATTGTGATTGTATGATTGTGATTCTATGATTGTGATTGTTTGATTGTGATTTTTTGATTATGATTGTTTGATTGTGATTGTATGATTGCTATTGTATGATTGTGATTGTATGATTGTGATTGTATGATTGTGATTGTATGATTGTGATTCTTTTATTGCGATTGTATGATTGTGATTGTATGATTGTGATTGTGTGATTGTGATTGTATGATTTTGATTTTATGATTGTGATTGTATGATTGTGATTGTATGATTGTGATTGCTTGATTGTGATTGTATGATTGTGATTGTATGATTGTGATTCTATGATTGTGATTGTTTGATTGTGATTTTTTGATTATGATTGTTTGATTGTGATTGTATGATTGCTATTGTATGATTGTGATTGTATGATTGTGATTGTATGATTGTGATTCTTTTATTGCGATTGTATGATTGTGATTGTATGATTGTGATTGTATGATTGTGATTGTATGATAGAAATCGTATGATTGTGATTGTGTGGTAGTAATTGTATGATTGTGATCGTATGATTGTGATTGTATGATTGTGATTGTATGATAATGATTGTATGATTGTGATTGTATGATTGTGATTGTATGATTGTGGATGTATGGTTGTGATTGTATGATTGTGATTGTATGATTGTGATTGTATGATTGTGATTGTACGATTGTGATTGTATGATTGTGATTTTGTGATTGTGATTGTATGATTGTGATTGTAAGATTGTGATTGTATGATTGTGATTGTATGATTGTGATAGTATTATTGTGATTGTATGATTGTGATTGTATGATCGCGATTGTATGATTGTGATTGTATGATTGTGATTGTATGATTGTGATTGTATGATTGTGATTGTATGATTGTGATTGTATGATTGTGATTGTATGATTGTGATTGTATGATTGTGATTGTATGATTGCGATTGTATGATTGTGATTGTATGATTGTGATGGTATGATTGTGATCGTATGATTGTGATTGTATGATTGTGATTGTATGATTGTGATTGTATGATAGTGATTGTATGATTGTGATTGTATGATTGTGATTGTGTGATTGTGATTGTATGATTTTGATTTTATGATTGTGATTGTATGATTGTGATTGTATGATTGTGATTGCTTGATTGTGATTGTATGATTGTGATTGTATGATTGTGATTCTATGATTGTGATTGTTTGATTGTGATTTTTTGATTATGATTGTTTGATTGTGATTGTATGATTGCTATTGTATGATTGCTATTGTATGATTGTGATTGTATGATTGTGATTGTATGATTGCGATTGTATGATTGCGATTGTATGATTGTGATTGTATGATTGTGATTGTATGATTGTGATTGTATGATTGTGATTGTATGATTGTGATTGTATGATTGTGATTGTATGATTGTGATTGTATGATTGTGATTGTATGATTGTGATTGTATGATTGTGATTGTATGATTGTGATTCTATGATTGTGAGTGTATGATTGTGATGGTATGACTGTGATTGTATGATTGTGATTTTATGACTGTGATTGTATGATTGTGATTGTATGATTGTGATTGTATGATTGTGATTGTATGATTGTGATTGTATGACTGTGATTGCGTGATTGTGATTTTATGATTGCGATCGTATGATTGTGATTCTTTGATTGCGATTATATGATTGTGATTGTATGATTGTGATTGTATGATGGAGATCGTATGATTGTGATTGTGTGGTAGTAATTGTATGATTGTGATCGTATGATTGTGAATGTATGATTGTGATTGTATGATTGTGGATGTATGATTGTGATTGTATGATTGTGATTGTATGATTGTGATTGTATGATTGTGATTGTATGATTGTGATTGTATGATTGTGATTGTATGATTGTGATTGTATGATTGTGATTGTATGATTGTGATTGTATGATTGCGATTGTATGATTGTGATTGTATGATTGTGATTGTATGATTGTGATCGTATGATTGTGATTGTATGATTGTGATTGTATGATTGTGATTGTATGATTGTGATTGTATGATTGTGATTGTGTGATTGTGATTGTATGATTTTGATTTTATGATTGTGATTGTATGATTGTGATTGTATGATTGTGATTGCTTGATTGTGATTGTATGATTGTGATTGTATGATTGTGATTCTATGATTGTGATTGTTTGATTGTGATTTTTTGATTATGATTGTTTGATTGTGATTGTATGATTGCTATTGTATGATTGTGATTGTATGACTGTGATTGTATGATTGTGATTCTTTTATTGCGATTGTATGATTGTGATTGTATGATTGTGATTGTATGATTGTGATTGTATGATTGTGATTGTATGATTGTGATTGTATGATTGTGATTGTATGATTGTGATTGTATGATTGTGATTCTATGATTGTGAGTGTATGATTGTGATGGTATGACTGTGATTGTATGATTGTGATTCTTTGATTGCGATTATATGATTGTGATTGTATGATTGTGATTGTATGATAGAGATCGTATGATTGTGATTGTGTGGTAGTAATTGTATGATTGTGATCGTATGATTGTGATTGTATGATTGTGATTGTATGATTGTGGATGTATGATTGTGATTGTATGATTGTGATTGTATGATTGTGATTGTATGATTGTGATTGTATGATTGTGATTGTATGATTGTGATTTTGTGATTGTGATTGTATGATTGTGATTGTAAGATTGTGATTGCATGATTGTGATTGTATGATTGTGATAGTATTATTGTGATTGTATGATTGTGATTGTATGATCGCGATTGTATGATTGTGATTGTATGATTGTGATTGTATGATTGTGATTGTATGATTGTGGTTGTATAATTAAGGTTGTATGATTGTTTTTGTATGATTGTGATTGTATGATTGTGATTGTATGATTGTGATTGTATGATTGTGCTTGTATGATTGTGGTTGTATAATTAAGGTTGTATGATTGTTTTTGTATGATTGTGATTGTATGATTGTGATTGTATGATTGTGATTGTATGATTGTGATTGTATGATTGTGATTGTATGATTGTGATTGTATGATTGTGATTGTATGATTGTGATTGTATGATTGTGATTGTATGATTGTGATTGTATGATTGTGATTGTATGATTGTGATTGTATGATAATGATTGTATGATTGTGATTGTATGATTGTGATTGTATGATTGTGACTGTATGATTGTGATTGTATGATTGTGATTGTATGATTGTGATCGTATGATTGTGGTTGTATAATTAAGGTTGTATGATTGTTTCTGTATGATTGTGATTGTATGATTGCGATTGTATGATTGCGATTGTATGATTTTGATTGTATGATTGCGATCGTATGATTGTGATTCTTTGATTGCGATTGTATGATTGTGATTGTATGATTGTGATTGTATGATTGTGATTGTATGATTGTGATTGTATGATTGTGATTGTATGATTGCGATTGTATGATTGTGATTGTATGATTGTGATTGTATGACTGTGATTGTGTGATTGTGATTGTATGATTGCGATCGTATGATTGTGATTCTTTGATTGCGATTATATGATTGTGATTGTATGATTGTGATTGTATGATTGTGATTGTATGATAGAGATCGTATGATTGTGATTGTGTGGTAGTAATTGTGTGATTGTGATCGTATGATTGTGATTGTACGATTGTGATTGTATGATTGTGATTGTATGATTGTGGATGTATGATTGTGATTGTATGATTGTGATTGTATGATTGTGATTGTATGATAGTGATTTTATGATTGTGATTGTATGATTGTGATTGTATGATTGTGATTGCTTGATTGTGATTGTATGATTGTGATTGTATGATTGTGATTCTATGATTGTGATTGTTTGATTGTGATTTTTTGATTATGATTGTTTGATTGTGATTGTATGATTGCTATTGTATGATTGTGATTGTATGATTGTGATTCTTTTATTGCGATTGTATGATTGTGATTGTATGATTGTGATTGTATGATTGTGATTGTATGATTGTGATTGTATGATTGTGATTGTATGATTGTGATTGTATGATTGTGATTCTATGATTGTGAGTGTATGATTGTGATGGTATGACTGTGATTGTATGATTGTGATTTTATGACTGTGATTGTATGATTGTGATTGTATGATTGTGATCGTATGATTGTGATTGTATGATTGTGATTGTATGATTGTGGATGTATGATTGTGATTGTATGATTGTGATTGTATGATTGTGATTGTATGATTGTGATTGTATGATTGTGATTGTATGATTGTGATTGTATGATTGTGATTTTGTGATTGTGATTGTATGATTGTGATTGTAAGATTGTGATTGCATGATTGTGATTGTATGATTGTGATAGTATTATTGTGATTGTATGATTGTGATTGTATGATCGCGATTGTATGATTGTGATTGTATGATTGTGATTGTATGATTGTGATTGTATGATTGTGGTTGTATAATTAAGGTTGTATGATTGTTTTTGTATGATTGTGATTGTATGATTGTGATTGTATGATTGTGATTGTATGATTGTGCTTGTATGATTGTGGTTGTATAATTAAGGTTGTATGATTGTTTTTGTATGATTGTGATTCTATGATTGTGAGTGTATGATTGTGATGGTATGACTGTGATTGTATGATTGTGATTTTATGACTGTGATTGTATGATTGTGATTGTATGATTGTGATCGTATGATTGTGATTGTATGATTGTGATTGTATGATTGTGGATGTATGATTGTGATTGTATGATTGTGATTGTATGATTGTGATTGTATGATTGTGATTGTATGATTGTGATTGTATGATTGTGATTGCTTGATTGTGATTGTATGATTGTGATTGTATGATTGTGATTCTATGATTGTGATTGTTTGATTGTGATTTTTTGATTATGATTGTTTGATTGTGATTGTATGATTGCTATTGTATGATTGTGATTGTATGATTGTGATTGTATGATTGTGATTGTATGATTGCGATTGTATGATTGCGATTGTATGATTGTGATTGTATGATTGTGATTGTATGATTGTGATTGTATGATTGTGATTGTATGATTGTGATTGTATGATTGTGATTGTATGATTGTGATTGTATGATTGTGATTGTATGATTGTGATTGTATGATTGTGATTGTATGATTGTGATTCTATGATTGTGAGTGTATGATTGTGATTGTATGATTGTGATTGTATGATTGTGATTGTATGATTGTGATTGTATGATTGTGATTGTATGATTGTGATTCTATGATTGTGAGTGTATGATTGTGATGGTATGACTGTGATTGTATGATTGTGATTTTATGACTGTGATTGTATGATTGTGATTGTATGATTGTGATCGTATGATTGTGATTGTATGATTGTGATTGTATGATTGTGGATGTATGATTGTGATTGTATGATTGTGATTGTATGATTGTGATTGTATGATTGTGATTGTATGATTGTGATTGTATGATTGTGATTGTATGATTGTGATTTTGTGATTGTGATTGTATGATTGTGATTGTAAGATTGTGATTGCATGATTGTGATTGTATGATTGTGATAGTATTATTGTGATTGTATGATTGTGATTGTATGATCGCGATTGTATGATTGTGATTGTATGATTGTGATTGTATGATTGTGATTGTATGATTGTGGTTGTATAATTAAGGTTGTATGATTGTTTTTGTATGATTGTGATTGTATGATTGTGATTGTATGATTGTGATTGTATGATTGTGCTTGTATGATTGTGGTTGTATAATTAAGGTTGTATGATTGTTTTTGTATGATTGTGATTCTATGATTGTGAGTGTATGATTGTGATGGTATGACTGTGATTGTATGATTGTGATTTTATGACTGTGATTGTATGATTGTGATTGTATGATTGTGATCGTATGATTGTGATTGTATGATTGTGATTGTATGATTGTGGATGTATGATTGTGATTGTATGATTGTGATTGTATGATTGTGATTGTATGATTGTGATTGTATGATTGTGATTGTATGATTGTGATTGCTTGATTGTGATTGTATGATTGTGATTGTATGATTGTGATTCTATGATTGTGATTGTTTGATTGTGATTTTTTGATTATGATTGTTTGATTGTGATTGTATGATTGCTATTGTATGATTGTGATTGTATGATTGTGATTGTATGATTGCGATTGTATGATTGCGATTGTATGATTGTGATTGTATGATTGTGATTGTATGATTGTGATTGTATGATTGTGATTGTATGATTGTGATTGTATGATTGTGATTGTATGATTGTGATTGTATGATTGTGATTGTATGATTGTGATTGTATGATTGTGATTGTATGATTGTGATTCTATGATTGTGAGTGTATGATTGTGATTGTATGATTGTGATTGTATGATTGTGATTGTATGATTGTGATTGTATGATTGTGATTGTGTGATTGTGATTGTATGATTTTGATTTTATGATTGTGATTGTATGATTGTGATTGTATGATTGTGATTGCTTGATTGTGATTGTATGATTGTGATTGTATGATTGTGATTCTATGATTGTGATTGCTTGATTGTGATTTTTTGATTATGATTGTTTGATTGTGATTGTATGATTGCTATTGTATGATTGTGATTGTATGACTGTGATTGTATGATTGTGATTCTTTTATTGCGATTGTATGATTGTGATTGTATGATTGTGATTGTATGATTGTGATTGTATGATTGTGATTGTATGATTGTGATTGTATGATTGTGATTGTATGATTGTGATTGTATGATTGTGATTCTATGATTGTGAGTGTATGATTGTGATGGTATGACTGTGATTGTATGATTGTGATTCTTTGATTGCGATTATATGATTGTGATTGTATGATTGTGATTGTATGATAGAGATCGTATGATTGTGATTGTGTGGTAGTAATTGTATGATTGTGATCGTATGATTGTGATTGTATGATTGTGATTGTATGATTGTGGATGTATGATTGTGATTGTATGATTGTGATTGTATGATTGTGATTGTATGATTGTGATTGTATGATTGTGATTGTATGATTGTGATTTTGTGATTGTGATTGTATGATTGTGATTGTAAGATTGTGATTGCATGATTGTGATTGTATGATTGTGATAGTATTATTGTGATTGTATGATTGTGATTGTATGATCGCGATTGTATGATTGTGATTGTATGATTGCGATTGTATGATTGTGATTGTATGATTGTGGTTGTATAATTAAGGTTGTATGATTGTTTTTGTATGATTGTGATTGTATGATTGTGATTGTATGATTGTGATTGTATGATTGTGCTTGTATGATTGTGGTTGTATAATTAAGGTTGTATGATTGTTTTTGTATGATTGTGATTGTATGATTGTGATTGTATGATTGTGATTGTATGATTGTGATTGTATGATTGTGATTGTATGATTGTGATTGTATGATTGTGATTGTATGATTGTGATTGTATGATTGTGATTGTATGATTGTGATTGTATGATTGTGATTGTATGATTGTGATTGTATGATAATGATTGTATGATTGTGATTGTATGATTGTGATTGTATGATTGTGACTGTATGATTGTGATTGTATGATTGTGATTGTATGATTGTGATCGTATGATTGTGGTTGTATAATTAAGGTTGTATGATTGTTTCTGTATGATTGTGATTGTATGATTGCGATTGTATGATTGCGATTGTATGATTTTGATTGTATGATTGCGATCGTATGATTGTGATTCTTTGATTGCGATTGTATGATTGTGATTGTA
Source organism: Megachile rotundata (assembly GCF_050947335.1). NCBI lineage: Eukaryota > Metazoa > Arthropoda > Insecta > Hymenoptera > Megachilidae > Megachile > Megachile rotundata. The sequence continues at coordinate 878,185 of NW_027473331.1, read as the reverse complement.
TGATTGTGATTGTATGATTGTGATTGTATGATTGTGATTGTATGATTGTGATTGTATGATTGCGATTGTATGATTGTGATTGTATGATTGTGATTGTATGACTGTGATTGTGTGATTGTGATTGTATGATTGCGATCGTATGATTGTGATTCTTTGATTGCGATTATATGATTGTGATTGTATGATTGTGATTGTATGATTGTGATTGTATGATAGAGATCGTATGATTGTGATTGTGTGGTAGTAATTGTGTGATTGTGATCGTATGATTGTGATTGTATGATTGTGATTGTATGATTGTGATTGTATGATTGTGGATGTATGATTGTGATTGTATGATTGTGATTGTATGATTGTGATTGTATGATAGTGATTTTATGATTGTGATTGTATGATTGTGATTGTATGATTGTGATTGCTTGATTGTGATTGTATGATTGTGATTGTATGATTGTGATTCTATGATTGTGATTGTTTGATTGTGATTTTTTGATTATGATTGTTTGATTGTGATTGTATGATTGCTATTGTATGATTGTGATTGTATGATTGTGATTCTTTTATTGCGATTGTATGATTGTGATTGTATGATTGTGATTGTATGATTGTGATTGTATGATTGTGATTGTATGATTGTGATTGTATGATTGTGATTGTATGATTGTGATTGTATGATTGTGATTGTATGATTGTGATTCTATGATTGTGAGTGTATGATTGTGATGGTATGACTGTGATTGTATGATTGTGATTTTATGACTGTGATTGTATGATTGTGATTGTATGATTGTGATCGTATGATTGTGATTGTATGATTGTGATTGTATGATTGTGGATGTATGATTGTGATTGTATGATTGTGATTGTATGATTGTGATTGTATGATTGTGATTGTATGATTGTGATTGTATGATTGTGATTGTATGATTGTGATTTTGTGATTGTGATTGTATGATTGTGATTGTAAGATTGTGATTGCATGATTGTGATTGTATGATTGTGATAGTATTATTGTGATTGTATGATTGTGATTGTATGATCGCGATTGTATGATTGTGATTGTATGATTGTGATTGTATGATTGTGATTGTATGATTGTGGTTGTATAATTAAGGTTGTATGATTGTTTTTGTATGATTGTGATTGTATGATTGTGATTGTATGATTGTGATTGTATGATTGTGCTTGTATGATTGTGGTTGTATAATTAAGGTTGTATGATTGTTTTTGTATGATTGTGATTGTATGATTGTGATTGTATGATTGTGATTGTATGATTGTGATTGTATGATTGTGATTGTATGATTGTGATTGTATGATTGTGATTGTATGATTGTGATTGTATGATTGTGATTGTATGATTGTGATTGTATGATTGTGATTGTATGATTGTGATTGTATGATTGTGATTGTATGATTGTGATTGTATGATAATGATTGTATGATTGTGATTGTATGATTGTGATTGTATGATTGTGACTGTATGATTGTGATTGTATGATTGTGATTGTATGATTGTGATCGTATGATTGTGGTTGTATAATTAAGGTTGTATGATTGTTTCTGTATGATTGTGATTGTATGATTGCGATTGTATGATTGCGATTGTATGATTTTGATTGTATGATTGCGATCGTATGATTGTGATTCTTTGATTGCGATTGTATGATTGTGATTGTATGATTGTGATTGTATGATTGTGATTGTATGATTGTGATTGTATGATTGCGATTGTATGATTGTGATTGTATGATTGTGATTGTATGACTGTGATTGTGTGATTGTGATTGTATGATTGCGATCGTATGATTGTGATTCTTTGATTGCGATTATATGATTGTGATTGTATGATTGTGATTGTATGATTGTGATTGTATGATAGAGATCGTATGATTGTGATTGTGTGGTAGTAATTGTGTGATTGTGATCGTATGATTGTGATTGTATGATTGTGATTGTATGATTGTGATTGTATGATTGTGGATGTATGATTGTGATTGTATGATTGTGATTGTATGATTGTGATTGTATGATAGTGATTTTATGATTGTGATTGTATGATTGTGATTGTATGATTGTGATTGCTTGATTGTGATTGTATGATTGTGATTGTATGATTGTGATTCTATGATTGTGATTGTTTGATTGTGATTTTTTGATTATGATTGTTTGATTGTGATTGTATGATTGCTATTGTATGATTGTGATTGTATGATTGTGATTCTTTTATTGCGATTGTATGATTGTGATTGTATGATTGTGATTGTATGATTGTGATTGTATGATTGTGATTGTATGATTGTGATTGTATGATTGTGATTGTATGATTGTGATTCTATGATTGTGAGTGTATGATTGTGATGGTATGACTGTGATTGTATGATTGTGATTTTATGACTGTGATTGTATGATTGTGATTGTATGATTGTGATTGTATGATTGTGATTGTATGATTGTGATTGTATGATTGTGATTGTATGACTGTGATTGTGTGATTGTGATTGTATGTTTGCGATCGTATGATTGTGATTCTTTGATTGCGATTATATGATTGTGATTGTATGATTGTGATTCTTTTATTGCGATTGTATGATTGTGATTGTATGATTGTGATTGTATGATTGTGATTGTATGATTGTGATTGTATGATTGTGATTGTATGATTGTGATTGTATGATTGTGATTGTATGATTGTGATTGTATGATTGTGATTGTATGATTGTGATTGTATGATTGTGATTGTATGATTGTGATTCTATGATTGTGATTCTATGATTGTGAGTGTATGATTGTGATGGTATGACTGTGATTGTATGATTGTGATTTTATGACTGTGATTGTATGATTGTGATTGTATGATTGTGATTGTATGATTGTGATTGTATGATTGTGATTGCATGACTATGATTGTGTGATTGTGATTGTATGATTGCGATCGTATGATTGTGATTCTTTGATTGCGATTATATGATTGTGATTGCATGATTGTGATTGTATGATTGTGATTGTATGATAGAGATCGTATGATTGTGATTGTGTGGTAGTAATTGTATGATTGTGATCGTATGATTGTGATTGTATGATTGTGATTGTATGATTGTGGATGTATGATTGTGATTGTATGATTGTGATAGTATGATTGTGATTGTATGATTGTGATTGTATGATTGTGATTGTATGATTGAGATTGTATGATTGTGATTTTGTGATTGTGATTGTATGATTGTGATTGTAAGATTGTGATTGCATGATTGTGATTGTATGATTGTGATAGTATTATTGTGATTGTATGATTGTGATTGTATGATCGCGATTGTATGATTGTGATTGTATGATTGTGATTGTATGATTGTGATTGTATGATTGTGGTTGTATAATTAAGGTTGTATGATTGTTTTTGTATGATTGTGATTGTATGATTGTGATTGTATGATTGTGATTGTATGATTGTGCTTGTATGATTGTGGTTGTATAATTAAGGTTGTATGATTGTTTTTGTATGATTGTGATTGTATGATTGTGATTGTATGATTGTGATTGTATGATTGTGATTGTATGATTGTGATTGTATGATTGTGATTGTATGATTGTGATTGTATGATTGTGATTGTATGATTGTGATTGTATGATTGTGATTGTATGATTGTGATTGTATGATTGTGATTGTATGATTGTGATTGTATGATTGTGATTGTATGATTGTGATTGTATGATTGTGATTGTATGATTGTGATGGAATGATTGTGATCGTATGATTGTGATCGTATGATTGTGATTGTAAGATTGTGGTTGTGTGATTGCGATTGTATGGTTGTGACTGTATGATTGTGATTGTATGATTGTCCTTGTATGATTGTGATTGTATGATAATGATTGTATGATTGTGATTGTATGATTGTGATTGTATGATTGTGACTGTATGATTGTGATTGTATGATTGTGATTGTATGATTGTGATCGTATGATTGTGGTTGTATAATTAAGATTGTATGATTGTTTCTGTATGATTGTGATTGTATGATTGCGATTGTATGATTGTGGTTGTATGATTGTGATTGTATGATTGCGATCGTATGATTGTGATTCTTTGATTGCGATTGTATGATTGTGATTGTATGATTGTGATTGTATGATTGTGATTGTATGATTGCGATTGTATGATTGCGATTGTATGATTGTGATTGTATGATTGTGATTGTATGATTGTGATCGTATGATTGTGATTCTTTGATTGCGATTGTATGATTGTGATTGTATGATTGTGATTGTATGATTGTGATTGTATGATTGTGATTGTATGATTGTGATTGTATGATTGTGATTGTATGATTGTGATTGTATGATTGTGATTGTATGATTGTGATTGTATGATTGTGATTGTATGATTGTGATTGCATGATTGTGATTGTATGATAGTAATTGTATGATTGTGATTGTATGATTGTGATTGTATGATTGCGATCGTATGATTGTGATTCTTTGATTGCGATTGTATGATTGTGATTGTATGATTGTGATTGTATGATTGTGATTGTATGATTGCGATTGTATGATTGCGATTGTATGATTGTGATTGTATGATTGTGATTGTATGATTGTGATCGTATGATTGTGATTCTTTGATTGCGATTGTATGATTGTGATTGTATGATTGTGATTGTATGATTGTGATTGTATGATTGTGATTGTATGATTGTGATTCTATGATTGTGATTCTATGATTGTGAGTGTATGATTGTGATGGTATGACTGTGATTGTATGATTGTGATTTTATGACTGTGATTGTATGATTGTGATTGTATGATTGTGATTGTATGATTGTGATTGTATGATTGTGATTGTATGACTGTGATTGTGTGATTGTGATTGTATGATTGCGATCGTATGATTGTGATTCTTTGATTGCGATTGTATGATTGTGATTGTATGATTGTGATTGTATGATTGTGATTGTATGATTGTGATTGTATGATTGCGATTGTATGATTGTGATTGTATGATTGTGATGGTATGATTGTGATCGTATGATTGTGATCGTATGATTGTGATCGTATGATTGTGATTGTAAGATTGTGGTTGTGTGATTCCGGTTGTATGATTGTGACTGTATGATTGTGATTGTACGATTGTCCTTGTATGATTGTGATTGTATGATAATGATTGTATGATTGTGATTGTATGATTGTGATTGTATGATTGTGACTGTATGATTGTGATTGTATGATTGTGATTGTATGATTGTGATCGTATGATTGTGGTTGTATAATTAAGGTTGTATGGTTGTTTCTGTATGATTGTGATTGTATGATTGCGATTGTATGATTGTGATTGTATGATTGTGATTGTATGATTGTGATCATATGATTGTGATTCTTTGATTGCGATTGTATGATTGTGATTGTATGATTGTGACTGTATGATTGTGATTGTATGATTGCGATTGTATGATTGTGATTGTATGATTGTGATTGTATGATTGTGATCGTATGATTGTGATTCTTTGATTGCGATTGTATGATTGCGATTGTATGATTGTGATTGTATGATTGTGATTGTATGATTGTGATTGTATGATTGTGATTGTATGATTGTGATTGTATGATAGTGATTGTATGATTGTGATTGTATGATTGTGATTGTGCGATTGTGATTGTATGAATTTGATTTTATGATTGTAATTGTATGATTGTGATTGTATGATTGTGATTGCTTGATTGTGATTGTATGATTGTGATTGTATGATTGTGATTCTATGATTGTGATTGTTTGATTGTGATTTTTTGATTATGATTGTTTGATTGTGATTGTATGATTGCTATTGTACGATTGTGATTGTATGATTGTGATTGTATGATTGTGATTCTTTTATTGCGATTGTATGATTGTGATTGTATGATTGTGATTGTGTGATTGTGATTGTATGATTTTGATTTTATGATTGTGATTGTATGATTGTGATTGTATGATTGTGATTGCTTGATTGTGATTGTATGATTGTGATTGTATGATTGTGATTCTATGATTGTGATTGTTTGATTGTGATTTTTTGATTATGATTGTTTGATTGTGATTGTATGATTGCTATTGTATGATTGTGATTGTATGATTGTGATTCTTTTATTGCGATTGTATGATTGTGATTGTATGATTGTGATTGTATGATTGTGATTGTATGATTGTGATTGTATGATTGTGATTGTATGATTGTGATTGTATGATAGAGATCGTATGACTGTGATTGTGTGGTAGTAATAGTATGATTGTGATCGTATGATTGTGATTGTATGATTGTGATTGTATGATAATGATTGTATGATTGTGATTGTATGATTGTGATTGTATGATTGTGATTGTATGATTGTGATTGTATGATTGTGATTGTATGATTGTGATTGTATGATTGTGATTGTATGATTGTGATTGTATGATTGTGATTGTATGGTTGTGATTGTATGATTGTGATTGTATGATTGTGATTGTATGACTGTGATTGTGTGATTGTGATTGTATGATTGCGATCGTATGATTGTGATTCTTTGATTGCGATTATATGATTGTGATTGTATGATTGTGATTGTATGATTGTGATTGTATGATTGTGATTGTATGATTGTGATTGTATGATTGTGATTGTATGATTGCGATTGTATGATTGTGATTGTATGATTGTGATTGTATGATTGTGATTGCATGATTGTGATTGTATGATTGTGATTGTATGGTTGTGATTGTATGATTGTGACTGTATGATTGTGATTGTATTATTGTGATTGTATGATTGTGATCGTATGATTGTGGTTGTATAATTAAGGTTGTATGATTGTTTCTGTATGATTGTGATTGTATGATTGCGATTGTATGATTGTGATTGTATGATTGTGATTGTATGATTGCGATCGTATGATTGTGATTCATTGATTGCGATTATATGATTGTGATTGTATGATTGTGATTGTATGATTGTGATTGTATGATTGTGATTGTATGATTGTGATTGTATGATTGTGATTGTATGATTGTGATTGTATGATTGTGATTGTATGATTGTGATTGTATGATTGTGATTGTATGATAGAGATCGTATGACTGTGATTGTGTGGTAGTAATAGTATGATTGTGATCGTATGATTGTGATTGTATGATTGTGATTCTTTTATTGCGATTGTATGATTGTGATTGTATGATTGTGATTGTATGATTGTGATTGTATGATTGTGATTGTATGATTGTGATTGTATGATTGTGATTCTATGATTGTGATTCTATGATTGTGAGTGTATGATTGTGATGGTATGACTGTGATTGTATGATTGTGATTTTATGACTGTGATTGTATGATTGTGATTGTATGATTGTGATTGTATGATTGTGATTGTATGATTGTGATTGTATGACTGTGATTGTGTGATTGTGATTGTATGATTGCGATCGTATGATTGTGATTCTTTGATTGCGATTGTATGATTGTGATTGTATGATTGTGATTGTATGATTGTGATTGTATGATTGTGATTGTATGATTGCGATTGTATGATTGTGATTGTATGATTGTGATGGTATGATTGTGATCGTGTGATTGTGATCGTATGATTGTGATCGTATGATTGTGATTGTAAGATTGTGGTTGTGTGATTCCGATTGTATGATTGTGACTGTATGATTGTGATTGTACGATTGTCCTTGTATGATTGTGATTGTATGATAATGATTGTATGATTGTGATTGTATGATTGTGATTGTATGATTGTGACTGTATGATTGTGATTGTATGATTGTGATTGTATGATTGTGATCGTATGATTGTGGTTGTATAATTAAGGTTGTATGGTTGTTTCTGTATGATTGTGATTGTATGATTGCGATTGTATGATTGTGATTGTATGATTGTGATTGTATGATTGTGATCATATGATTGTGATTCTTTGATTGCGATTGTATGATTGTGATTGTATGATTGTGACTGTATGATTGTGATTGTATGATTGCGATTGTATGATTGTGATTGTATGATTGTGATTGTATGATTGTGATCGTATGATTGTGATTCTTTGATTGCGATTGTATGATTGCGATTGTATGATTGTGATTGTATGATTGTGATTGTATGATTGTGATTGTATGATTGTGATTGTATGATTGTGATTGTATGATAGTGATTGTATGATTGTGATTGTATGATTGTGATTGTGTGATTGTGATTGTATGAATTTGATTTTATGATTGTGATTGTATGATTGTGATTGTATGATTGTGATTGCTTGATTGTGATTGTATGATTGTGATTGTATGATTGTGATTCTATGATTGTGATTGTTTGATTGTGATTTTTTGATTATGATTGTTTGATTGTGATTGTATGATTGCTATTGTACGATTGTGATTGTATGATTGTGATTGTATGATTGTGATTCTTTTATTGCGATTGTATGATTGTGATTGTATGATTGTGATTGTGTGATTGTGATTGTATGATTTTGATTTTATGATTGTGATTGTATGATTGTGATTGTATGATTGTGATTGCTTGATTGTGATTGTATGATTGTGATTGTATGATTGTGATTCTATGATTGTGATTGTTTGATTGTGATTTTTTGATTATGATTGTTTGATTGTGATTGTATGATTGCTATTGTATGATTGTGATTGTATGATTGTGATTCTTTTATTGCGATTGTATGATTGTGATTGTATGATTGTGATTGTATGATTGTGATTGTATGATTGTGATTGTATGATTGTGATTGTATGATTGTGATTGTATGATAGAGATCGTATGACTGTGATTGTGTGGTAGTAATAGTATGATTGTGATCGTATGATTGTGATTGTATGATTGTGATTGTATGATAATGATTGTATGATTGTGATTGTATGATTGTGATTGTATGATTGTGATTGTATGATTGTGATTGTATGATTGTGATTGTATGATTGTGATTGTATGATTGTGATTGTATGATTGTGATTGTATGATTGTGATTGTATGGTTGTGATTGTATGATTGTGATTGTATGATTGTGATTGTATGACTGTGATTGTGTGATTGTGATTGTATGATTGCGATCGTATGATTGTGATTCTTTGATTGCGATTATATGATTGTGATTGTATGATTGTGATTGTATGATTGTGATTGTATGATTGTGATTGTATGATTGTGATTGTATGATTGTGATTGTATGATTGCGATTGTATGATTGTGATTGTATGATTGTGATTGTATGATTGTGATTGCACGATTGTGATTGTATGATTGTGATTGTATGGTTGTGATTGTATGATTGTGACTGTATGATTGTGATTGTATTATTGTGATTGTATGATTGTGATCGTATGATTGTGGTTGTATAATTAAGGTTGTATGATTGTTTCTGTATGATTGTGATTGTATGATTGCGATTGTATGATTGTGATTGTGTGATTGTGATTGTATGATTGCGATCGTATGATTGTGATTCATTGATTGCGATTATATGATTGTGATTGTATGATTGTGATTGTATGATTGTGATTGTATGATTGTGATTGTATGATTGTGATTGTATGATTGTGATTGTATGATTGTGATTGTATGATTGTGATTGTATGATTGTGATTGTATGATTGTGATTGTATGATTGTGATTGTATGATTGTGATTGCATGATTGTGATTGTATGATTGTGATGGTATGATTGTGATTGTATGATTGTGATTGTATGATAGTGATTGTATGATTGTTTCTGTACGATTGTGATTGCATGATTGCGATTGTATGATTATGATTGTATGATTGTGATTGTATGATTGTGATTGTGTGATTGTGATTGTGAGATTGTGATTGTATGATCGTGATTGTATGATCGTGATTGTGAGATTGTGATTGTATGATTGCGATTGAATGATTGTGATTGTATGATTGTGATTGTATGATTGTGATTGTATGATTGTGATTGTATGATTGTGGATGTACGGTTGTGATTGTATGATTGTGATTGTATGATTGTGATTGTATGATTGTGATTGTATGATTGTGATTCTTCGATTGCGATTGTATGATTATGATTGTATGATTGTGACTGTATGATTGTGATTGTATGATTGTGATTGTATGATTGTGATTCTATGATTGTGAGTGTATGATTGTGATGGTATGACTGTGATTGTATGATTGTGATTGTATGATTGTGGATGTACGGTTGTGATTGTATGATTGTGATTGTATGATTGTGATTGTATGATTGTGATTGTATGATTGTGATTGTATGATTGTGATTTTGTGATTGTGATTGTATGATTGTGATTGTAAGATTGTGATTGTATGATTGTGATTGTATGATTGTGATAGTATTATTGTGATTGTATGATTGTGATTGTATGATTGTGATTCTTTTATTGCGATTGTATGATTGTGATTGTATGATTGTGATTGTATGATTGTGATTGTATGATTGTGATTGTATGATTGTGATTGTATGATTGTGATTCTATGATTGTGAGTGTATGATTGTGATGGTATGACTGTGATTGTATGATTGTGATTGTATGATTGTGGATGTACGGTTGTGATTGTATGATTGTGATTGTATGATTGTGATTGTATGATTGTGATTGTATGATTGTGATTGTATGATTGTGATTTTGTGATTGTGATTGAATGATTGTGATTGTAAGATTGTGATTGTATGATTGTGATTGTATGATTGTGATAGTATTATTGTGATTGTATGATTGTGATTGTATGATCGCGATTGTATGATTGTGATTGTATGATTGTGATTGTATGATTGTGATTGTATGATTGTGATTGTATGATTGTGATTGTATGATTGTGATTGTATGATTGTGATTGTATGATTGTGATTGTATGATTGTGATTGTATGATTGTGATCGTATGATTGTGATTCTTTGATTGCGATTATATGATTGTGATTGTATGATTGTGATTGTATGATTGTGATTGTATGATGGAGATCGTATGATTGTGATTGTGTGGTAGTAATTGTATGATTGTGATCGTATGATTGTGATTGTATGATTGTGATTGTATGATTGTGGATGTATGGTTGTGATTGTATGATTGTGATTTTATGATTGTGATTGTATGATTGTGATTGTATGATTGTGATTGTATGATTGTGATTGTATGATTGTGATTGTATGATTGTGATTTTGTGATTGTGATTGTATGATTGTGATTGTAAGATTGTGATTGTATGATTGTGATTGTATGATTGTGATAGTATTATTGTGATTGTATGATTGTGATTGTATGATCGCGATTGTATGATTGTGATTGTATGATTGTGATTGTATGATTGTGATTGTATGATTGTGATTGTATGATTGTGATTGTATGATTGTGATTGTATGATTGTGATTGTATGATTGTGATTGTATGATTGTGATTGTATGATTGTGATTGTATGATTGTGATTGTATGATTGTGATTGTATGATTGTGATTGTATGATTGTGATGGTATGATTGTGATCGTATGATTGTGATCGTATGATTGTGATCGTATGATTGTGGTTGTAAGATTGTGGTTGTGTGATTGCGATTGTATGATTGTGACTGTATGATTGTGATTGTATGATTGTCCTTGTATGATTGTGATTGTATGATAATGATTGTATGATTGTGATTGTATGATTGTGATTGTATGATTGTGATTCTATGATTGTGAGTGTATGATTGTGATGGTATGACTGTGATTGTATGATTGTGATTTTATGACTGTGATTGTATGATTGTGATTGTATGATTGTGATTGTATGATTGTGATTGTATGATTGTGACTGTATGATTGTGATTGTATGATTGTGATTGTATGATTGTGATCGTATGATTGTGGTTGTATAATTAAGATTGTATGATTGTTTCTGTATGATTGTGATTGTATGATTGCGATTGTATGATTGTGGTTGTATGATTGTGATTGTATGATTGCGATCGTATGATTGTGATTCTTTGATTGCGATTGTATGATTGTGATTGTATGATTGTGATTGTATGATTGTGATTGTATGATTGCGATTGTATGATTGCGATTGTATGATTGTGATTGTATGATTGTGATTGTATGATTGTGATCGTATGATTGTGATTCTTTGATTGCGATTGTATGATTGTGATTGTATGATTGTGATTGTATGATTGTGATTGTATGATTGTGATTGTATGATTGTGATTGTATGATTGTGATTGTATGATTGTGATTGTATGATTGTGATTGTATGATTGTGATTGTATGATTGTGATTGTATGATTGTGATTGCATGATTGTGATTGTATGATAGTAATTGTATGATTGTGATTGTATGATTGTGATTGTATGATTGCGATCGTATGATTGTGATTCTTTGATTGCGATTGTATGATTGTGATTGTATGATTGTGATTGTATGATTGTGATTGTATGATTGCGATTGTATGATTGCGATTGTATGATTGTGATTGTATGATTGTGATTGTATGATTGTGATCGTATGATTGTGATTCTTTGATTGCGATTGTATGATTGTGATTGTATGATTGTGATTGTATGATTGTGATTGTATGATTGTGATTGTATGATTGTGATTCTATGATTGTGATTCTATGATTGTGAGTGTATGATTGTGATGGTATGACTGTGATTGTATGATTGTGATTTTATGACTGTGATTGTATGATTGTGATTGTATGATTGTGATTGTATGATTGTGATTGTATGATTGTGATTGTATGACTGTGATTGTGTGATTGTGATTGTATGATTGCGATCGTATGATTGTGATTCTTTGATTGCGATTGTATGATTGTGATTGTATGATTGTGATTGTATGATTGTGATTGTATGATTGTGATTGTATGATTGCGATTGTATGATTGTGATTGTATGATTGTGATGGTATGATTGTGATCGTATGATTGTGATCGTATGATTGTGATCGTATGATTGTGATTGTAAGATTGTGGTTGTGTGATTCCGGTTGTATGATTGTGACTGTATGATTGTGATTGTACGATTGTCCTTGTATGATTGTGATTGTATGATAATGATTGTATGATTGTGATTGTATGATTGTGATTGTATGATTGTGACTGTATGATTGTGATTGTATGATTGTGATTGTATGATTGTGATCGTATGATTGTGGTTGTATAATTAAGGTTGTATGGTTGTTTCTGTATGATTGTGATTGTATGATTGCGATTGTATGATTGTGATTGTATGATTGTGATTGTATGATTGTGATCATATGATTGTGATTCTTTGATTGCGATTGTATGATTGTGATTGTATGATTGTGACTGTATGATTGTGATTGTATGATTGCGATTGTATGATTGTGATTGTATGATTGTGATTGTATGATTGTGATCGTATGATTGTGATTCTTTGATTGCGATTGTATGATTGCGATTGTATGATTGTGATTGTATGATTGTGATTGTATGATTGTGATTGTATGATTGTGATTGTATGATTGTGATTGTATGATAGTGATTGTATGATTGTGATTGTATGATTGTGATTGTGTGATTGTGATTGTATGAATTTGATTTTATGATTGTAATTGTATGATTGTGATTGTATGATTGTGATTGCTTGATTGTGATTGTATGATTGTGATTGTATGATTGTGATTCTATGATTGTGATTGTTTGATTGTGATTTTTTGATTATGATTGTTTGATTGTGATTGTATGATTGCTATTGTACGATTGTGATTGTATGATTGTGATTGTATGATTGTGATTCTTTTATTGCGATTGTATGATTGTGATTGTATGATTGTGATTGTGTGATTGTGATTGTATGATTTTGATTTTATGATTGTGATTGTATGATTGTGATTGTATGATTGTGATTGCTTGATTGTGATTGTATGATTGTGATTGTATGATTGTGATTCTATGATTGTGATTGTTTGATTGTGATTTTTTGATTATGATTGTTTGATTGTGATTGTATGATTGCTATTGTATGATTGTGATTGTATGATTGTGATTCTTTTATTGCGATTGTATGATTGTGATTGTATGATTGTGATTGTATGATTGTGATTGTATGATTGTGATTGTATGATTGTGATTGTATGATTGTGATTGTATGATAGAGATCGTATGACTGTGATTGTGTGGTAGTAATAGTATGATTGTGATCGTATGATTGTGATTGTATGATTGTGATTGTATGATAATGATTGTATGATTGTGATTGTATGATTGTGATTGTATGATTGTGATTGTATGATTGTGATTGTATGATTGTGATTGTATGATTGTGATTGTATGATTGTGATTGTATGATTGTGATTGTATGATTGTGATTGTATGGTTGTGATTGTATGATTGTGATTGTATGATTGTGATTGTATGACTGTGATTGTGTGATTGTGATTGTATGATTGCGATCGTATGATTGTGATTCTTTGATTGCGATTATATGATTGTGATTGTATGATTGTGATTGTATGATTGTGATTGTATGATTGTGATTGTATGATTGTGATTGTATGATTGTGATTGTATGATTGCGATTGTATGATTGTGATTGTATGATTGTGATTGTATGATTGTGATTGCATGATTGTGATTGTATGATTGTGATTGTATGGTTGTGATTGTATGATTGTGACTGTATGATTGTGATTGTATTATTGTGATTGTATGATTGTGATCGTATGATTGTGGTTGTATAATTAAGGTTGTATGATTGTTTCTGTATGATTGTGATTGTATGATTGCGATTGTATGATTGTGATTGTATGATTGTGATTGTATGATTGCGATCGTATGATTGTGATTCATTGATTGCGATTATATGATTGTGATTGTATGATTGTGATTGTATGATTGTGATTGTATGATTGTGATTGTATGATTGTGATTGTATGATTGTGATTGTATGATTGTGATTGTATGATTGTGATTGTATGATTGTGATTGTATGATTGTGATTGTATGATAGAGATCGTATGACTGTGATTGTGTGGTAGTAATAGTATGATTGTGATCGTATGATTGTGATTGTATGATTGTGATTCTTTTATTGCGATTGTATGATTGTGATTGTATGATTGTGATTGTATGATTGTGATTGTATGATTGTGATTGTATGATTGTGATTGTATGATTGTGATTCTATGATTGTGATTCTATGATTGTGAGTGTATGATTGTGATGGTATGACTGTGATTGTATGATTGTGATTTTATGACTGTGATTGTATGATTGTGATTGTATGATTGTGATTGTATGATTGTGATTGTATGATTGTGATTGTATGACTGTGATTGTGTGATTGTGATTGTATGATTGCGATCGTATGATTGTGATTCTTTGATTGCGATTGTATGATTGTGATTGTATGATTGTGATTGTATGATTGTGATTGTATGATTGTGATTGTATGATTGCGATTGTATGATTGTGATTGTATGATTGTGATGGTATGATTGTGATCGTGTGATTGTGATCGTATGATTGTGATCGTATGATTGTGATTGTAAGATTGTGGTTGTGTGATTCCGATTGTATGATTGTGACTGTATGATTGTGATTGTACGATTGTCCTTGTATGATTGTGATTGTATGATAATGATTGTATGATTGTGATTGTATGATTGTGATTGTATGATTGTGACTGTATGATTGTGATTGTATGATTGTGATTGTATGATTGTGATCGTATGATTGTGGTTGTATAATTAAGGTTGTATGGTTGTTTCTGTATGATTGTGATTGTATGATTGCGATTGTATGATTGTGATTGTATGATTGTGATTGTATGATTGTGATCATATGATTGTGATTCTTTGATTGCGATTGTATGATTGTGATTGTATGATTGTGACTGTATGATTGTGATTGTATGATTGCGATTGTATGATTGTGATTGTATGATTGTGATTGTATGATTGTGATCGTATGATTGTGATTCTTTGATTGCGATTGTATGATTGCGATTGTATGATTGTGATTGTATGATTGTGATTGTATGATTGTGATTGTATGATTGTGATTGTATGATTGTGATTGTATGATAGTGATTGTATGATTGTGATTGTATGATTGTGATTGTGTGATTGTGATTGTATGAATTTGATTTTATGATTGTGATTGTATGATTGTGATTGTATGATTGTGATTGCTTGATTGTGATTGTATGATTGTGATTGTATGATTGTGATTCTATGATTGTGATTGTTTGATTGTGATTTTTTGATTATGATTGTTTGATTGTGATTGTATGATTGCTATTGTACGATTGTGATTGTATGATTGTGATTGTATGATTGTGATTCTTTTATTGCGATTGTATGATTGTGATTGTATGATTGTGATTGTGTGATTGTGATTGTATGATTTTGATTTTATGATTGTGATTGTATGATTGTGATTGTATGATTGTGATTGCTTGATTGTGATTGTATGATTGTGATTGTATGATTGTGATTCTATGATTGTGATTGTTTGATTGTGATTTTTTGATTATGATTGTTTGATTGTGATTGTATGATTGCTATTGTATGATTGTGATTGTATGATTGTGATTCTTTTATTGCGATTGTATGATTGTGATTGTATGATTGTGATTGTATGATTGTGATTGTATGATTGTGATTGTATGATTGTGATTGTATGATTGTGATTGTATGATAGAGATCGTATGACTGTGATTGTGTGGTAGTAATAGTATGATTGTGATCGTATGATTGTGATTGTATGATTGTGATTGTATGATAATGATTGTATGATTGTGATTGTATGATTGTGATTGTATGATTGTGATTGTATGATTGTGATTGTATGATTGTGATTGTATGATTGTGATTGTATGATTGTGATTGTATGATTGTGATTGTATGATTGTGATTGTATGGTTGTGATTGTATGATTGTGATTGTATGATTGTGATTGTATGACTGTGATTGTGTGATTGTGATTGTATGATTGCGATCGTATGATTGTGATTCTTTGATTGCGATTATATGATTGTGATTGTATGATTGTGATTGTATGATTGTGATTGTATGATTGTGATTGTATGATTGTGATTGTATGATTGTGATTGTATGATTGCGATTGTATGATTGTGATTGTATGATTGTGATTGTATGATTGTGATTGCACGATTGTGATTGTATGATTGTGATTGTATGGTTGTGATTGTATGATTGTGACTGTATGATTGTGATTGTATTATTGTGATTGTATGATTGTGATCGTATGATTGTGGTTGTATAATTAAGGTTGTATGATTGTTTCTGTATGATTGTGATTGTATGATTGCGATTGTATGATTGTGATTGTGTGATTGTGATTGTATGATTGCGATCGTATGATTGTGATTCATTGATTGCGATTATATGATTGTGATTGTATGATTGTGATTGTATGATTGTGATTGTATGATTGTGATTGTATGATTGTGATTGTATGATTGTGATTGTATGATTGTGATTGTATGATTGTGATTGTATGATTGTGATTGTATGATTGTGATTGTATGATTGTGATTGTATGATTGTGATTGCATGATTGTGATTGTATGATTGTGATGGTATGATTGTGATTGTATGATTGTGATTGTATGATAGTGATTGTATGATTGTTTCTGTACGATTGTGATTGCATGATTGCGATTGTATGATTATGATTGTATGATTGTGATTGTATGATTGTGATTGTGTGATTGTGATTGTGAGATTGTGATTGTATGATCGTGATTGTATGATCGTGATTGTGAGATTGTGATTGTATGATTGCGATTGAATGATTGTGATTGTATGATTGTGATTGTATGATTGTGATTGTATGATTGTGATTGTATGATTGTGGATGTACGGTTGTGATTGTATGATTGTGATTGTATGATTGTGATTGTATGATTGTGATTGTATGATTGTGATTCTTCGATTGCGATTGTATGATTATGATTGTATGATTGTGACTGTATGATTGTGATTGTATGATTGTGATTGTATGATTGTGATTCTATGATTGTGAGTGTATGATTGTGATGGTATGACTGTGATTGTATGATTGTGATTGTATGATTGTGGATGTACGGTTGTGATTGTATGATTGTGATTGTATGATTGTGATTGTATGATTGTGATTGTATGATTGTGATTGTATGATTGTGATTTTGTGATTGTGATTGTATGATTGTGATTGTAAGATTGTGATTGTATGATTGTGATTGTATGATTGTGATAGTATTATTGTGATTGTATGATTGTGATTGTATGATTGTGATTCTTTTATTGCGATTGTATGATTGTGATTGTATGATTGTGATTGTATGATTGTGATTGTATGATTGTGATTGTATGATTGTGATTGTATGATTGTGATTCTATGATTGTGAGTGTATGATTGTGATGGTATGACTGTGATTGTATGATTGTGATTGTATGATTGTGGATGTACGGTTGTGATTGTATGATTGTGATTGTATGATTGTGATTGTATGATTGTGATTGTATGATTGTGATTGTATGATTGTGATTGTATGATTGTGATTTTGTGATTGTGATTGAATGATTGTGATTGTAAGATTGTGATTGTATGATTGTGATTGTATGATTGTGATAGTATTATTGTGATTGTATGATTGTGATTGTATGATCGCGATTGTATGATTGTGATTGTATGATTGTGATTGTATGATTGTGATTGTATGATTGTGATTGTATGATTGTGATTGTATGATTGTGATTGTATGATTGTGATTGTATGATTGTGATTGTATGATTGTGATTGTATGATTGTGATCGTATGATTGTGATTCTTTGATTGCGATTATATGATTGTGATTGTATGATTGTGATTGTATGATTGTGATTGTATGATGGAGATCGTATGATTGTGATTGTGTGGTAGTAATTGTATGATTGTGATCGTATGATTGTGATTGTATGATTGTGATTGTATGATTGTGGATGTATGGTTGTGATTGTATGATTGTGATTTTATGATTGTGATTGTATGATTGTGATTGTATGATTGTGATTGTATGATTGTGATTGTATGATTGTGATTGTATGATTGTGATTTTGTGATTGTGATTGTATGATTGTGATTGTAAGATTGTGATTGTATGATTGTGATTGTATGATTGTGATAGTATTATTGTGATTGTATGATTGTGATTGTATGATCGCGATTGTATGATTGTGATTGTATGATTGTGATTGTATGATTGTGATTGTATGATTGTGATTGTATGATTGTGATTGTATGATTGTGATTGTATGATTGTGATTGTATGATTGTGATTGTATGATTGTGATTGTATGATTGTGATTGTATGATTGTGATTGTATGATTGTGATTGTATGATTGTGATTGTATGATTGTGATGGTATGATTGTGATCGTATGATTGTGATCGTATGATTGTGATCGTATGATTGTGGTTGTAAGATTGTGGTTGTGTGATTGCGATTGTATGATTGTGACTGTATGATTGTGATTGTATGATTGTCCTTGTATGATTGTGATTGTATGATAATGATTGTATGATTGTGATTGTATGATTGTGATTGTATGATTGTGATTCTATGATTGTGAGTGTATGATTGTGATGGTATGACTGTGATTGTATGATTGTGATTTTATGACTGTGATTGTATGATTGTGATTGTATGATTGTGATTGTATGATTGTGATTGTATGATTCTGATTGTATGACTCTGATTGTGTGATTGTGATTGTATGATTGCGATCGTATGATTGTGATTCTTTGATTGCGATTATATGATTGTGATTGTATGATTGTGATTGTATGATTGTGATTGTATGTTTGTGATTGTATGATTGTGATTGTATGATTGTGATTGTATGATTGTGATTGCATGATTGTGATTGTATGATTGTGATGGTATGATTGTGATTGTATGATTGTGATTGTATGATAGTGATTGTATGATTGTTTCTGTATGATTGTGATTGCATGATTGCGATTGTATGATTATGATTGTATGATTGTGATTGTATGATTGTGATTGTGTGATTGTGATTGTGAGATTGTGATTGTATGATCGTGATTGTATGATCGTGATTGTGAGATTGTGATTGTATGATTGCGATTGAATGATTGTGATTGTATGATTGTGATTCTTTGATTGCGATTGTATGATTGTGATTGTATGATTGTGATTGTATGATTGTGATTGTATGATTGTGATTGTATGATTGTGATTGTATGATTGTGAATGTATGATTGTGATTGTATGATTGTGATTGCATGATTGTGATTGTATGATAGTAATTGTATGATTGTGATCGTATGATTGTGATTGTATGATTGTGATTGTATGATAGTGATTGTATGATTGTGATTGTATGATTGTGATTGTGTGATTGTGATTGTATGAATTTGATTTTATGATTGTGATTGTATGATTGTGATTGTATGATTGTGATTGCTTGATTGTGATTGTATGATTGTGATTGTATGATTGTGATTCTATGATTGTGATTGTTTGATTGTGATTTTTTGATTATGATTGTTTGATTGTGATTGTATGATTGCTATTGTATGATTGTGATTGTATGATTGTGATTGTATGATTGTGATTCTTTTATTGCGATTGTATGATTGTGATTGTATGATTGTGATTGTGTGATTGTGATTGTATGATTTTGATTTTATGATTGTGATTGTATGATTGTGATTGTATGATTGTGATTGCTTGATTGTGATTGTATGATTGTGATTGTATGATTGTGATTCTATGATTGTGATTGTTTGATTGTGATTTTTTGATTATGATTGTTTGATTGTGATTGTATGATTGCTATTGTATGATTGTGATTGTATGATTGTGATTGTATGATTGTGATTCTTTTATTGCGGTTGTATGATTGTGATTGTATGATTGTGATTGTATGATAGACATCGTATGATTGTGATTGTGTGGTAGTAATTGTATGATTGTGATCGTATGATTGTGATTGTATGATTGTGATTGTATGATAATGATTGTATGATTGTGATTGTATGATTGTGATTGTATGATTGTGGATGTATGGTTGTGATTGTATGATTGTGATTGTATGATTGTGATTGTATGATTGTGATTGTATGATTGTGATTGTATGATTGTGATGGTATGACTGTGATTGTATGATTGTGATTTTATGACTGTGATTGTATGATTGTGATTGTATGATTGTGATTGTATGATTGTGATTGTATGATTCTGATTGTATGACTCTGATTGTGTGATTGTGATTGTATGATTGTGATTGTATGATTGTGATTGTATGATTGTGATTGTATGATTGTGATTGTATGATTGTGATTGTATGATTGTGATTGTATGATTGTGATGGTATGATTGTGATCGTATGATTGTGATTGTATGATTGTGATTGTATGATTGTGATTGTATGATTGTGATTGTATGATAGTGATTGTATGATTGTGATTGTATGATTGTGATTGTGTGATTGTGATTGTATGATTTTGATTTTATGATTGTGATTGTATGATTGTGATTGTATGATTGTGATTGCTTGATTGTGATTGTATGATTGTGATTGTATGATTGTGATTCTATGATTGTGATTGTTTGATTGTGATTTTTTGATTATGATTGTTTGATTGTGATTGTATGATTGCTATTGTATGATTGTGATTGTATGATTGTGATTGTATGATTGTGATTCTTTTATTGCGATTGTATGATTGTGATTGTATGATTGTGATTGTATGATTGTGATTGTATGATTGTGATTGTATGATTGTGATTGTATGATTGTGATTGTATGATTGTGATTGTATGATTGTGATTGTATGATTGTGATTGTATGATTGTGATTGTATGATTGTGATTGTATGATTGTGATTGTATGATTGTGATTGTATGATTGTGATTCTATGATTGTGAGTGTATGATTGTGATGGTATGACTGTGATTGTACGATTGTGATTTTATGACTGTGATTGTATGATTGTGATTGTATGATTGTGATTGTATGATTGTGATTGTATGACTGTGATTGTGTGATTGTGATTGTATGATTGCGATCGTATGATTGTGATTCTTTGATTGCGATTATATGATTGCG
This sequence comes from Megachile rotundata, assembly GCF_050947335.1. Lineage (NCBI taxonomy): Eukaryota > Metazoa > Arthropoda > Insecta > Hymenoptera > Megachilidae > Megachile > Megachile rotundata. The sequence continues at coordinate 856,127 of NW_027473331.1, read as the reverse complement.
ATTGTATGATTGTGATTGTATGATAGAGATCGTATGATTGTGATTGTGTGGTAGTAATTGTATGATAGTGATCGTATGATTGTGATTGTATGATTGTGATTGTATGATTGTGGATGTATGATTGTGATTGTATGATTGTGATTGTATGATTGTGATTGTATGATTGTGATTGTATGATTGTGATTGTATGATTGTGATTGTATGATTGTGATTGTATGATTGTGATTGTATGACTGTGATTGTGTGATTGTGATTGTATGATTGCGATCGTATGATTGTGATTCTTTGATTGCGATTATATGATTGTGATTGTATGATTGTGATTGTATGATAGAGATCGTATGATTGTGTTTGTGTGGTAGTAATTGTATGATTGTGATCGTATGATTGTGATTGTATGATTGTGATTGTATGATTGTGGATGTATGATTGTGATTGTATGATTGTGATTGTATGATTGTGATTGTATGATTGTGATTGTATGATTGTGATTGTATGATTGTGATTGTATGATTGTGATTGTATGATTGTGATTGTATGATTGTGATTGTATGATAGTGATTGTATGATTGTTTCTGTATGATTGTGATTGCATGATTGCGATTGTATGATTATGATTGTATGATTGTGATTGTATGATTGTGATTGTGTGATTGTGATTGTGAGATTGTGATTGTATGATCGTGATTGTATGATCGTGATTGTGAGATTGTGATTGTATGATTGCGATTGAATGATTGTGATTGTATGATTGTGATTCTTTGATTGCGATTGTATGATTGTGATTGTATGATTGTGATTGTATGATTGTGATTGTATGATTGTGATTGTATGATTGTGATTGTATGATTGTGATTGTATGATTGTGATTGTATGATTGTGATTGTATGATTGTGATTGCATGATTGTGATTGTATGATAGTAATTGTATGATTGTGATCGTATGATTGTGATTGTATGATTGTGATTGTATGATAGTGATTGTATGATTGTGATTGTATGATTGTGATTGTGTGATTGTGATTGTATGAATTTGATTTTATGATTGTGATTGTATGATTGTGATTGTATGATTGTGATTGCTTGATTGTGATTGTATGATTGTGATTGTATGATTGTGATTCTATGATTGTGATTGTTTGATTGTGATTTTTTGATTATGATTGTTTGATTGTGATTGTATGATTGCTATTGTATGATTGTGATTGTATGATTGTGATTGTATGATTGTGATTCTTTTATTGCGATTGTATGATTGTGATTGTATGATTGTGATTGTGTGATTGTGATTGTATGATTTTGATTTTATGATTGTGATTGTATGATTGTGATTGTATGATTGTGATTGCTTGATTGTGATTGTATGATTGTGATTGTATGATTGTGATTCTATGATTGTGATTGTTTGATTGTGATTTTTTGATTATGATTGTTTGATTGTGATTGTATGATTGCTATTGTATGATTGTGATTGTATGATTGTGATTGTATGATTGTGATTCTTTTATTGCGGTTGTATGATTGTGATTGTATGATTGTGATTGTATGATAGACATCGTATGATTGTGATTGTGTGGTAGTAATTGTATGATTGTGATCGTATGATTGTGATTGATTGATTGTGATTGTATGATAATGATTGTATGATTGTGATTGTATGATTGTGATTGTATGATTGTGGATGTATGATTGTGATTGTATGATTGTGATTGTATGATTGTGATTGTATGATTGTGATTGTATGATTGTGATGGTATGACTGTGATTGTATGATTGTGATTTTATGACTGTGATTGTATGATTGTGATTGTATGATTGTGATTGTATGATTGTGATTGTATGATTCTGATTGTATGACTCTGATTGTGTGATTGTGATTGTATGATTGTGATTGTATGATTGTGATTGTATGATTGTGATTGTATGATTGTGATTGTATGATTGTGATTGTATGATTGTGATGGTATGATTGTGATGGTATGATTGTGATTGTATGATTGTGATTGTATGATTGTGATTGTATGATTGTGATTGTATGATAGTGATTGTATGATTGTGATTGTATGATTGTGATTGTGTGATTGTGATTGTATGATTGTGATTGTATGATTGTGATTGTATGATTGTGATTGTATGATTGTGATTGTATGATTGTGATTGTATGATTGTGATTGTATGATTGTGATTGTATGATTGTGATTCTATGATTGTGAGTGTATGATTGTGATGGTATGACTGTGATTGTACGATTGTGATTTTATGACTGTGATTGTATGATTGTGATTGTATGATTGTGATTGTATGATTGTGATTGTATGATTGTGATTGTATGACTGTGATTGTGTGATTGTGATTGTATGATTGCGATCGTATGATTGTGATTCTTTGATTGCGATTATATGATTGCGATTGTATGATTGTGATTGTATGATAGAGATCGTATGATTGTGATTGTGTGGTAGTAATTGTATGATTGTGATCGTATGATTGTGATTGTATGATTGTGATTGTATGATTGTGGATGTATGATTGTGATTGTATGATTGTGATTGTATGATTGTGATTGTATGATTGTGATTGTATGATTGTGATTGTATGATTGTGATTGTATGATTGTGATTGTATGATTGTGATTGTATGACTGTGATTGTGTGATTGTGATTGTATGATTGCGATCGTATGATTGTGATTCTTTGATTGCGATTATATGATTGTGATTGTATGATTGTGATTGTATGATAGAGATCGTATGATTGTGTTTGTGTGGTAGTAATTGTATGATTGTGATCGTATGATTGTGATTGTATGATTGTGATTGTATGATTGTGATTGTATGATTGTGATTGTATGATTGTGATTGTATGATTGTGATTGTATGATTGTGATTGTATGATTGTGATTGTATGATTGTGATTGTATGATTGTGATTGTATGATTGTGATTGTATGATTGTGATTGTATGATTGTGATTGTATGATTGTGATTGTATGATTGTGATTGTATGATTGTGATTGTATGATTGTGATGGTATGATTGTGATGGTATGATTGTGATTGTATGATTGTGATTGTATGATTGTGATTGTATGATTGTGATTGTATGATTGTGATTGCATGATTGTGATTGTATGATAGTAATTGTATGATTGTGATTGTATGATTGTGATTGTATGATAGTGATTGTATGATTGTGATTGAATGATTGTGATTGTGTGATTGTGATTGTATGAATTTGATTTTATGATTGTGATTGTATGATTGTGATTGTATGATTGTGATTGCTTGATTGTGATTGTATGATTGTGATTGTATGATTGTGATTCTATGATTGTGATTGTTTGATTGTGATTTTTTGATTATGATTGTTTGATTGTGATTGTATGATTGCTATTGTATGATTGTGATTGTATGATTGTGATTGTATGATTGTGATTCTTTTATTGCGATTGTATGATTGTGATTGTGTGATTGTGATTGTATGATTGTGATTGTATGATTGTGATTGTATGATTGTGATTGTATGATTGTGATTGTATGATTGTGATTCTATGATTGTGAGTGTATGATTGTGATGGTATGACTGTGATTGTATGATTGTGATTTTATGACTGTGATTGTATGATTGTGATTGTATGATTGTGATTGTATGATTGTGATTCTTTTATTGCGATTGTATGATTGTGATTGTATGATTGTGATTGTATGATTGTGATTGTATGATTGTGATTGTATGATTGTGATTGTATGATTGTGATTGTATGACTGTGATTCTATGATTGTGAGTGTATGATTGTGATGGTATGACTGTGATTGTATGATTGTGATTTTATGACTGTGATTGTATGATTGTGATTGTATGATTGTGATTGTATGATTGTGATTGTATGATTGTGATTGTATGACTGTGATTGTGTGATTGTGATTGTATGATTGCGATCGTATGATTGTGATTCTTTGATTGCGATTATATGATTGTGATTGTATGATTGTGATTGTATGATAGAGATCGTATGATTGTGATTGTGTGGTAGTAATGGTATGATTATGATCGTATGATTGTGATTGTATGATTGTGATTGTATGATTGTGATTGTATGATTGTGATTGTATGATTGTGGATGTATGGTTGTGATTGTATGATTGTGATTGTATGATTGTGATTGTATGATTGTGATTGTATGATTGTGATTGTATGATTGTGATTGTATGATTGTGATTGTATGATTGTGATTGTATGATTGTGATGGAATGATTGTGATCGTATGATTGTGATTGTATGATTGTCCTTGTATGATTGTGATTGTATGATAATGATTGTATGATTGTGATTGTATGATTGTGATTGTATGATTGTGACTGTATGATTGTGATTGTATGATTGTGATTGTATGATTGTGATCGTATGACTGTGGTTGTATAATTAAGGTTGTATGATTGTTTCTGTATGATAGTGATTGTATGATTGTGATTGTATGATTGTGATTGTATGATTGCGATTGTATGATTGCGATTGTATGATTGTGATTGTATGATTGTGATCGTATGATTGTGATACTTTGATTGCGATTGTATGATTGTGATTGTATGATTGTGATTGTATGATTGTGATTGTATGATTGTGATTGTATGATTGTGATTGTATGATTGTGATTGTATGATTGTGATTGTATGATTGTGATTGTATGATTGTGATTGTATGATTGTGATTGTATGATTGTGATTGTATGATTGTGATTGTATGATTGTGATTGCATGATTGTGATTGTATGATAGTAATTGTATGATTGTGATCGTATGATTGTGATTATATGATTGTGATTGTACGATTGTGATTGTACGATTGTGATTGTATGATAGTGATTGTATGATTGTGATTGTATGATTGTGATTGTGTGATTGTGATTGTATGATTTTGATTTTATGATTGTGATTGTATGATTGTGATTGTATGATTGTGATTGCTTGATTGTGATTGTATGATTGTGATTGTATGATTGTGATTCTATGATTGTGATTGTTTGATTGTGATTTTTTGATTATGATTGTTTGATTGTGATTGTATGATTGCTATTGTATGATTGTGATTGTATGATTGTGATTGTATGATTGTGATTGTATGATTGTGATTGTATGATTGTGATTGTATGATTGTGATTGTATGATTGTGATTGCTTGATTGTGATTGTATGATTGTGATTGTATGATTGTGATTGTATGATTGTGATTGTATGATTGTGATTCTATGATTGTGAGTGTATGATTGTGATGGTATGACTGTGATTGTATGATTGTGATTTTATGACTGTGATTGTATGATTGTGATTGTATGATTGTTTCTGTATGATTGTGATTGTATGATTGCGATTGTATGATTGTGATTGTATGATTGTGATTGTATGATTGCGATCGTATGATTGTGATTCTTTGATTGCGATTGTATGATTGTGATTGTATGATTGTGATTGTATGATTGTGATTGTATGATTGTGATTGTATGATTGCGATTGTATGATTGTGATTGTGTGATTGTGATTGTATGATTGTGATCGTATGATTGTGATTCTTTGATTGCGATTGTATGATTGTGATTGTATGATTGTGATTGTATGATTGTGATTGTATGATTGTGATTGTATGATTGTGATTGTATGATTGTGATTGTATGATTGTGATTGCATGATTGTGATTGTATGATAGTAATTGTATGATTGTGATCGTATGATTGTGATTGTATGATTCTGATTGTATGATTGTGATTGCTTGATTGTGATTGTATGATTGTGATTGTATGATTGTGATTCTATGATTGTGATTGTTTGATTGTGATTTTTTGATTATGATTGTTTGATTGTGATTGTATGATTGCTATTGTATGATTGTGATTGTATGATTGTGATTGTATGATTGTGATTGTATGATTGCGATCGTATGATTGTGATTCTTTGATTGCGATTGTATGATTGTGATTGTATGATTGTGATTGTATGATTGTGATTGTATGATTGTGATTGTATGATTGCGATTGTATGATTGTGATTGTGTGATTGTGATTGTATGATTGTGATCGTATGATTGTGATTCTTTGATTGCGATTGTATGATTGTGATTGTATGATTGTGATTGTATGATTGTGATTGTTTGATTGTGATTGTATGATTGTGATTGTATGATTGTGATTGTATGATTGTGATTGTATGATTGTGATTGTATGATTGTGATTGTATGATTGTTTCTGTATGATTGTGATTGTATGATTGCGATTGTATGATTGTGATTGTATGATTGTGATTGTATGATTGCGATCGTATGATTGTGATTCTTTGATTGCGATTGTATGATTGTGATTGTATGATTGTGATTGTATGATTGTGATTGTATGATTGTGATTGTATGATTGTGATTGTATGATTGTGATTGTATGATTGTGATTGTATGATTGTGATTCTATGATTGTGAGTGTATGATTGTGATGGTATGACTGTGATTGTATGATTGTGATTTTATGACTGTGATTGTATGATTGTGATTGTATGATTGTGATTGTATGATTGTGATTGTATGATTGTGATTGTATGACTGTGATTGTGTGATTGTGATTGTATGATTGCGATCGTATGATTGTGATTCTTTGATTGCGATTATATGATTGTGATTGTATGATTGTGATTGTATGATAGAGATCGTATGATTGTGATTGTGTGGTAGTAATGGTATGATTATGATCGTATGATTGTGATTGTATGATTGTGATTGTATGATTGTGATTGTATGATTGTGATTGTATGATTGTGGATGTATGGTTGTGATTGTATGATTGTGATTGTATGATTGTGATTGTATGATTGTGATTGTATGATTGTGATTGTATGATTGTGATTGTATGATTGTGATTGTATGATTGTGATTGTATGATTGTGATTGTATGATTGTGATGGAATGATTGTGATCGTATGATTGTGATTGTATGATTGTCCTTGTATGATTGTGATTGTATGATAATGATTGTATGATTGTGATTGTATGATTGTGATTGTATGATTGTGACTGTATGATTGTGATTGTATGATTGTGATTGTATGATTGTGATCGTATGATTGTGGTTGTATAATTAAGGTTGTATGATTGTTTCTGTATGATTGTGATTGTATGATTGCGATTGTATGATTGTGATTGTATGATTGTGATTGTATGATTGCGATCGTATGATTGTGATTCTTTGATTGCGATTGTATGATAGTGATTGTATGATTGTGATTGTATGATTGTGATTGTATGATTGCGATTGTATGATTGCGATTGTATGATTGTGATTGTATGATTATGATCGTATGATTGTGATACTTTGATTGCGATTGTATGATTGTGATTGTATGATTGTGATTGTATGATTGTGATTGTATGATTGTGATTGTATGATTGTGATTGTATGATTGTGATTGTATGATTGTGATTGTATGATTGTGATTGTATGATTGTGATTGTATGATTGTGATTGTATGATTGTGATTGTATGATTGTGATTGTATGATTGTGATTGTATGATTGTGATTGTATGATTGTGATTGCATGATTGTGATTGTATGATAGTAATTGTATGATTGTGATCGTATGATTGTGATTGTATGATTGTGATTGTATGATTGTGATTGTACGATTGTGATTGTATGATAGTGATTGTATGATTGTGATTGTATGATTGTGATTGTGTGATTGTGATTGTATGATTTTGATTTTATGATTGTGATTGTATGATTGTGATTGTATGATTGTGATTGCTTGATTGTGATTGTATGATTGTGATTGTATGATTGTGATTCTATGATTGTGATTGTTTGATTGTGATTTTTTGATTATGATTGTTTGATTGTGATTGTATGATTGCTATTGTATGATTGTGATTGTATGATTGTGATTGTATGATTGTGATTGTATGATTGTGATTGTATGATTGTGATTGTATGATTGTGATTGTATGATTGTGATTGTATGATTGTGATTGTATGATTGTGATTGTATGATTGTGATTGCTTGATTGTGATTGTATGATTGTGATTGTATGATTGTGATTGTATGATTGTGATTGTATGATTGTGATTCTATGATTGTGAGTGTATGATTGTGATGGTATGACTGTGATTGTATGATTGTGATTTTATGACTGTGATTGTATGATTGTGATTGTATGATTGTTTCTGTATGATTGTGATTGTATGATTGCGATTGTATGATTGTGATTGTATGATTGTGATTGTATGATTGCGATCGTATGATTGTGATTCTTTGATTGCGATTGTATGATTGTGATTGTATGATTGTGATTGTATGATTGTGATTGTATGATTGTGATTGTATGATTGTGATTGTATGATTGTGATTGTATGATTGCGATGGTATGATTGTGATTGTGTGATTGTGATTGTATGATTGTGATCGTATGATTGTGATTCTTTGATTGCGATTGTATGATTGTGATTGTATGATTGTGATTGTATGATTGTGATTGTATGATTGTGATTGTATGATTGTGATTGTATGATTGTGATTGTATGATTGTGATTGTATGATTGTGATTGCATGATTGTGATTGTATGATAGTAATTGTATGATTGTGATCGTATGATTGTGATTGTATGATTCTGATTGTATGATTGTGATTGCTTGATTGTGATTGTATGATTGTGATTGTATGATTGTGATTCTATGATTGTGATTGTTTGATTGTGATTTTTTGATTATGATTGTTTGATTGTGATTGTATGATTGCTATTGTATGATTGTGATTGTATGATTGTGATTGTATGATAGTGATTGTATGATTGTGATTGTATGATTGTGATTGTATGATTGTGATTGTATGATTGTGATTGTATGATTGTGATTGTATGATTGTGATTGTATGATTGTGATTGTATGATTGTGATGGAATGATTGTGATCGTATGATTGTGATCGTACGATTGTAAATGTAAGATTGTGGTTGTGTGATTGCGATTGTATGATTGTGACTGTATGATTGTGATTGTATGATTGTCCTTGTATGATTGTGATTGTATGATTGCGATCGTATGATTGTGATTCTTTGATTGCGATTGTATGATTGTGACTGTATGATTGTGATTGTATGATTGTGATTGCATGATTGTGATCGTATGATTGTGGTTGTATAATTAAGGTTGTATGATTGTTTCTGTATGATTGTGATTGTATGATTGTGATTGTATGATAGAGATCGTATGATTGTGATTGTGTGGTAGTAATGGTATGATTATGATCGTATGATTGTGATTGTATGATTGTGATTGTATGATTGTGATTGTATGATTGTGGATGTATGGTTGTGATTGTATGATTGTGATTGTATGATTGTGATTGTATGATTGTGATTGTATGATTGTGATTGTATGATTGTGATTGTATGATTGTGATTGTATGATTGTGATTGTATGATTGTGATGGAATGATTGTGATCGTATGATTGTGATTGTATGATTGTCCTTGTATGATTGTGATTGTATGATAATGATTGTATGATTGTGATTGTATGATTGTGATTGTATGATTGTGACTGTATGATTGTGATTGTATGATTGTGATTGTATGATTGTGATCGTATGATTGTGGTTGTATAATTAAGGTTGTATGATTGTTTCTGTATGATTGTGATTGTATGATTGCGATTGTATGATTGTGATTGTATGATTGTGATTGTATGATTGCGATCGTATGATTGTGATTCTTTGATTGCGATTGTATGATTGTGATTGTATGATTGTGATTTTATGATTGTGATTGTATGATTGCGATTGTATGATTGCGATTGTATGATTGTGATTGTATGATTGTGATCGTATGATTGTGATACTTTGATTGCGATTGTATGATTGTGATTGTATGATTGTGATTGTATGATTGTGATTGTATGATTGTGATTGTATGATTGTGATTGTATGATTGTGATTGTATGATTGTGATTGTATGATTGTGATTGTATGATTGTGATTGTATGATTGTGATTGCATGATTGTGATTGTATGATAGTAATTGTATGATTGTGATCGTATGATTGTGATTGTATGATTGTGATTGTATGATTGTGATTGTACGATTGTGATTGTATGATAGTGATTGTATGATTGTGATTGTATGATTGTGATTGTGTGATTGTGATTGTATGATTTTGATTTTATGATTGTGATTGTATGATTGTGATTGTAAGATTGTGATTGCTTGATTGTGATTGTATGATTGTGATTGTATGATTGTGATTCTATGATTGTGATTGTTTGATTGTGATTTTTTGATTATGATTGTTTGATTGTGATTGTATGATTGCTATTGTATGATTGTGATTGTATGATTGTGATTGTATGATTGTGATTGTATGATTGTGATTGTATGATTGTGATTGTATGATTGTGATTGTATGATTGTGATTGCTTGATTGTGATTGTATGATTGTGATTGTATGATTGTGATTGTATGATTGTGATTGTATGATTGTGATTCTATGATTGTGAGTGTATGATTGTGATGGTATGACTGTGATTGTATGATTGTGATTTTATGACTGTGATTGTATGATTGTGATTGTATGATTGTTTCTGTATGATTGTGATTGTATGATTGTGATTGTATGATTGTGATTGTATGATTGTGATTGTATGATTGTGATTGTATGATTGTGATTGTATGATTGTGATTGTATGATTGTGATTGTATGATTGTGATTGTATGATTGTGATTGTATGATTGTGATTGTATGATTGTGATTGTATGATTGTGATGGAATGATTGTGAACGTATGATTGTGATCGTACGATTGTGATTGTAAGATTGTGGTTGTGTGATTGCGATTGTATGATTGTGACTGTATGATTGTGATTGTATGATTGTCCTTGTATGATTGTGATTGTATGATAATGATTGTATGATTGTGATTGTATGATTGTGATTGTATGATTGTGACTGTACGATTGTGATTGTATGATTGTGATTGTATGATTGTGATCGTATGATTGTGGTTGTATAATTAAGGTTGTATGATTGTTTCTGTATGATTGTGATTGTATGATTGCGATTGTATGATTGTGATTGTATGATTGTGATCGTATGATTGCGATCGTATGATTGTGATTCTTTGATTGCGATTGTATGATTGTGATTGTATGATTGTGATTGTATGATTGTGATTGTATGATTGCGATTGTATGATTGTGATTGTATGATTGTGATTGTATGACTGTGATCGTATCATTGTGATTCTTTGATTGCGATTGTATGATTGTGATTGTATGATTGTGATTGTATGATTGTGATTGTATGATTGTGATGGTATGATTGTGATTGTATGATTGTGATTGTATGATTGTGATTGTATGATTGTGATTGTATGATTGTGATTGCATGATTGTGATTGTATGATAGTAATTGTATGATTGTGATCGTATGATTGTGATTGTATGATTGTGATTGTATGATTGTGATTGTATGATTGCGATCGTATGATTGTGATTCTTTGATTGCGATTGTATGATTGTGATTGTATGATTGTGATTTTATGATTGTGATTGTATGATTGCGATTGTATGATTGCGATTGTATGATTGTGATTGTATGATTGTGATCGTATGATTGTGATACTTTGATTGCGATTGTATGATTGTGATTGTATGATTGTGATTGTATGATTGTGATTGTATGATTGTGATTGTATGATTGTGATTGTATGATTGTGATTGTATGATTGTGATTGTATGATTGTGATTGTATGATTGTGATTGTATGATTGTGATTGTATGATTGTGATTGTATGATTGTGATTGCATGATTGTGATTGTATGATAGTAATTGTATGATTGTGATCGTATGATTGTGATTGTATGATTGTGATTGTATGATTGTGATTGTATGATTGTGATTGTATGATTGTGATTGTATGATTGCGATGGTATGATTGTGATTGTGTGATTGTGATTGTATGATTGCGATCGTATGATTGTGATTCTTTGATTGCGATTGTATGATTGTGATTGTATGATTGTGATTGTATGATTGTGATTGTATGATTGTGATTGTATGATTGTGATTGTATGATTGTGATTGTATGATTGTGATTGTATGATTGTGATTGTATGATTGTGATTGTATGATTGTGATTGCATGATTGTGATTGTATGATAGTAATTGTATGATTGTGATCGTATGATTGTGATTGTATGATTCTGATTGTATGATTGTGATTGCTTGATTGTGATTGTATGATTGTGATTGTATGATTGTGATTCTATGATTGTGATTGTTTGATTGTGATTTTTTGATTATGATTGTTTGATTGTGATTGTATGATTGCTATTGTATGATTGTGATTGTATGATTGTGATTGTATGATAGTGATTGTATGATTGTGATTGTATGATTGTGATTGTATGATTGTGATTGTATGATTGTGATTGTATGATTGTGATTGTATGATTGTGATTGTATGATTGTGATTGTATGATTGTGATGGAATGATTGTGATCGTATGATTGTGATCGTACGATTGTAAATGTAAGATTGTGGTTGTGTGATTGCGATTGTATGATTGTGACTGTATGATTGTGATTGTATGATTGTCCTTGTATGATTGTGATTGTATGATTGCGATCGTATGATTGTGATTCTTTGATTGCGATTGTATGATTGTGACTGTATGATTGTGATTGTATGATTGTGACTGTATGATTGTGATCGTATGATTGTGGTTGTATAATTAAGGTTGTATGATTGTTTCTGTATGATTGTGATTGTATGATTGTGATTGTATGATAGAGATCGTATGATTGTGATTGTGTGGTAGTAATGGTATGATTATGATCGTATGATTGTGATTGTATGATTGTGATTGTATGATTGTGATTGTATGATTGTGGATGTATGGTTGTGATTGTATGATTGTGATTGTATGATTGTGATTGTATGATTGTGATCGTATGATTGTGGTTGTATAATTAAGGTTGTATGATTGTTTCTGTATGATTGTGATTGTATGATTGCGATTGTATGATTGTGATTGTATGATTGTGATGGAATGATTGTGATCGTATGATTGTGATCGTACGATTGTGATTGTGAGATTGTGGTTGTGTGATTGCGATTGTATGATTGTGACTGTATGATTGTGATTGTATGATTGTCCTTGTATGATTGTGATTGTATGATAATGATTGTATGATTGTGATTGTATGATTGTGATTGTATGATTGTGATGGTATGATTGTGATTGTATGATTGTGATTGTATGATTGTGATTGTATGATTGTGATTGTATGATTGTGATTGCATGATTGTGATTGTATGATAGTAATTGTATGATTGTGATCGTATGATTGTGATTGTATGATTGTGATTGTATGATAGTGATTGTATGATTGTGATTGCTTGATTGTGATTGTATGATTGTGATTGTATGATTGTGATTCTATGATTGTGATTGTTTGATTGTGATTTTTTGATTATGATTGTTTGATTGTGATTGTATGATTGCTATTGTATGATTGTGATTGTATGATTGTGATTGTATGATTGTGATTCTTTTATTGCGATTGTATGATTGTGATTGTATGATTGTGATTGTATGATTGTGATTGTATGATTGTGATTGTATGATTGTGATTGTATGATTGTGATTGTATGATTGTGATTCTATGATTGTGAGTGTATGATTGTGATGGTATGACTGTGATTGTATGATTGTGATTTTATGACTGTGATTGTATGATTGTGATTGTATGATTGTGATTGTATGATTGTGATTCTTTTATTGCGATTGTATGATTGTGATTGTATGATTGTGATTGTATGATTGTGATTGTATGATTGTGATTGTATGATTGTGATTGTATGATTGTGGATGTATTGTTGTGATTGTATGATTGTGATTGTATGATTGTGATTGTATGATTGTGATTGTATGATTGTGATTGTATGATTGTGATTGTATGATTGTGATTGTATGATTGTGATTGTATGATTGTGATTGTATGATTGTGATTGTATGATTGTGATTGTATGATTGTGATTGTATGATTGTGATTGTATGATTGTGATTGTATGATTGTGATTGTATGATTGTGATGGAATGATTGTGATCGTATGATTGTGATCGTACGATTGTGATTGTGAGATTGTGGTTGTGTGATTGCGATTGTATGATTGTGACTGTATGATTGTGATTGTATGATTGTCCTTGTATGATTGTGATTGTATGATAATGATTGTATGATTGTGATTGTATGATTGTGATTGTATGATTGTGACTGTATGATTGTGATTGTATGATTGTGATTGTATGATTGTGATCGTATGATTGTGGTTGTATAATTAAGGTTGTATGATTGTTTCTGTATGATTGTGATTGTATGATTGCGATTGTATGATTGTGATTGTATGATTGTGATTGTATGATTGCGATCGTATGATTGTGATTCTTTGATTGCGATTGTATGATTGTGATTGTATGATTGTGATTGTATGATTGTGATTGTATGATTGCGATTGTATGATTGCGATTGTATGATTGTGATTGTATGATTGTGATCGTATGATTGTGATACTTTGATTGCGATTGTATGATTGTGATTGTATGATTGTGATTGTATGATTGTGATTGTATGATTGTGATTGTATGATTGTGATTGTATGATTGTGATTGTATGATTGTGATTGTATGATTGTGATTGTATGATTGTGATTGTATGATTGTGATTGCATGATTGTGATTGTATGATAGTAATTGTATGATTGTGATCGTATGATTGTGATTGTATGATTGTGATTGTATGATTGTGATTGTACGATTGTGATTGTATGATAGTGATTGTATGATTGTGATTGTATGATTGTGATTGTGTGATTGTGATTGTATGATTTTGATTTTATGATTGTGATTGTATGATTGTGATTGTATGATTGTGATTGTATGATTGTGATTGCTTGATTGTGATTGTATGATTGTGATTTTATGACTGTGATTGTATGATTGTGATTGTATGATTGTTTCTGTATGATTGTGATTGTATGATTGTGATTGTATGATTGTGATTGTATGATTGTGATTGTATGATTGCGATTGTATGATTGTGATTGTATGATTGTGATTGTATGATTGTGATCGTATGATTGTGATTCTTTGATTGCGATTGTATGATTGTGATTGTATGATTGTGATTGTATGATTGTGATTGTATGATTGTGATTGTATGATTGTGATTGTATGATTGTGATTGTATGATTGTGATTGCATGATTGTGATTGTGTGGTAGTAATTGTATGATTGTGATCGTATGATTGTGATTGTATGATTCTGATTGTATGATTGTGGATGTATGATTGTGATTGTATGATTGTGATTGTATGATTGTGATTGTATGATTGTGATTGTATGATTGTGATTGTATGATTGTGATTGTATGATTGTGATTGTATGATTGTGATTGTATGATTGTGATTGTATGATTGTGATTGTATGATTGTGATTGTATGATTGTGATTGTATGATTGTGATTGTATGATTGTGATTGTATGATTGTGATTGTATGATTGTGATTGTATGATTGCGATGGTATGATTGTGATTGTGTGGTAGTAATTGTATGATTGTGATCGTATGATTGTGATTGTATGATTGTGATTGTATGATTGTGATTGTATGATTGTGATTGTATGATTGTGATTGTATGATTGTGATGGTATGATTGTGATTGTATGATTGTGATTGTATGATTGTGATTGTATGATTGTGATTCTATGATTGTGAGTGTATGATTGTGATGGTATGACTGTGATTGTATGATTGTGATTTTATGACTGTGATTGTATGATTGTGATTGTATGATTGTTTCTGTATGATTGTGATTGTATGATTGCGATTGTATGATTGTGATTGTATGATTGTGATTGTATGATTGTGATTGTATGATTGTGATTGCATGATTGTGATTGTATGATAGTAATTGTATGATTGTGATCGTATGATTGTGATTGTATGATTCTGATTGTATGGTTGTGATTGCTTGATTGTGGTTGTATGATTGTGATTGTATGATTGTGATTCTATGATTGTGATTGTTTGATTGTGATTTTTTGATTATGATTGTTTGATTGTGAATGTATGATTGCTATTGTATGATTGTGATTGTATGATTGTGATTGTATGATTGTGATTCTTTTATTGCGATTGTATGATTGTGATTGTATGATTGTGATTCTTTTATTGCGATTGTATGATTGTATGATTGTGATTGTATGATTGTGATTGTATGATTGTGATTGTATGATTGTGATTGTATGATTGTGATTGTATGATTGTGATTCTATGATTGTGAGTGTATGATTGTGATGGTATGACTGTGATTGTATGATTGTGATTTTATGACTGTGATTGTATGATTGTGATTGTATGATTGTGATTGTATGATTGTGATTGTATGACTGTGATTGTGTGATTGTGATTGTATGATTGCTATCGTATGATTGTGATTCTTTGATTGCGATTATATGATTGTGATTGTATGATTGTGATTGTATGATTGTGATTGTATGATAGAGAGCGTATGATTGTGATTGTGTGGTAGTAATTGTATGATTGTGATCGTATGGTTGTGATTGTATGACTGTGATTGTATGATTGTGGATGTATGGTTGTGATTGTATGATTGTGATTGTATGATTGTGATTGTATGATTGTGATTGTATGATTGTGATTGTATGATTGTGATTGTATGATTGTGATTGTATGATTGTGATTGTATGATTGTGATTGTATGATTGTGATTGTATGATTGTGATTGTATGATTGTGATTGTATGATTGTGATTGTATGATTGTGATTGTATGATTGTGATGGAATGATTGTGATCGTATGATTGTGATCGTACGATTGTGATTGTAAGATTGTGGTTGTGTGATTGCGATTGTATGATTGTGACTGTATGATTGTGATTGTATGATTGTCCTTGTATGATTGTGATTGTATGATAATGATTGTATGATTGTGATTGTATGATTGTGATTGTATGATTGTGACTGTATGATTGTGATTGTATGATTGTGATTGTATGATTGTGATCGTATGATTGTGGTTGTATAATTAAGGTTGTATGATTGTTTCTGTATGATTGTGATTGTATGATTGCGATTGTATGATTGTGATTGTATGATTGTGATTGTATGATTGCGATCGTATGATTGTGATTCTTTGATTGCGATTGTATGATTGTGATTGTATGATTGTGATTGTATGATTGTGATTGTATGATTGTGATTGTATGATTGTGATTGTATGATTGTGATTGTATGATTGCGATTGTATGATTGTGATTGTATGATTGTGATTGTATGATTGTGATCGTATGATTGTGACTCTTTGATTGCGATTGTATGATTGTGATTGTATGATTGTGATTGTATGATTGTGATTGTTTGATTGTGATTGTGTGATTGTGATTGTATGATTTTGATTTTATGATTGTGATTGTATGATTGTGATTGTATGATTGTGATTGCTTGATTGTGATTGTATGATTGTGATTGTATGATTGTGATTCTATGATTGTGATTGTTTGATTGTGATTTTTTGATTATGATTGTTTGATTGTGATTGTATGATTGCTATTGTATGATTGTGATTGTATGATTGTGATTCTTTTATTGCGATTGTATGATTGTGATTGTATGATTGTGATTGTATGATTGTGATTGTATGATTGTGATTGTATGATTGTGATTGTATGATTGTGATTGTATGATTGTGATTGTATGATTGTGATTGTATGATTGTGATTGTATGATTGTGATTCTATGATTGTGAGTGTATGATTGTGATGGTATGACTGTGATTGTATGATTGTGATTTTATGACTGTGATTGTATGATTGTGATTGCATGATTGTGATTGTATGATTGTGATTGTATGATTGTGATTGTATGACTGTGATTGTGTGATTGTGATTGTATGATTGCGATCGTATGATTGTGATTCTTTGATTGCGATTATATGATTGTGATTGTATGATTGTGATTGTATGATAGAGATCGTATGATTGTGATTGTGTGGTAGTAATTGTATGATTGTGATCGTATGATTGTGATTGTATGATTGTGATTGTATGATTGTGGATGTATGATTGTGATTGTATGATTGTGATTGTATGATTGTGATTGTATGATTGTGATTGTATGATTGTGATTGTATGATTGTGATTGTATGATTGTGATTGTATGATTGTGATTGTATGATTGTGATTGTATGATTGTGATTGTATGATTGTGATTGTATGATTGTGATTGTATGATTGTGATTGTATGATTGTGATTGTATGATTGTGATGGTATGATTGTGATCGTATGATTGTGATCGTATGATTGTCATTTTATGACTGTGATTGTATGATTGTGGTTGTATGATTGTGATTGTATGATTGTGATTGTATGATTGTGATTGTATGACTGTGATTGTATGATTGTGATTGTATGATTGTGATTGTATGATTGTGATTGTGTGATTGTGATTGTATGATTGTGATTGTATGGTTGTGATTGTATGATTGTGATTGTATGATTGTGATTTTGTGATTATGATTGTATGATTGTGAATGTATGATTGTAATTGTATGACTGTGGTTGTATGATTGTGATTGTATGATCGCGATTGTATGATTGTGATTTTATGATTGTGATTGTATGATTGTGATTGTATGATTGTGGTTGTATGTTTGTGCTTGTATGATTGTGGTTGTATAATTAAGGTTGTATGATTGTTTTTGTATGATTGTGATTGTATGATTGTGATTCTTTGATTGCGACTGTATGATTGTGATTGTATGATTGTGATTGTATGATTGTGATTGTATGATTGTGATTGTATGATTGTGATTGTATGATTGTGATTGTATGATTGTGATTGTATGATTGTGATTGTATGATTGTGATTGCATGATTGTGATTGTATGATAGTAATTGTATGATTGTGATCGTATGATTGTGATTGTATGATTGTGATTGTATGATAGTGATTGTATGATTGTGATTGTATGATTGTGATTGTGTGATTGTGATTGTATGAATTTGATTTTATGATTGTGATTGTATGATTGTGATTGTATGATTGTGATTGCTTGATTGTGATTGTATGATTGTGATTGTATGATTGTGATTCTATGATTGTGATTGTTTGATTGTGATTTTTTGATTATGATTGTTTGATTGTGATTGTATGATTGCTATTGTATGATTGTGATTGTATGATTGTGATTGTATGATTGTGATTCTTTTATTGCGATTGTATGATTGTGATTGTATGATTGTGATTGTATGATTGTGATTGTATGATTGTGATTGTATGATTGTGATTGTATGATTGTGATTGTATGATTGTGATTGTATGATTGTGATCGTATGATTGTGATTCTTTGATTGCGATTGTATGATTGTGATTGTATGATTGTGATTGTATGATTGTGATTGTATGATCGTGATTGTATGATTGTGATTGTATGATTGTGATTGTATGATTGTGATTGCATGATTGTGATTGTATGATAGTAATTGTATGATTGTGATCGTATGATTGTGATTGTATGATTCTGATTGTATGATTGTGATTGCTTGATTGTGATTGTATGATTGTGATTGTATGATTGGGATTCTATGATTGTGATTGTAAGACTGTGATTGTGTGATTGTGATTGTATGATTGCGATCGTATGATTGTGATTCTTTGATTGCGATTATATGATTGTGATTGTATGATTGTGATTGTATGATAGAGATCGTATGATTGTGATTGTGTGGTAGTAATTGTATGATTGTGATCGTATGATTGTGATTGTATGATTGTGATTGTATGATTGTGGATGTATGATTGTGATTGTATGATTGTGATTGTATGATTGTGATTGTATGATTGTGATTGTATGATTGTGATTGCATGATTGTGATTGTATGATTGTGATTGTATGATTGTGATTGTATGATTGTGATTGTATGATTGTGATTGCATGATTGTGATTGTATGATAGTAATTGTATGATTGTGATCGTATGATTGTGATTGTATGATTCTGATTGTATGATTCTGATTGTATGATTGTGATTGCTTGATTGTGATTGTATGATTGTGATTGTATGATTGGGATTCTATGATTGTGATTGTATGACTGTGATTGTGTGATTGTGATTGTATGATTGCGATCGTATGATTGTGATTCTGTGATTGCGATTATATGATTGTGATTGTATGATTGTGATTGTATGATAGAGATCGTATGATTGTGATTGTGTGGTAGTAATTGTATGATTGTGATCGTATGATTGTGATTGTATGATTCTGATTGTATGATTGTGGATGTATGATTGTGATTGTATGATTGTGATTGTATGATTGTGATTGTATGATTGTGATTGTATGATTGTGATTGTATGATTGTGATTGTATGATTGTGATTGTATGATTGTGATTGTATGATTGTGATTGTATGATTGTGATTGTATGATTGTGATTGTATGATTGTGATTGTATGATTGTGATTGTATGATTGTGATTGTATGATTGTGATTGTATGATTGTGATTGTATGATTGCGATGGTATGATTGTGATTGTATGATTGTGATTGTATGATTGTGATTGTATGATTGTGATTGTATGATTGTGATTGTATGATTGTGATTGTATGATTGTGATTGCATGATTGTGATTGTATGATAGTAATTGTATGATTGTGATCGTATGATTGTGATTGTATGGTTGTGATTGTATGATAGTGATTGTATGATTGTGATTGTATGATTGTGATTGTATGATTGTGATTTGTGTGATTGTTATTGTATGAATTTGATTTTATGATTGTGATTGTATGATTGTGATTGTATGATTGTGATTGCTTGATTGTGATTGTATGATTGTGATTGTATGATTGTGATTCTATGATTGTGATTGTTTGATTGTGATTTTTTGATTATGATTGTTTGATTGTGATTGTATGATTGCTATTGTATGATTGTGATTGTATGATTGTGATTCTATGATTGTGAGTGTATGATTGTGATGGTATGACTGTGATTGTATGATTGTGATTTTATGACTGTGATTGTATGATTGTGATTGTATGATTGTGATTGTATGATTGTGATTCTTTTATTGCGATTGTATGATTGTGATTGTATGATTGTGATTGTATGATTGTGATTGTATGATTGTGATTGTATGATTGTGATTGTATGATTGTGATTGTATGATTGTGATTCTATGATTGTGAGTGTATGATTGTGATGGTATGACTGTGATTGTATGATTGTGATTTTATGACTGTGATTGTATGATTGTGATTGTATGATTGTGATTGTATGATTGTGATTGTATAATTGTGATTGTATGACTGTGATTGTGTGATTGTGATTGTATGATTGCGATCGTATGATTGTGATTCTTTGATTGCGATTATATGATTGCGATTGTATGATTGTGATTGTATGATTGTGATTGTATGATTGTGATGGTATGATTGTGATTGTATGATTGTGATTGTATGATTGTGATTGTATGATTGTGATTCTATGATTGTGAGTGTATGATTGTGATGGTATGACTGTGATTGTATGATTGTGATTTTATGACTGTGATTGTATGATTGTGATTGTATGATTGTTTCTGTATGATTGTGATTGTATGATTGCGATTGTATGATTGTGATTGTATGATTGTGATTGTATGATTGTGATTGTATGATTGTGATTGCATGATTGTGATTGTATGATAGTAATTGTATGATTGTGATCGTATGATTGTGATTGTATGATTCTGATTGTATGGTTGTGATTGCTTGATTGTGGTTGTATGATTGTGATTGTATGATTGTGATTCTATGATTGTGATTGTTTGATTGTGATTTTTTGATTATGATTGTTTGATTGTGAATGTATGATTGCTATTGTATGATTGTGATTGTATGATTGTGATTGTATGATTGTGATTCTTTTATTGCGATTGTATGATTGTGATTGTATGATTGTGATTCTTTTATTGCGATTGTATGATTGTATGATTGTGATTGTATGATTGTGATTGTATGATTGTGATTGTATGATTGTGATTGTATGATTGTGATTGTATGATTGTGATTGTATGATTGTGATTGTATGATTGTGATTCTATGATTGTGAGTGTATGATTGTGATGGTATGACTGTGATTGTATGATTGTGATTTTATGACTGTGATTGTATGATTGTGATTGTATGATTGTGATTGTATGATTGTGATTGTATGACTGTGATTGTGTGATTGTGATTGTATGATTGCTATCGTATGATTGTGATTCTTTGATTGCGATTATATGATTGTGATTGTATGATTGTGATTGTATGATTGTGATTGTATGATAGAGATCGTATGATTGTGATTGTGTGGTAGTAATTGTATGATTGTGATCGTATGGTTGTGATTGTATGACTGTGATTGTATGATTGTGGATGTATGGTTGTGATTGTATGATTGTGATTGTATGATTGTGATTGTATGATTGTGATTGTATGATTGTGATTGTATGATTGTGATTGTATGATTGTGATTGTATGATTGTGATTGTATGATTGTGATTGTATGATTGTGATTGTATGATTGTGATTGTATGATTGTGATTGTATGATTGTGATTGTATGATTGTGATGGAATGATTGTGATCGTATGATTGTGATCGTACGATTGTGATTGTAAGATTGTGGTTGTGTGATTGCGATTGTATGATTGTGACTGTATGATTGTGATTATATGATTGTCCTTGTATGATTGTGATTGTATGATAATGATTGTATGATTGTGATTGTATGATTGTGATTGTATGATTGTGATTGTATGATTGCGATCGTATGATTGTGATTCTTTGATTGCGATTGTATGATTGTGATTGTATGATTGTGATTGTATGATTGTGATTGTATGATTGTGATCGTATGATTGTGGTTGTATAATTAAGGTTGTATGATTGTTTCTGTATGATTGTGATTGTATGATTGCGATTGTATGATTGTGATTGTATGATTGTGATTGTATGATTGCGATCGTATGATTGTGATTCTTTGATTGCGATTGTATGATTGTGATTGTATGATTGTGATTGTATGATTGTGATTGTATGATTGTGATTGTATGATTGCGATTGTATGATTGTGATTGTATGATTGTGATTGTATGATTGTGATCGTATGATTGTGACTCTTTGATTGCGATTGTATGATTGTGATTGTATGATTGTGATTGTATGATTGTGATTGTTTGATTGTGATTGTGTGATTGTGATTGTATGATTTTGATTTTATGATTGTGATTGTATGATTGTGATTGTATGATTGTGATTGCTTGATTGTGATTGTATGATTGTGATTGTATGATTGTGATTCTATGATTGTGATTGTTTGATTGTGATTTTTTGATTATGATTGTTTGATTGTGATTGTATGATTGCTATTGTATGATTGTGATTGTATGATTGTGATTCTTTTATTGCGATTGTATGATTGTGATTGTATGATTGTGATTGTATGATTGTGATTGTATGATTGTGATTGTATGATTGTGATTGTATGATTGTGATTGTATGATTGTGATTGTATGATTGTGATTATATGATTGTGATTCTATGATTGTGAGTGTATGATTGTGATGGTATGACTGTGATTGTATGATTGTGATTTTATGACTGTGATTGTATGATTGTGATTGCATGATTGTGATTGTATGATTGTGATTGTATGATTGTGATTGTATGACTGTGATTGTGTGATTGTGATTGTATGATTGCGATCGTATGATTGTGATTCTTTGATTGCGATTATATGATTGTGATTGTATGATTGTGATTGTATGATAGAGATCGTATGATTGTGATTGTGTGGTAGTAATTGTATGATTGTGATCGTATGATTGTGATTGTATGATTGTGATTGTATGATTGTGGATGTATGATTGTGATTGTATGATTGTGATTGTATGATTGTGATTGTATGATTGTGATTGTATGATTGTGATCGTATGATTGTGATTCTTTGATTGCGATTGTATGATTGTGATTGTATGATTGTGATTGTATGATTGTGATTGTATGATTGTGATTGTATGATTGTGATTGTATGATTGTGATTGTATGATTGTGATTGCATGATTGTGATTGTATGATAGTAATTGTATGATTGTGATCGTATGATTGTGATTGTATGATTCTGATTGTATGATTGTGATTGCTTGATTGTGATTGTATGATTGTGATTGTATGATTGGGATTCTATGATTGTGATTGTATGACTGTGATTGTGTGATTGTGATTGTATGATTGCGATCGTATGATTGTGATTCTTTGATTGCGATTATATGATTGTAATTGTATGATTGTGATTGTATGATAGAGATCGTATGATTGTGATTGTGTGGTAGTAATTGTATGATTGTGATCGTATGATTGTGATTGTATGATTGTGATTGTATGATTGTGGATGTATGATTGTGATTGTATGATTGTGATTGTATGATTGTGATTGTATGATTGTGATTGTATGATTGTGATTGCATGATTGTGATTGTATGATTGTGATTGTATGATTGTGATTGTATGATTGTGATTGTATGATTGTGATTGCATGATTGTGATTGTATGATAGTAATTGTATGATTGTGATCGTATGATTGTGATTGTATGATTCTGATTGTATGATTCTGATTGTATGATTGTGATTGCTTGATTGTGATTGTATGATTGTGATTGTATGATTGGGATTCTATGATTGTGATTGTATGACTGTGATTGTGTGATTGTGATTGTATGATTGCGATCGTATGATTGTGATTCTGTGATTGCGATTATATGATTGTGATTGTATGATTGTGATTGTATGATAGAGATCGTATGATTGTGATTGTGTGGTAGTAATTGTATGATTGTGATCGTATGATTGTGATTGTATGATTCTGATTGTATGATTGTGGATGTATGATTGTGATTGTATGATTGTGATTGTATGATTGTGATTGTATGATTGTGATTGTATGATTGTGATTGTATGATTGTGATTGTATGATTGTGATTGTATGATTGTGATTGTATGATTGCGATCGTATGATTGTGATTCTTTGATTGCGATTGTATGATTGTGATTGTATGATTGTGATTGTATGATTGTGATTGTATGATTGTGATTGTATGATTGCGATTGTATGATTGTGATTGTATGATTGTGATTGTATGATTGTGATCGTATGATTGTGACTCTTTGATTGCGATTGTATGATTGTGATTGTATGATTGTGATTGTATGATTGTGATTGTTTGATTGTGATTGTGTGATTGTGATTGTATGATTTTGATTTTATGATTGTGATTGTATGATTGTGATTGTATGATTGTGATTGCTTGATTGTGATTGTATGATTGTGATTGTATGATTGTGATTCTATGATTGTGATTGTTTGATTGTGATTTTTTGATTATGATTGTTTGATTGTGATTGTATGATTGCTATTGTATGATTGTGATTGTATGATTGTGATTCTTTTATTGCGATTGTATGATTGTGATTGTATGATTGTGATTGTATGATTGTGATTGTATGATTGTGATTGTATGATTGTGATTGTATGATTGTGATTGTATGATTGTGATTGTATGATTGTGATTGTATGATTGTGATTCTATGATTGTGAGTGTATGATTGTGATGGTATGACTGTGATTGTATGATTGTGATTTTATGACTGTGATTGTATGATTGTGATTGCATGATTGTGATTGTATGATTGTGATTGTATGATTGTGATTGTATGACTGTGATTGTGTGATTGTGATTGTATGATTGCGATCGTATGATTGTGATTCTTTGATTGCGATTATATGATTGTGATTGTATGATTGTGATTGTATGATAGAGATCGTATGATTGTGATTGTGTGGTAGTAATTGTATGATTGTGATCGTATGATTGTGATTGTATGATTGTGATTGTATGATTGTGGATGTATGATTGTGATTGTATGATTGTGATTGTATGATTGTGATTGTATGATTGTGATTGTATGATTGTGATCGTATGATTGTGATTCTTTGATTGCGATTGTATGATTGTGATTGTATGATTGTGATTGTATGATTGTGATTGTATGATTGTGATTGTATGATTGTGATTGTATGATTGTGATTGTATGATTGTGATTGCATGATTGTGATTGTATGATAGTAATTGTATGATTGTGATCGTATGATTGTGATTGTATGATTCTGATTGTATGATTGTGATTGCTTGATTGTGATTGTATGATTGTGATTGTATGATTGGGATTCTATGATTGTGATTGTATGACTGTGATTGTGTGATTGTGATTGTATGATTGCGATCGTATGATTGTGATTCTTTGATTGCGATTATATGATTGTAATTGTATGATTGTGATTGTATGATAGAGATCGTATGATTGTGATTGTGTGGTAGTAATTGTATGATTGTGATCGTATGATTGTGATTGTATGATTGTGATTGTATGATTGTGGATGTATGATTGTGATTGTATGATTGTGATTGTATGATTGTGATTGTATGATTGTGATTGTATGATTGTGATTGCATGATTGTGATTGTATGATTGTGATTGTATGATTGTGATTGTATGATTGTGATTGTATGATTGTGATTGCATGATTGTGATTGTATGATAGTAATTGTATGATTGTGATCGTATGATTGTGATTGTATGATTCTGATTGTATGATTCTGATTGTATGATTGTGATTGCTTGATTGTGATTGTATGATTGTGATTGTATGATTGGGATTCTATGATTGTGATTGTATGACTGTGATTGTGTGATTGTGATTGTATGATTGCGATCGTATGATTGTGATTCTGTGATTGCGATTATATGATTGTGATTGTATGATTGTGATTGTATGATAGAGATCGTATGATTGTGATTGTGTGGTAGTAATTGTATGATTGTGATCGTATGATTGTGATTGTATGATTCTGATTGTATGATTGTGGATGTATGATTGTGATTGTATGATTGTGATTGTATGATTGTGATTGTATGATTGTGATTGTATGATTGTGATTGTATGATTGTGATTGTATGATTGTGATTGTATGATTGTGATTGTATGATTGTGATTGTATGATTGTGATTG
This sequence comes from Megachile rotundata, assembly GCF_050947335.1. Lineage (NCBI taxonomy): Eukaryota > Metazoa > Arthropoda > Insecta > Hymenoptera > Megachilidae > Megachile > Megachile rotundata. The sequence continues at coordinate 828,932 of NW_027473331.1, read as the reverse complement.
TATGATTGTGATTGTATGATTGTGATTGTATGATTGTGATTGTATGATTGTGATTGTATGATTGTGATTGTATGATTGCGATGGTATGATTGTGATTGTATGATTGTGATTGTATGATTGTGATTGTATGATTGTGATTGTATGATTGTGATTGTATGATTGTGATTGTATGATTGTGATTGCATGATTGTGATTGTATGATAGTAATTGTATGATTGTGATCGTATGATTGTGATTGTATGGTTGTGATTGTATGATAGTGATTGTATGATTGTGATTGTATGATTGTGATTGTATGATTGTGATTGTGTGATTGTGATTGTATGAATTTGATTTTATGATTGTGATTGTATGATTGTGATTGTATGATTGTGATTGCTTGATTGTGATTGTATGATTGTGATTGTATGATTGTGATTCTATGATTGTGATTGTTTGATTGTGATTTTTTGATTATGATTGTTTGATTGTGATTGTATGATTGCTATTGTATGATTGTGATTGTATGATTGTGATTCTATGATTGTGAGTGTATGATTGTGATGGTATGACTGTGATTGTATGATTGTGATTTTATGACTGTGATTGTATGATTGTGATTGTATGATTGTGATTGTATGATTGTGATTCTTTTATTGCGATTGTATGATTGTGATTGTATGATTGTGATTGTATGATTGTGATTGTATGATTGTGATTGTATGATTGTGATTGTATGATTGTGATTGTATGATTGTGATTCTATGATTGTGAGTGTATGATTGTGATGGTATGACTGTGATTGTATGATTGTGATTTTATGACTGTGATTGTATGATTGTGATTGTATGATTGTGATTGTATGATTGTGATTGTATAATTGTGATTGTATGACTGTGATTGTGTGATTGTGATTGTATGATTGCGATCGTATGATTGTGATTCTTTGATTGCGATTATATGATTGCGATTGTATGATTGTGATTGTATGATTGTGATTGTATGATTGTGATGGTATGATTGTGATTGTATGATTGTGATTGTATGATTGTGATTGTATGATTGTGATTCTATGATTGTGAGTGTATGATTGTGATGGTATGACTGTGATTGTATGATTGTGATTTTATGACTGTGATTGTATGATTGTGATTGTATGATTGTTTCTGTATGATTGTGATTGTATGATTGCGATTGTATGATTGTGATTGTATGATTGTGATTGTATGATTGTGATTGTATGATTGTGATTGCATGATTGTGATTGTATGATAGTAATTGTATGATTGTGATCGTATGATTGTGATTGTATGATTCTGATTGTATGGTTGTGATTGCTTGATTGTGGTTGTATGATTGTGATTGTATGATTGTGATTCTATGATTGTGATTGTTTGATTGTGATTTTTTGATTATGATTGTTTGATTGTGAATGTATGATTGCTATTGTATGATTGTGATTGTATGATTGTGATTGTATGATTGTGATTCTTTTATTGCGATTGTATGATTGTGATTGTATGATTGTGATTCTTTTATTGCGATTGTATGATTGTATGATTGTGATTGTATGATTGTGATTGTATGATTGTGATTGTATGATTGTGATTGTATGATTGTGATTGTATGATTGTGATTCTATGATTGTGAGTGTATGATTGTGATGGTATGACTGTGATTGTATGATTGTGATTTTATGACTGTGATTGTATGATTGTGATTGTATGATTGTGATTGTATGATTGTGATTGTATGACTGTGATTGTGTGATTGTGATTGTATGATTGCTATCGTATGATTGTGATTCTTTGATTGCGATTATATGATTGTGATTGTATGATTGTGATTGTATGATTGTGATTGTATGATAGAGATCGTATGATTGTGATTGTGTGGTAGTAATTGTATGATTGTGATCGTATGGTTGTGATTGTATGACTGTGATTGTATGATTGTGGATGTATGGTTGTGATTGTATGATTGTGATTGTATGATTGTGATTGTATGATTGTGATTGTATGATTGTGATTGTATGATTGTGATTGTATGATTGTGATTGTATGATTGTGATTGTATGATTGTGATTGTATGATTGTGATTGTATGATTGTGATTGTATGATTGTGATTGTATGATTGTGATTGTATGATTGTGATGGAATGATTGTGATCGTATGATTGTGATCGTACGATTGTGATTGTAAGATTGTGGTTGTGTGATTGCGATTGTATGATTGTGACTGTATGATTGTGATTATATGATTGTCCTTGTATGATTGTGATTGTATGATAATGATTGTATGATTGTGATTGTATGATTGTGATTGTATGATTGTGACTGTATGATTGTGATTGTATGATTGTGATTGTATGATTGTGATCGTATGATTGTGGTTGTATAATTAAGGTTGTATGATTGTTTCTGTATGATTGTGATTGTATGATTGCGATTGTATGATTGTGATTGTATGATTGTGATTGTATGATTGCGATCGTATGATTGTGATTCTTTGATTGCGATTGTATGATTGTGATTGTATGATTGTGATTGTATGATTGTGATTGTATGATTGTGATTGTATGATTGCGATTGTATGATTGTGATTGTATGATTGTGATTGTATGATTGTGATCGTATGATTGTGACTCTTTGATTGCGATTGTATGATTGTGATTGTATGATTGTGATTGTATGATTGTGATTGTTTGATTGTGATTGTGTGATTGTGATTGTATGATTGCTATTGTATGATTGTGATTGTATGATTGTGATTCTTTTATTGCGATTGTATGATTGTGATTGTATGATTGTGATTGTATGATTGTGATTGTATGATTGTGATTGTATGATTGTGATTGTATGATTGTGATTGTATGATTGTGATTGTATGATTGTGATTCTATGATTGTGAGTGTATGATTGTGATGGTATGACTGTGATTGTATGATTGTGATTTTATGACTGTGATTGTATGATTGTGATTGCATGATTGTGATTGTATGATTGTGATTGTATGATTGTGATTGTATGACTGTGATTGTGTGATTGTGATTGTATGATTGCGATCGTATGATTGTGATTCTTTGATTGCGATTATATGATTGTGATTGTATGATTGTGATTGTATGATAGAGATCGTATGATTGTGATTGTGTGGTAGTAATTGTATGATTGTGATCGTATGATTGTGATTGTATGATTGTGATTGTATGATTGTGGATGTATGATTGTGATTGTATGATTGTGATTGTATGATTGTGATTGTATGATTGTGATTGTATGATTGTGATTGTATGATTGTGATTGTATGATTGTGATTGTATGATTGTGATTGTATGATTGTGATTGTATGATTGTGATTGTATGATTGTGATTGTATGATTGTGATTGTATGATTGTGATTGTATGATTGTGATTGTATGATTGTGATGGTATGATTGTGATCGTATGATTGTGATCGTATGATTGTCATTTTATGACTGTGATTGTATGATTGTGGTTGTATGATTGTGATTGTATGATTGTGATTGTATGATTGTGATTGTATGACTGTGATTGTATGATTGTGATTGTATGATTGTGATTGTATGATTGTGATTGTGTGATTGTGATTGTATGATTGTGATTGTATGGTTGTGATTGTATGATTGTGATTGTATGATTGTGATTTTGTGATTATGATTGTATGATTGTGAATGTATGATTGTAATTGTATGACTGTGGTTGTATGATTGTGATTGTATGATCGCGATTGTATGATTGTGATTTTATGATTGTGATTGTATGATTGTGATTGTATGATTGTGGTTGTATGTTTGTGCTTGTATGATTGTGGTTGTATAATTAAGGTTGTATGATTGTTTTTGTATGATTGTGATTGTATGATTGTGATTGTATGATTGTGATTCTTTGATTGCGACTGTATGATTGTGATTGTATGATTGTGATTGTATGATTGTGATTGTATGATTGTGATTGTATGATTGTGATTGTATGATTGTGATTGTATGATTGTGATTGTATGATTGTGATTGTATGATTGTGATTGCATGATTGTGATTGTATGATAGTAATTGTATGATTGTGATCGTATGATTGTGATTGTATGATTGTGATTGTATGATAGTGATTGTATGATTGTGATTGTATGATTGTGATTGTGTGATTGTGATTGTATGAATTTGATTTTATGATTGTGATTGTATGATTGTGATTGTATGATTGTGATTGCTTGATTGTGATTGTATGATTGTGATTGTATGATTGTGATTCTATGATTGTGATTGTTTGATTGTGATTTTTTGATTATGATTGTTTGATTGTGATTGTATGATTGCTATTGTATGATTGTGATTGTATGATTGTGATTGTATGATTGTGATTCTTTTATTGCGATTGTATGATTGTGATTGTATGATTGTGATTGTATGATTGTGATTGTATGATTGTGATTGTATGATTGTGATTGTATGATTGTGATTGTATGATTGTGATTGTATGATTGTGATCGTATGATTGTGATTCTTTGATTGCGATTGTATGATTGTGATTGTATGATTGTGATTGTATGATTGTGATTGTATGATTGTGATTGTATGATTGTGATTGTATGATTGTGATTGTATGATTGTGATTGCATGATTGTGATTGTATGATAGTAATTGTATGATTGTGATCGTATGATTGTGATTGTATGATTCTGATTGTATGATTGTGATTGCTTGATTGTGATTGTATGATTGTGATTGTATGATTGGGATTCTATGATTGTGATTGTATGACTGTGATTGTGTGATTGTGATTGTATGATTGCGATCGTATGATTGTGATTCTTTGATTGCGATTATATGATTGTGATTGTATGATTGTGATTGTATGATAGAGATCGTATGATTGTGATTGTGTGGTAGTAATTGTATGATTGTGATCGTATGATTGTGATTGTATGATTGTGATTGTATGATTGTGGATGTATGATTGTGATTGTATGATTGTGATTGTATGATTGTGATTGTATGATTGTGATTGTATGATTGTGATTGCATGATTGTGATTGTATGATTGTGATTGTATGATTGTGATTGTATGATTGTGATTGTATGATTGTGATTGTATGATTGTGATTGCATGATTGTGATTGTATGATAGTAATTGTATGATTGTGATCGTATGATTGTGATTGTATGATTCTGATTGTATGATTCTGATTGTATGATTGTGATTGCTTGATTGTGATTGTATGATTGTGATTGTATGATTGGGATTCTATGATTGTGATTGTATGACTGTGATTGTGTGATTGTGATTGTATGATTGCGATCGTATGATTGTGATTCTGTGATTGCGATTATATGATTGTGATTGTATGATTGTGATTGTATGATAGAGATCGTATGATTGTGATTGTGTGGTAGTAATTGTATGATTGTGATCGTATGATTGTGATTGTATGATTCTGATTGTATGATTGTGGATGTATGATTGTGATTGTATGATTGTGATTGTATGATTGTGATTGTATGATTGTGATTGTATGATTGTGATTGTATGATTGTGATTGTATGATTGTGATTGTATGATTGTGATTGTATGATTGTGATTGTATGATTGTGATTGTATGATTGTGATTGTATGATTGTGATTGTATGATTGTGATTGTATGATTGTGATTGTATGATTGTGATTGTATGATTGCGATGGTATGATTGTGATTGTATGATTGTGATTGTATGATTGTGATTGTATGATTGTGATTGTATGATTGTGATTGTATGATTGTGATTGTATGATTGTGATTGCATGATTGTGATTGTATGATAGTAATTGTATGATTGTGATCGTATGATTGTGATTGTATGGTTGTGATTGTATGATAGTGATTGTATGATTGTGATTGTATGATTGTGATTGTGTGATTGTGATTGTATGAATTTGATTTTATGATTGTGATTGTATGATTGTGATTGTATGATTGTGATTGCTTGATTGTGATTGTATGATTGTGATTGTATGATTGTGATTCTATGATTGTGATTGTTTGATTGTGATTTTTTGATTATGATTGTTTGATTGTGATTGTATGATTGCTATTGTATGATTGTGATTGTATGATTGTGATTCTATGATTGTGAGTGTATGATTGTGATGGTATGACTGTGATTGTATGATTGTGATTTTATGACTGTGATTGTATGATTGTGATTGTATGATTGTGATTGTATGATTGTGATTCTTTTATTGCGATTGTATGATTGTGATTGTATGATTGTGATTGTATGATTGTGATTGTATGATTGTGATTGTATGATTGTGATTGTATGATTGTGATTGTATGATTGTGATTCTATGATTGTGAGTGTATGATTGTGATGGTATGACTGTGATTGTATGATTGTGATTTTATGACTGTGATTGTATGATTGTGATTGTATGATTGTGATTGTATGATTGTGATTGTATAATTGTGATTGTATGACTGTGATTGTGTGATTGTGATTGTATGATTGCGATCGTATGATTGTGATTCTTTGATTGCGATTATATGATTGCGATTGTATGATTGTGATTGTATGATTGTGATTGTATGATTGTGATTGTATGGTTGTGATTGTATGATTGTGATTGCATGATTGTGATTGTATGATAGTAATTGTATGATTGTGATGGTATGATTGTGATTGTATGATTGTGATTGTATGATAGTGATTGTATGATTGTGATTATATGATTGTGATTGTATGATTGTGATTGTATGATTGTGATTGTATGATTGTGATTGTATGACTGTGATTGTGTGATTGTGATTGTATGATTGCGATCGTATGATTGTGATTCTTTGATTGCGATTATATGATTGCGATTGTATGATTGTGATTGTATGATTGTGATTGTATGATAGAGATCGTATGATTGTGATTCTTTGATTGCGATTATATGATTGTGATTGTATGATTGTGATTGTATGATTGTGATTGTATGATAGAGATCGTATGATTGTGATTGTGTGGTAGTAATGGTATGATTATGATCGTATGATTGTGATTGTATGATTGTGATTGTATGATTGTGATTGTATGATTGTGGATGTATGGTTGTGATTGTATGATTGTGATTGTATGATTGTGATTGTATGATTGTGATTGTATGATTGTGATTGTATGATTGTGATTGTATGATTGTGATTGTATGATTGTGATTGTATGATTGTGATTGTATGATTGTGATTGTATGATTGTGATGGAATGATTGTGATCGTATGATTGTGATCGTACGATTGTGATTGTAAGATTGTGGTTGTGTGATTGCGATTGTATGATTCTGACTGTATGATTGTGATTGTATGATTGTCCTTGTATGATTGTGATTGTATGATAATGATTGTATGATTGTGATTGTATGATTGTGATTGTATGATTGTGACTGTATGATTGTGATTGTATGATTGTGATTGTATGATTGTGATCGTATGATTGTGGTTGTATAATTAAGGTTGTATGATTGTTTCTGTATGATTGTGATTGTATGATTGCGATTGTATGATTGTGATTGTATGATTGTGATTGTATGATTGCGATCGTATGATTGTGATTCTTTGATTGCGATTGTATGATTGTGATTGTATGATTGTGATTGTATGATTGTGATTGTATGATTGCGATTGTATGATTGCGATTGTATGATTGTGATTGTATGATTGTGATCGTATGATTGTGATTCTTTGATTGCGATTGTATGATTGTGATTGTATGATTGTGATTGCATGATTGTGATTGTATGATTGTGATTGTATGATTGTGATTGTATGATTGTGATTGTATGATTGTGATTGTATGATTGTGATTGTATGATAGTGATTGTATGATTGTGATTGTATGATTGTGATTGTGTGATTGTGTTTGTATGATTTTGATTTTATGATTGTGATTGTATGATTGTGATTGTATGATTGTGATTGCTTGATTGTGATTGTATGATTGTGATTGTATGATTGTGATTGTATGATTGTGATTCTATGATTGTGATTGTTTGATTGTGATTTTTTGATTATGATTGTTTGATTGTGATTGTATGATTGCTATTGTATGATTGTGATTGTATGATTGTGATTGTATGATTGTGATTGTATGATTGTGATTCTTTTATTGCGATTGTATGATTGTGATTGTATGATTGTGATTGTATGATTGTGATTGTATGATTGTGATTGTATGATTGTGATTGTATGATTGTGATTGTATGATTGTGATTGTATGATTGTGATTGTATGATTGTGATTGTATGATTGTGATTGTATGATTGTGATTGTATGATTGTGATTGTATGATTGTGATGGTATGATTGTGATTGTATGATTGTGATTGTATGATTGTGATTGTATGATTGTGATTCTATGATTGTGAGTGTATGATTGTGATGGTATGACTGTGATTGTATGATTGTGATTTTATGACTGTGATTGTATGATTGTGATTGTATGATTGTTTCTGTATGATTGTGATTGTATGATTGCGATTGTATGATTGTGATTGTATGATTGTGATTGTATGATTGTGATTGTATGATTGTGATTGCATGATTGTGATTGTATGATAGTAATTGTATGATTGTGATCGTATGATTGTGATTGTATGATTCTGATTGTATGATTGTGATTGCTTGATTGTGATTGTATGATTGTGATTGTATGATTGTGATTCTATGATTGTGATTGTTTGATTGTGATTTTTTGATTATGATTGTTTGATTGTGAATGTATGATTGCTATTGTATGATTGTGATTGTATGATTGTGATTGTATGATTGTGATTGTATGATTGTGATTCTTTTATTGCGATTGTATGATTGTGATTGTATGATTGTGATTCTTTTATTGCGATTGTATGATTGTATGATTGTGATTGTATGATTGTGATTGTATGATTGTGATTGTATGATTGTGATTGTATGATTGTGATTGTATGATTGTGATTGTATGATTGTGGATGTATGGTTGTGATTGTATGATTGTGATTGTATGATTGTGATTGTATGATTGTGATTGTATGATTGTGATTGTATGATTGTGATTGTATGATTGTGATTGTATGATTGTGATTGTATGATTGTGATTGTATGATTGTGATTGTATGATTGTGATGGAATGATTGTGATCGTATGATTGTGATCGTACGATTGTGATTGTAAGATTGTGGTTGTGTGATTGCGATTGTATGATTCTGACTGTATGATTGTGATTGTATGATTGTCCTTGTATGATTGTGATTGTATGATAATGATTGTATGATTGTGATTGTATGATTGTGATTGTATGATTGTGACTGTATGATTGTGATTGTATGATTGTGATTGTATGATTGTGATCGTATGATTGTGGTTGTATAATTAAGGTTGTATGATTGTTTCTGTATGATTGTGATTGTATGATTGCGATTGTATGATTGTGATTGTATGATTGTGATTGTATGATTGCGATCGTATGATTGTGATTCTTTGATTGCGATTGTATGATTGTGATTGTATGATTGTGATTGTATGATTGTGATTGTATGATTGCGATTGTATGATTGCGATTGTATGATTGTGATTGTATGATTGTGATCGTATGATTGTGATTCTTTGATTGCGATTGTATGATTGTGATTGTATGATTGTGATTGCATGATTGTGATTGTATGATTGTGATTGTATGATTGTGATTGTATGATTGTGATTGTATGATTGTGATTGTATGATTGTGATTGTATGATAGTGATTGTATGATTGTGATTGTATGATTGTGATTGTGTGATTGTGTTTGTATGATTTTGATTTTATGATTGTGATTGTATGATTGTGATTGTATGATTGTGATTGCTTGATTGTGATTGTATGATTGTGATTGTATGATTGTGATTCTATGATTGTGATTGTTTGATTGTGATTTTTTGATTATGATTGTTTGATTGTGATTGTATGATTGCTATTGTATGATTGTGATTGTATGATTGTGATTGTATGATTGTGATTGTATGATTGTGATTCTTTTATTGCGATTGTATGATTGTGATTGTATGATTGTGATTGTATGATTGTGATTGTATGATTGTGATTGTATGATTGTGATTGTATGATTGTGATTGTATGATTGTGATTGTATGATTGTGATTGTATGATTGTGATTGTATGATTGTGATTGTATGATTGTGATTGTATGATTGTGATTGTATGATTGTGATGGTATGATTGTGATTGTATGATTGTGATTGTATGATTGTGATTGTATGATTGTGATTCTATGATTGTGAGTGTATGATTGTGATGGTATGACTGTGATTGTATGATTGTGATTTTATGACTGTGATTGTATGATTGTGATTGTATGATTGTTTCTGTATGATTGTGATTGTATGATTGCGATTGTATGATTGTGATTGTATGATTGTGATTGTATGATTGTGATTGTATGATTGTGATTGCATGATTGTGATTGTATGATAGTAATTGTATGATTGTGATCGTATGATTGTGATTGTATGATTCTGATTGTATGATTGTGATTGCTTGATTGTGATTGTATGATTGTGATTGTATGATTGTGATTCTATGATTGTGATTGTTTGATTGTGATTTTTTGATTATGATTGTTTGATTGTGAATGTATGATTGCTATTGTATGATTGTGATTGTATGATTGTGATTGTATGATTGTGATTGTATGATTGTGATTCTTTTATTGCGATTGTATGATTGTGATTGTATGATTGTGATTCTTTTATTGCGATTGTATGATTGTATGATTGTGATTGTATGATTGTGATTGTATGATTGTGATTGTATGATTGTGATTGTATGATTGTGATTGTATGATTGTGATTCTATGATTGTGAGTGTATGATTGTGATGGTATGACTGTGATTGTATGATTGTGATTTTATGACTGTGATTGTATGATTGTGATTGTATGATTGTTTCTGTATGATTGTGATTGTATGATTGCGATTGTATGATTGTGATTGTATGATTGTGATTGTATGATTGTGATTGTATGATTGTGATTGCATGATTGTGATTGTATGATAGTAATTGTATGATTGTGATCGTATGATTGTGATTGTATGATTGTGATTGTATGACTGTGATTGTGTGATTGTGATTGTATGATTGCTATCGTATGATTGTGATTCTTTGATTGCGATTATATGATTGTGATTGTATGATTGTGATTGTATGATTGTGATTGTATGATAGAGATCGTATGATTGTGATTGTGTGGTAGTAATTGTATGATTGTGATCGTATGGTTGTGATTGTATGACTGTGATTGTATGATTGTGGATGTATGGTTGTGATTGTATGATTGTGATTGTATGATTGTGATTGTATGATTGTGATTGTATGATTGTGATTGTATGATTGTGATTGTATGATTGTGATTGTATGATTGTGATTGTATGATTGTGATTGTATGATTGTGATTGTATGATTGTGATTGTATGATTGTGATTGTATGATTGTGATGGAATGATTGTGATCGTATGATTGTGATCGTACGATTGTGATTGTAAGATTGTGGTTGTGTGATTGCGATTGTATGATTGTGACTGTATGATTGTGATTGTATGATTGTCCTTGTATGATTGTGATTGTATGATAATGATTGTATGATTGTGATTGTATGATTGTGATTGTATGATTGTGACTGTATGATTGTGATTGTATGATTGTGATTGTATGATTGTGATCGTATGATTGTGGTTGTATAATTAAGGTTGTATGACTGTTTCTGTATGATTGTGATTGTATGATTGCGATTGTATGATTGTGATTGTATGATTGTGATTGTATGATTGCGATCGTATGATTGTGATTCTTTGATTGCGATTGTATGATTGTGATTGTATGATTGTGATTGTATGATTGTGATTGTATGATTGTGATTGTATGATTGCGATTGTATGATTGTGATTGTATGATTGTGATTGTATGATTGTGATCGTATGATTGTGACTCTTTGATTGCGATTGTATGATTGTGATTGTATGATTGTGATTGTATGATTGTGATTGTATGATTGTGATTGTGTGATTGTGATTGTATGATTTTGATTTTATGATTGTGATTGTATGATTGTGATTGTATGATTGTGATTGCTTGATTGTGATTGTATGATTGTGATTGTATGATTGTGATTCTATGATTGTGATTGTTTGATTGTGATTTTTTGATTATGATTGTTTGATTGTGATTGTATGATTGCTATTGTATGATTGTGATTGTATGATTGTGATTGTATGATTGTGATTCTTTTATTGCGATTGTATGATTGTGATTGTATGATTGTGATTGTATGATTGTGATTGTATGATTGTGATTGTATGATTGTGATTGTATGATTGTGATTGTATGATTGTGATTGTATGATTGTGATTGTATGATTGTGATTGTATGATTGTGATTCTATGATTGTGAGTGTATGATTGTGATGGTATGACTGTGATTGTATGATTGTGATTTTATGACTGTGATTGTATGATTGTGATTGCATGATTGTGATTGTATGATTGTGATTGTATGATTGTGATTGTATGACTGTGATTGTGTGATTGTGATTGTATGATTGCGATCGTATGATTGTGATTCTTTGATTGCGATTATATGATTGTGATTGTATGATTGTGATTGTATGATAGAGATCGTATGATTGTGATTGTGTGGTAGTAATTGTATGATTGTGATCGTATGATTGTGATTGTATGATTGTGATTGTATGATTGTGGATGTATGATTGTGATTGTATGATTGTGATTGTATGGTTGTGATTGTATGATTGTGATTGTATGATTGTGATTTTGTGATTATGATTGTATGATTGTGAATGTATGATTGTAATTGTATGACTGTGGTTGTATGATTGTGATTGTATGATCGCGATTGTATGATTGTGATTTTATGATTGTGATTGTATGATTGTGATTGTATGATTGTGGTTGTATGTTTGTGCTTGTATGATTGTGGTTGTATAATTAAGGTTGTATGATTGTTTTTGTATGATTGTGATTGTATGATTGTGATTGTATGATTGTGATTCTTTGATTGCGACTGTATGATTGTGATTGTATGATTGTGATTGTATGATTGTGATTGTATGATTGTGATTGTATGATTGTGATTGTATGATTGTGATTGTATGATTGTGATTGTATGATTGTGATTGTATGATTGTGATTGTATGATTGTGATTGCATGATTGTGATTGTATGATAGTAATTGTATGATTGTGATCGTATGATTGTGATTGTATGATTGTGATTGTATGATAGTGATTGTATGATTGTGATTGTATGATTGTGATTGTGTGATTGTGATTGTATGAATTTGATTTTATGATTGTGATTGTATGATTGTGATTGTATGATTGTGATTGCTTGATTGTGATTGTATGATTGTGATTGTATGATTGTGATTCTATGATTGTGATTGTTTGATTGTGATTTTTTGATTATGATTGTTTGATTGTGATTGTATGATTGCTATTGTATGATTGTGATTGTATGATTGTGAGTGTATGATTGTGATGGTATGACTGTGATTGTATGATTGTGATTTTATGACTGTGATTGTATGATTGTGATTGTATGATTGTGATTGTATGATTGTGATTCTTTTATTGCGATTGTATGATTGTGATTGTATGATTGTGATTGTATGATTGTGATTGTATGATTGTGATTGTATGATTGTGATTGTATGATTGTGATTGTATGATTGTGATTCTATGATTGTGAGTGTATGATTGTGATGGTATGACTGTGATTGTATGATTGTGATTTTATGACTGTGATTGTATGATTGTGATTGTATGATTGTGATTGTATGATTGTGATTGTATGATTGTGATTGTATGATTGTGATTGTATGACTGTGATTGTGTGATTGTGATTGTATGATTGCGATCGTATGATTGTGATTCTTTGATTGCGATTATATGATTGCGATTGTATGATTGTGATTGTATGATTGTGATTGTATGATAGAGATCGTATGATTGTGATTCTTTGATTGCGATTATATGATTGTGATTGTATGATTGTGATTGTATGATTGTGATTGTATGATTGTGATTGTATGATTGTGATTGTATGATTGTGATTGTATGATTGTGATTGTATGATTGTGATTGTATGATTGTGATTGTATGATTGTGATTGTATGATTGTGATTGTATGATTGTGATTGTATGATTGTGATTGTATGATTGTGATGGTATGATTGTGATTGTATGATTGTGATTGTATGATTGTGATTGTATGATTGTGATTGTATGATTGTGATTGTATGATTGTGATTGTATGATTGTGATTGCATGATTGTGATTGTATGATAGTAATTGTATGATTGTGATCGTATGATTGTGATTGTATGATTGTGATTGTATGATAGTGATTGTATGATTGTGATTGTATGATTGTGATTGTATGATTGTGATTGCATGATTGTGATTGTATGATAGTAATTGTATGATTGTGATCGTATGATTGTGATTGTATGATTGTGATTGTATGATAGTGATTGTATGATTGTGATTGTATGATTGTGATTGTGTGATTGTGATTGTATGAATTTGATTTTATGATTGTGATTGTATGATTGTGATTGTATGATTGTGATTGCTTGATTGTGATTGAATGATTGTGATTGTATGATTGTGATTCTATGATTGTGATTGTTTGATTGTGATTTTTTGATTATGATTGTTTGATTGTGATTGTATGATTGCTATTGTATGATTGTGATTGTATGATTGTGATTCTATGATTGTGAGTGTATGATTGTGATGGTATGACTGTGATTGTATGATTGTGATTTTATGACTGTGATTGTATGATTGTGATTGTATGATTGTGATTGTATGATTGTGATTCTTTTATTGCGATTGTATGATTGTGGTTGTATGATTGTGATTGTATGATTGTGATTGTATGATTGTGATTCGATGATTGTGAGTGTATGATTGTGATGGTATGACTGTGATTGTATGATTGTGATTTTATGACTGTGATTGTATGATTGTGATTGTATGATTGTGATTGTATGATTGTGATTGTATGATTGTGATTGTATGACTGTGATTGTGTGATTGTGATTGTATGATTGCGATCGTATGATTGTGATTCTTTGATTGCGATTATATGATTGTGATTGTATGATTGTGATTGTATGATTGTGATTGTATGATAGAGATCGTATGATTGTGATTGTGTGGTAGTAATGGTATGATTATGATCGTATGATTGTGATTGTATGATTGTGATTGTATGATTGTGATTGTATGATTGTGGATGTATGGTTGTGATTGTATGATTGTGATTGTATGATTGTGATTGTATGATTGTGATTGTATGATTGTGATTGTATGATTGTGATTGTATGATTGTGATTGTATGATTGTGATTGTATGATTGAGATTGTATGATTGTGAAAGTATGATTGTGATTGTATGATTATGATTGTATGATTGTGATTGTATGATTGTGATGGTATGATTGTGATTGTATGATTGCGATCGTATGATTGTGATTGTATGATTGTGATTGTATGATTATGATTGTATGATTGTGATTGTATGATTGTGATAGTATGATTGTGGTAGTATGATTGTGATTGTATGATTGTGATTGTATGATTGTGATTGTATGATTATGATTGTATGATTGTGATTGTATGATTGTGATAGTATGATTGTGGTAGTATGATTGTGATTGTATGATTGTGATTGTATGATTGTGATTGTATGATTGTATTTGGGAGATTGTATTTTGGGAGATTGTATTTGGGAGATTGTAATTGTATGATTGCGATTGTATAATTGTGATTGTATGATTGCGATTGTATGATTGTGATTGTATGATTGTGATGTATGATTGTAATTGTATGATTATGATTGTATGTTTGTGATTGTATGATTGTATCTGGGAGATTGTATTTGGGAGATTGTATTTGGGAGATTGTAATTGTATGTTTGCGATTGTATGATTGTGATTGTATGATTGCGATTGTATGATTGTGATTGTATGATTGTGATGTATGATTGTAATTGTATGATTATGATTGTATGATTGTGATTGTATGATTGTGATGGTATGATTGTGATTGTATGATTGCGATCGTATGATTGTGATTGTATGATTGTGATTGTATGATTATGATTGTATGATTGTGATTGTATGATTGTGATAGTATGATTGTGGTAGTATGATTGTGATTGTATGATTGTGATTGTATGATTGTGATTGTATGATTGTATTTGGGAGATTGTATTTTGGGAGATTGTATTTGGGAGATTGTAATTGTATGATTGCGATTGTATAATTGTGATTGTATGATTGCGATTGTATGATTGTGATTGTATGATTGTGATGTATGATTGTAATTTTATGATTATGATTGTATGATTGTGATTGTATGATTGTATCTGGGAGATTGTATTTGGGAGATTGTATTTGGGAGATTGTAATTGTATGATTGCGATTGTATGATTGTGATTGTATGATTGCGATTGTATGATTGTGATTGTATGATTGTGATGTATGATTGTAATTGTATGATTATGATTGTATGATTGTGATTGTATGATTGTGATGGTATGATTGTGATTGTATGATTGCGATCGTATGATTGTGATTGTATGATTATGATTGTATGATTGCGATTGTGTGGTTGTGATTGTAGGATTGTGATTGTATGATTGAGATTGTATGATTGTGATTGTATGCTTGCGATTGTATGTTTGTGATTGTATGATTGTGATTGTATGATTGTATTTGGGAGATTGTATTTGGGAGATTGTAATTGTATGATTGCGATTGTATGATTGTGATTGTATGATTGCGATTGTATGATTGTGATTGTATGATTGTGATGTATGATTGTAATTGTATGATTATGATTGTATGATTGTGATTGTATGATTGTGATTGTATGATTGTGATTGTCTGATTGTGGTTGTGCGATTGTGATTGTACGATTGTGATTGTACGATTGTGATTGTATGATTGTGATTGTATGATTGTGATTGTATGATTGCGATTGTATGATTGTGATTGTATGATTGTGATTGTATGATTGTCATTGTATGATTGCGATTGTATGAATGCGATTGTATGATTGTGATTGCATAATTGTGATTGTATGATTGTGATTGTATGATTGTGATTGTCTGATTGTGGTTGTATGATTGTGATTGTATGATTGAGATTGTATGATTGTGATTGTATGATTGAGATTGTATGATTGTGAAAGTATGATTGTGATTGTATGATTATGATTGTATGATTGTGGTTGTGCGATTGTGATTGTACGATTGTGATTGTACGATTGTGATTGTATGATTGTGATTGCATGATTATGATTGTATGATTGTGATTGCATGATTGTGATTGTATGATTGTGATTGTATGATTGTGATTGTATGATTGTGATTGTATGATTATGATTGTATGACTGTGATTGTATGATTGTATTTGGGTGATTGTATTTGGGAGATTGTATTTGGGAGATTGTAATTGTATGATTGCGATTGTATGATTGTGATTGTATGATTGTGATTGTACGATTGTGATTGTATGATTGTGATTGTATGATTGTGATTGTATGATTGCGATTGTATGATTGTGATTGTATGATTGTGATTGTATGATTGTCATTGTATGATTGCGATTGTATGAATGCGATTGTATGATTGTGATTGCATAATTGTGATTGTATGATTGTGATTGTATGATTGTGATTGTCTGATTGTGGTTGTATGATTGTGATTGTATGATTGAGATTGTATGATTGTGATTGTATGATTGCGATTGTATGATTGCGATTGTATGATTGTGATTGTATGATTGTGATTGTATGATTGTGATTGTATGATTGTGATTGTATGATTGTGATTGTATGATTGTGAAAGTATGATTGTGATTGTATGATTATGATTGTATGATTGTGGTTGTGCGATTGTGATTGTACGATTGTGATTGTACGATTGTGATTGTATGATTGTGATTGCATGATTATGATTGTATGATTGTGATTGCATGATTGTGATTGTATGATTGTGATTGTATGATTGTGATTGTATGATTGTGATTGTATGATTATGATTGTATGACTGTGATTGTATGATTGTATTTGGGTGATTGTATTTGGGAGATTGTATTTGGGAGATTGTAATTGTATGATTGCGATTGTATGATTGTGAGTGTATGATTGCGATTGTATGAATGCGATTGTATGATTGTGATTGTATGATTGTGATTGAATGATTGTGATTGTATGATTGTGATTGTATGATTGTGATTGTATGATTGTGATTGTATGATTGAGATTGTATGATTGAGATTGTATGATTGCGATAGTATGATTGTGATTGTATGATTGTGATTGTATGATTGTGATGTATGATTGTAATTGTATGATTATGATTGTATGATTGTGATTGTATAATTGAGATTGTATGATTGTGATTGTATGCTTGCGATTGTATGTTTGTGATTGTATGATTCTGATTGTATGATTGTATTTGGGAGACTTTATTTGGGATATTGTAATTGTATGAGTGCGATTGTATGATTGTGATTGTATGATTGTGATGTATGATTGTAATTGTATGATTATGATTGTATGATTGTGATTGTATGATTGTGATTGTATGATTGAGATTGTATGATTATGATTGTATGCTTGCGATTGTGTGGTTGTGATTGTATGATTGTGATTGTATGATTGAGATTGTATGATTGTGATTGTATGCTTGCGATTGTATGTTTGTGATTGTATGATTGTGATTGTATGATTGTATTTGGGAGATTGTATTTGGGAGATTGTAATTGTATGATTGCGATTGTATGATTGTGATTGTATGATTGCGATTGTATGATTGTGATTGTATGATTGTGATGTATGATTGTAATTGTATGATTATGATTGTATGATTGTGATTGTATGATTGTGATGGTATGATTGTGATTGTATGATTGCGATCGTATGATTGTGATTGTATGATTATGATTGTATGATTATGATTGTATGATTGTGATTGTATGATTGCGATTGTATGATTGTGGTTGTGCGATTGTGATTGTACGATTGTGATTGTACGATTGTGATTGTATGATTGTGATTGCATGATTATGATTGTATGATTGTGATTGCATGATTGTGATTGTATGATTGTGATTTTATGATTGTGATGTATGATTGTAATTGTATGATTATGATTGTATGATTGTGATTGTATGATTGAGATTGTATGATTGTGATTGTATGCTTGCGATTGTATGTTTGTGATTGTATGATTGTATTTGGGAGACTTTATTTGGGATATTGTAATTGAATGATTGCGATTGTATGATTGTGATTGTATGATTGTGATGTATGATTGTAATTGTATGATTATGATTGTATGATTGTGATTGTATGATTGTGGTTGTATGATTGAGATTGTATGATTGTGATTGTACGCCTGCGATTGTATGATTGTGATTGTATGATTGTAATTCTTTGATTGTGATTGTATGATTGTGATTGTATGATTGTGATTGTATGATTGTGATTGTATGATTGTGATTGTATGATTGTGATTGTATGATTGTGATTGTATGATTGTGATTTTATGATTGTGATTGTATGATTGTGATTGTATGATTGTGATAGTATGATTGTGATTGTATGATTGTGATTGTATGATTGTGATTGTATGATTGTGATTGTATGATTGTGATTGTATGATTGTATTTGGGAGATTGTAGTTGGGAGATTGTATTTGGGAGATTGTATTTGGCAGATTGTATTTGGGAGATTGTAATTGTATGATTGCGATTGTATGATTGTGATTGTATGATTGCGATTGTATGATTGTGATTGTATGATTGTGATGTATGATTGTAATTGTATGATTATGATTGTATGATTGTGATTGTATGATTGAGATTGTATGATTGTGATTGTATGGTTGCGATTGTATGATTGTGATCGTATGATTGTGATTGTATGATTGTGATTGTATGATTATGATTGTATGATTGTGATTGTATGATTGTGATTGTATGATTGTCATTGTATGATTGTGATTGTATGATTGTGATTGTATGATTGTGATTGTATGATTATGATTGTATGATTGTGATTGTATGATTGCGATTGTATGATTGTGATTGTATGATTATGATTGTATTTTTGTGATTGTATGATTGTGATTGTATGATTGTGATTGTATGATTGTGATTGTATGATTGTGATTGTATGATTGTGATTGTATGATTGTGATTGTATGATTGTGATTGTCTGATTGTGGTTGTGCGATTGTGATTGTACGATTGTGATTGTACGATTGTGATTGTATGATTGTGATTGCATGATTATGATTGTATGATTGTGATTGCATGATTGTGATTGTATGATTGTGATTTTATGATTGTGATGTATGATTGTAATTGTATGATTGTGATTGTATGATTATGATTGTATTTTTGTGATTGTATGATTGTGATTGTATGATTGTGATTGTATGATTGTGATTGTATGATTGTGATTGTATGATTGTGATTGTATGATTGTGATTGTCTGATTGTGGTTGTGCGATTGTGATTGTACGATTGTGATTGTACGATTGTGATTGTATGATTGTGATTGCATGATTATGATTGTATGATTGTGATTGCATGATTGTGATTGTATGATTGTGATTGTATGATTGTGATGTATGATTGTAATTGTATGATTATGATTGTATGATTGTGATTGTATGATTGAGATTGTATGATTGTGATTGTATGCTTGCGATTGCATGTTTGTGATTGTATGATTGTATTTGGGAGACTTTATTTGGGATATTGTAATTGTATGATTGCGATTGTATGATTGTGATTGTATGATTATGATTGTATGATTGTGATTGTATGATTGTGATTGTATGATTGTGATTGTATGATTGTGATTGTATGATTGTGATTGTATGATTGTGATTGTATGATTATGATTGTATGATTGTGATTGTATGCTTGCGATTGTATGATTGTGATTGTATGATTGTGATTGTATGATTGTGATTGTATGATTGTGATTGTATGATTGTGATTGTATGAGCGTGATTGTCTGATTGTGGTTGTGCGATTGTGATTGTACGATTGTGATTGTACGATTGTTATCGAATGATTGTGATTGTATGATTCTGATTGTATGATTGTGATTGCATGATTGTGATTGTGTGATTGTGATTGCATGATTTTGAATGTATGATTGCGAGTGTATGATTGTGATTGTATGATTGTGATTGTATGATTGTGATTGTATGATTGTGATTATATGATTGTGATAGTATGATTGTGGTAGTATGATTGTGATTGTATGATTGTGATTGTATGATTGTGATTGTATGATTGAGATTGTATGATTGTGATTGTATGCTTGCGATTGTATGTTTGTGATTGTATGATTGTATTTGGGAGACTTTATTTGGGATATTGTAATTGTATGATTGCGATTGTATGATTGTGATTGTATGATTGTGATGTATGATTGTAATTGTATGATTATGATTGTATGATTGTGATTGTATGATTGTGATTGTATGATTCAGATTGTATGATTGTGATTGTATGCCTGCGATTGTAAGATTGTGATTGTATGATTGTAATTCTTTGATTGTGATTGTATGATTGTGATTGTATGATTGCGATTGTGTGATTGTGATTGTATGATTGTGATGTATGATTGTAATTGTATGATTATGATTGTATGATTGTGATTGTATGATTGTATCTGGGAGATTGTATTTGGGAGATTGTAATTGTATGACTGCGATTGTATGATTGTGATTGTATGATTGCGATTGTATGATTGTGATTGTATGATTGTGATGTATGATTGTAATTGTATGATTATGATTGTATGATTGTGATTGTATGATTGTGATGGTATGATTGTGATTGTATGATTGCGATCGTATGATTGTGATTGTATGATTATGATCGTATGATTGTGATTGTATGATTGTGATTGTCTGATTGTGGTTGTGCGATTGTGATTGTACGATTGTGATTGTACGATTGTGAATGTATGATTGTGATTGTATGATTGTGATTGTATGATTGTGATTGTATGATTGTGATTGTATGATTGTGATTGTATGATTGTGAATGTAAGATTGTGATTGTATGATAGTGATTGTATGATTGCGATAGTACGATTGTGATTGTATGACTGTGATTGTATGACTGTGATTGTATGACTGTGATTGTATTATTGTGATTGTATGATTGTGATTGTATGATAGTGAAAGCATGATTGTTATTGTATGATTGTGATTGTATGATTGTGATTGTCTGATTGTGGTTGTATGATTGTGATTGTATGATTGAGATTGTATGATTGTGATTGTATGATTGCGATTGTATGATTGCGATTGTATGATTGTGATTGTATGATTGTGATTGTATGATTGTGATTGTATGATTGTGATTGTATGATTGTGATTGTATGATTGTGAAAGTATGATTGTGATTGTATGATTATGATTGTATGATTGTGGTTGTGCGATTGTGATTGTACGATTGTGATTGTACGATTGTGATTGTATGATTGTGATTGCATGATTATGATTGTATGATTGTGATTGCATGATTGTGATTGTATGATTGTGATTGTATGATTGTGATTGTATGATTGTGATTGTATGATTATGATTGTATGACTGTGATTGTATGATTGTATTTGGGTGATTGTATTTGGGAGATTGTATTTGGGAGATTGTAATTGTATGATTGCGATTGTATGATTGTGAGTGTATGATTGCGATTGTATGAATGCGATTGTATGATTGTGATTGTATGATTGTGATTGTATGATTGTGATTGTATGATTGTGATTGTATGATTGTGATTGTATGATTGTGA
Source organism: Megachile rotundata (assembly GCF_050947335.1). Classification (NCBI taxonomy): domain Eukaryota; kingdom Metazoa; phylum Arthropoda; class Insecta; order Hymenoptera; family Megachilidae; genus Megachile; species Megachile rotundata. The sequence goes on along the minus strand of NW_027473331.1, from coordinate 806,035 downwards.
TTGTATGATTGAGATTGTATGATTGAGATTGTATGATTGCGATAGTATGATTGTGATTGTATGATTGTGATTGTATGATTGTGATGTATGATTGTAATTGTATGATTATGATTGTATGATTGTGATTGTATAATTGAGATTGTATGATTGTGATTGTATGCTTGCGATTGTATGTTTGTGATTGTATGATTCTGATTGTATGATTGTATTTGGGAGACTTTATTTGGGATATTGTAATTGTATGATTGCGATTGTATGATTGTGATTGTATGATTGTGATTGTATGATTGTGATTGTATGATTGTGATTGTATGATTGTGATTGTATGATTGTGATTGTATGATTGTGATTGTCTGATTGTGGTTGTGCGATTGTGATTGTACGATTGTGATTGTACGATTGTGATTGTATGATTGTGATTGCATGATTATGATTGTATGATTGTGATTGCATGATTGTGATTGAATGATTGTGATTGTATGATTGTGATGTATGATTGTAATTGTATGATTATGATTGTATGATTGTGATTGTATGATTGAGATTGTATGATTGTGATTGTATGCTTGCGATTGTATGTTTGTGATTGTATGATTGTATTTGGGAGACTTTATTTGGGATATTGTAATTGTATGATTGCGATTGTATGATTGTGATTGTATGATTGTGATGTATGATTGTAATTGTATGATTATGATTGTATGATTGTGATTGTATGATTGTGATTGTATGATTGAGATTGTATGATTGTGATTGTATGCCTGCGATTGTATGATTGTGATTAAATGATTGTAATTCTTTGATTGTGATTGTATGATTGTGATTGTATGATTGTGATTGTATGATTGTGATTGTATGATTGTGATTGTATGATTGTGATTGTATGATTGTGATTGTATGATTGTGATTTTATGATTGTGATTGTATGATTGTGATTGTATGATTGTGATAGTATGATTGTGATTGTATGATTGTGATTGTATGATTGTGATTGTATGATTGTGATTGTATGATTGTGATTGTATGATTGTGATTGTATGATTGTATTTGGGAGATTGTAGTTGGGAGATTGTATTTGGGAGATTGTATTTGGCAGATTGTATTTGGGAGATTGTAATTGTATGATTGCGATTGTATGATTGTGATTGTATGATTGCGATTGTATGATTGTGATTGTATGATTGTGATGTATGATTGTAATTGTATGATTATGACTGTATGATTGTGATTGTATGATTGAGATTGTATGATTGTGATTGTATGGTTGCGATTGTATGATTGTGATCGTATGATTGTGATTGTATGATTGTGATTGTATGATTATGATTGTATGATTGTGATTGTATGATTGTGATTGTATGATTGTGATTGTATGATTGTGATTGTATGATTGTGATTGTATGATTGTGATTGTATGATTGTGATTTTATGATTGTGATTGTATGATTGTGATTGTATGATTGTGATTGTATGATTGTGATTGTATGATTATGATTGTATGATTGTGATTGTATGATTGTGATCGTATGATTGTGATTGTATGATTGTGATAGTATGATTGTGATTGTATGATTGTGATTGTATGACTGTGATTGTATGATTGTGATTGTATGATTGTTAAAGTATGATTGTTGAAGTATGATTGTGATGGTATGATTGTGATTGTATGATTGTGATTGTATGATTGTGATTGTATGAGCGTGATTGTCTGATTGTGGTTGTGCGATTGTGATTGTACGATTGTGATTGTACGATTGTTATCGAATGATTGTGATTGTATGATTCTGATTGTATGATTGTGATTGCATGATTGTGATAGTATGATTGTGATTGTATGATCGTGATTGTATGACTGTGATTGTATGATTGTGATTGTATGATTGTTAAAGTATGATTGTGATGGTATGATTGTTAAAGTATGATTGTGATGGTATGATTGTGATTGTATGATTGTGATTGTATGATTGTGATTGTATGAGCGTGATTGTCTGATTGTGGTTGTGCGATTGTGATTGTACGATTGTGATTGTACGATTGTTATCGAATGATTGTGATTGTATGATTCTGATTGTATGATTGTGATTGCATGATTGTGATTGTGTGATTGTGATTGCATGATTTTGAATGTATGATTGCGAGTGTATGATTGTGATTGTATGATTGCGATTGTCTGATTGTGGTTGTGCGATTGTGATTGTACGATTGTGATTGTACGATTGTGATTGTATGATTGTGATTGTATGATTGTGATTGTATGATTGTGATTGTATGATTGTGATTGTATGATTGTGATTGTATGATTGTGAATGTACGATTGTGATTGTATGATAGTGATTGTATGATTGTGATTGTATGCTTGCGATTGTATGTTTGTGATTGTATGATTGTATTTGGGAGACTTTATTTGGGATATTGTAATTGTATGATTGCGATTGTATGATTGTGATTGTATGATTGTGATGTATGATTGTAATTGTATGATTATGATTGTATGATTGTGATTGTATGATTGTGATTGTATGATTGAGATTGTATGATTGTGATTGTATGCCTGCGATTGTATGATTGTGATTGTATGATTGTAATTCTTTGATTGTGATTGTATGATTGTGATTGTATGATTGCGATTGTGTGATTGTGATTGTATGATTGTGATGTATGATTGTAATTGTATGATTATGATTGTATGATTGTGATTGTATGATTGTATCTGGGAGATTGTATTTGGGAGATTGTAATTGTATGATTGCGATTGTATGATTGTGATTGTATGATTGCGATTGTATGATTGTGATTGTATGATTGTGATGTATGATTGTAATTGTATGATTATGATTGTATGATTGTGATTGTATGATTGTGATGGTATGATTGTGATTGTATGATTGCGATCGTATGATTGTGATTGTATGATTATGATTGTATGATTGTGATTGTCTGATTGTGGTTGTGCGATTGTGATTGTACGATTGTGATTGTACGATTGTGATTGTACGATTGTGATTGTACGATTGTGATTGTATGATTGTGATTGTATGATTGTGATTGTATGATTGTGATTGTATGATTGTGATTGTATGATTGTGATCGTATGATTGTGAATGTACGATTGTGATTGTGTGATAGTGATTGTATGATTGTGATAGTACGATTGTGATTGTATGACTGTGATTGTATGACTGTGATTGTATGACTGTGATTGTATTATTGTGATTGTATGATTGTGATTGTATGATAGTGAAAGCATGATTGTGATTGTATTATTGTGATTGTATGATTGTGATTGTCTGATTGTGGTTGTATGATTGTGATTGTATGATTGAGATCGTATGATTGTGATTGTATGATTGCGATTGTATGATTGCGATTGTATGATTGTGATTGTATGATTGTGATTGTATGATTGTGATTGTATGATTGTGATTGTATGATTGTGAAAGTATGATTGTGATTGTATGATTATGATTGTATGATTGTGGTTGTGCGATTGTGATTGTACGATTGTGATTGTACGATTGTGATTGTATGATTGGGATTGCATGATTATGATTGTATGATTGTGATTGCATGATTGTGATTGTATGATTGTGATTGTATGATTGTGATTGTATGATTGTGATTGTATGATTATGATTGTATGACTGTGATTGTATGATTGTATTTGGGTGATTGTATTTGGGAGATTGTATTTGGGAGATTGTAATTGTATGATTGCGATTGTATGATTGTGAGTGTATGATTGCGATTGTATGAATGCGATTGTATGATTGTGATTGTATGATTGTGATTGTATGATTGTGATTGTATGATTGTGATTGTATGATTGTGATTGTATGATTGTGATTGTATGATTGAGATTGTATGATTGAGATTGTATGATTGCGATAGTATGATTGTGATTGTATGATTGTGATTGTATGATTGTGATGTATGATTGTAATTGTATGATTATGATTGTATGATTGTGATTGTATAATTGAGATTGTATGATTGTGATTGTAAGCTTGCGATTGTATGTTTGTGATTGTATGATTCTGATTGTATGATTGTATTTGGGAGACTTTATTTGGGATATTGTAATTGTATGATTGCGATTGTATGATTGTGATTGTATGATTGTGATGTATGATTGTAATTGTATGATTATGATTGTATGATTGTGATTGTATGATTGTGATTGTATGATTGAGATTGTATGATTGTGATTGTATGCTTGCGATTGTGTGGTTGTGATTGTATGATTGTGATTGTATGATTGAGATTGTATGATTGTGATTGTATGCTTGCGATTGTATGTTTGTGATTGTATGATTGTGATTGTATGATTGTGATGGTATGATTGTGATTGTATGATTGCGATCGTATGATTGTGATTGTATGATTATGATTGTATGATTGTGATTGTATGATTGCGATTGTATGATTGTGATTGTACGATTGTGATTGTATGATTGTGATTGCATGATTATGATTGTATGATTGTGATTGCATGATTGTGATTGTATGATTGTGATTGTATGATTGTGATTGTATGATTGTGATTTTATGATTGTGATTGTATGATTGTGATTGTACGATTGTGATTGTATGACTGTGATTGTATGACTGTGATTGTATGACTGTGATTGTATTATTGTGATTGTATGATTGTGATTGTATGATAGTGAAAGCATGATTGTGATTGTATTATTGTGATTGTATGATTGTGATTGTCTGATTGTGGTTGTATGATTGTGATTGTATGATTGAGATCGTATGATTGTGATTGTATGATTGCGATTGTATGATTGCGATTGTATGATTGTGATTGTATGATTGTGATTGTATGATTGTGATTGTATGATTGTGATTGTATGATTGTGAAAGTATGATTGTGATTGTATGATTATGATTGTATGATTGTGGTTGTGCGATTGTGATTGTACGATTGTGATTGTACGATTGTGATTGTATGATTGGGATTGCATGATTATGATTGTATGATTGTGATTGCATGATTGTGATTGTATGATTGTGATTGTATGATTGTGATTGTATGATTGTGATTGTATGATTATGATTGTATGACTGTGATTGTATGATTGTATTTGGGTGATTGTATTTGGGAGATTGTATTTTGGAGATTGTAATTGTATGATTGCGATTGTATGATTGTGAGTGTATGATTGCGATTGTATGAATGCGATTGTATGATTGTGATTGTATGATTGTGATTGTATGATTGTGATTGTATGATTGTGATTGTATGATTGTGATTGTATGATTGTGATTGTATGATTGAGATTGTATGATTGAGATTGTATGATTGCGATAGTATGATTGTGATTGTATGATTGTGATTGTATGATTGTGATGTATGATTGTAATTGTTTGATTATGATTGTATGATTGTGATTGTATAATTGAGATTGTATGATTGTGATTGTAAGCTTGCGATTGTATGTTTGTGATTGTATGATTCTGATTGTATGATTGTATTTGGGAGACTTTATTTGGGATATTGTAATTGTATGATTGCGATTGTATGATTGTGATTGTATGATTGAGATTGTATGATTGTGATTGTATGCTTGCGATTGTGTGGTTGTGATTGTATGATTGTGATTGTATGATTGAGATTGTATGATTGTGATTGTATGCTTGCGATTGTATGTTTGTGATTGTATGATTGTGATTGTATGATTGTGATGGTATGATTGTGATTGTATGATTGCGATCGTATGATTGTGATTGTATGATTATGATTGTATGATTGTGATTGTATGATTGCGATTGTATGATTGTGATTGTACGATTGTGATTGTATGATTGTGATTGCATGATTATGATTGTATGATTGTGATTGCATGATTGTGATTGTATGATTGTGATTGTATGATTGTGATGTATGATTGTAATTGTATGATTATGATTGTATGATTGTGATTGTATGATTGAGATTGTATGATTGTGATTGTATGCTTGCGATTGTATGTTTGTGATTGTATGATTGTATTTGGGAGACTTTATTTGGGATATTGTAATTGTATGATTGCGATTGTATGATTGTGATTGTATGATTGTGATGTATGATTGTAATTGTATGATTATGATTGTATGATTGTGATTGTATGATTGTGATTGTATGATTGAGATTGTATGATTGTGATTGTATGCCTGCGATTGTATGATTGTGATTGTATGATTGTAATTCTTTGATTGTGATTGTATGATTGTGATTGTATGATTGTGATTGTATGATTGTGATTGTATGATTGTGATTGTATGATTGTGATTGTATGATTGTGATTGTATGATTGTGATTGTATGATTGTGATTTTATGATTGTGATTGTATGATTGTGATTGTATGATTGTGATAGTATGATTGTGATTGTATGATTGTGATTGTATGATTGTGATTGTATGATTGCGACTGTATGATTGTGATTGTATGATTGTATTTGGGAGATTGTAGTTGGGAGATTGTATTTGGGAGATTGTATTTGGCAGATTGTATTTGGGAGATTGTAATTGTATGATTGCGATTGTATGATTGTGATTGTATGATTGCGATTGTATGATTGTGATTGTATGATTGTGATGTATGATTGTAATTGTATGATTATGACTGTATGATTGTGATTGTATGATTGAGATTGTATGATTGTGATTGTATGGTTGCGATTGTATGATTGTGATCGTATGATTGTGATTGAATGATTGTGATTGTATGATTATGATTGTATGATTGTGATTGTATGATTGTGATTGTATGATTGTGATTGTATGATTGTGATTGTATGATTGTGATTGTAAGATTGTGATTGTATGATTATGATTGTATGATTGTGATTGTATGCTTGCGATTGTATGATTGTGATTGTATGATTGTGATTGTATGATTGTGATTGTATGATTGTGATTGTATGATAGTGAAAGCATGATTGTGATTGTATGATTGTGATTGTATGATTGTGATTGTCTGATTGTGGTTGTATGATTGTGATTGTATGATTGAGATTGTATGATTGTGATTGTATGATTATGATTGTATTTTTGTGATTGTATGATTGTGATTGTATGATTGTGATTGTATGATTGTGATTGTATGATTGTGATTGTATGATTGTGATTGTATGATTGTGATTGTATGATTGTGATTGTCTGATTGTGGTTGTGCGATTGTGATTGTACGATTGTGATTGTACGATTGTGATTGTATGATTGTGATTGCATGATTATGATTGTATGATTGTGATTGCATGATTGTGATTGTATGATTGTGATTGTATGATTGTGATGTATGATTGTAATTGTATGATTATGATTGTATGATTGTGATTGTATGATTGAGATTGTATGATTGTGATTGTATGCTTGCGATTGTATGTTTGTGATTGTATGATTGTATTTGGGAGACTTTATTTGGGATATTGTAATTGTATGATTGCGATTGTATGATTGTGATTGTATGATTATGATTGTATGATTGTGATTGTATGATTGTGATTGTATGATTGTGATTGTATGATTGTGATTGTATGATTATGATTGTATGATTGTGATTGTATGATTATGATTGTATGATTGTGATTGTATGCTTGCGATTGTATGATTGTGATTGTATGATTGTGATTGTATGATTGTGATTGTATGATTGTGATTGTATGATTGTGATTGTATGATTGTGATTGTATGATTGTGATTGTATGAGCGTGATTGTCTGATTGTGGTTGTGCGATTGTGATTGTACGATTGTGATTGTACGATTGTTATCGAATGATTGTGATTGTATGATTCTGATTGTATGATTGTGATTGCATGATTGTGATTGTGTGATTGTGATTGCATGATTTTGAATGTATGATTGCGAGTGTATGATTGTGATTGTAAGATTGTGATTGTATGATTGTAATTCTTTGATTGTGATTGTATGATTGTGATTGTATGATTGCGATTGTGTGATTGTGATTGTATGATTGTGATGTATGATTGTAATTGTATGATTATGATTGTATGATTGTGATTGTATGATTGTATCTGGGAGATTGTATTTGGGAGATTGTGATTGTATGATTGAGATTGTATGATTGTGATTGTATGCCTGCGATTGTATGATTGTGATTGTATGATTGTAATTCTTTGATTGTGATTGTATGATTGTGATTGTATGATTGTGATTGTATGATTGTGATTGTATGATTGTGATTGTATGATTGTGATTGTATGATTGTGATTGTATGATTGTGATTGTATGATTGTGATTTTATGATTGTGATTGTATGATTGTGATTGTATGATTGTGATAGTATGATTGTGATTGTACGATTGTGATTGTACGATTGTGATTGTATGATTGTGATTGTATGATTGTGATTGTATGATTGTGATTGTATGATTGTGAATGTAAGATTGTGATTGTATGATAGTGATTGTATGATTGTGATAGTACGATTGTGATTGTATGACTGTGATTGTATGACTGTGATTGTATGACTGTGATTGTATTATTGTGATTGTATGATTGTGATTGTATGATAGTGAAAGCATGATTGTTATTGTATGATTGTGATTGTATGATTGTGATTGTCTGATTGTGGTTGTATGATTGTGATTGTATGATTGAGATTGTATGATTGTGATTGTATGATTGCGATTGTATGATTGCGATTGTATGATTGTGATTGTATGATTGTGATTGTATGATTGTGATTGTATGATTATGATTGTATGATTGTGATTGTATGATTGTGATTGTATGATTGTGAAAGTATGATTGTGATTGTATGATTATGATTGTATGATTGTGGTTGTGCGATTGTGATTGTACGATTGTGATTGTACGATTGTGATTGTATGATTGTGATTGCATGATTATGATTGTATGATTGTGATTGCATGATTGTGATTGCATGATTGTGATTGTATGATTGTGATTGTATGATTGTGATTGTATGATTATGATTGTATGACTGTGATTGTATGATTGTATTTGGGTGATTGTATTTGGGAGATTGTATTTGGGAGATTGTAATTGTATGATTGCGATTGTATGATTGTGAGTGTATGATTGCGATTGTATGAATGCGATTGTATGATTGTGATTGTATGATTGTGATTGTATGATTGTGATTGTATGATTGTGATTGTATGATTGTGATTGTATGATTGTGATTGTATGATTGAGATTGTATGATTGAGATTGTATGATTGCGATAGTATGATTGTGATTGTATGATTGTGATTGTATGATTGTGATGTATGATTGTAATTGTATGATTATGATTGTATGATTGTGATTGTATAATTGAGATTGTATGATTGTGATTGTATGCTTGCGATTGTATGTTTGTGATTGTATGATTCTGATTGTATGATTGTATTTGGGAGACTTTATTTGGGATATTGTAATTGTATGATTGCGATTGTATGATTGTGATTGTATGATTGTGATGTATGATTGTAATTGTATGATTATGATTGTATGATTGTGATTGTATGATTGTGATTGAATGATTGAGATTGTATGATTGTGATTGTATGCTTGCGATTGTGTGGTTGTGATTGTATGATTGTGATTGTATGATTGAGATTGTATGATTGTGATTGTATGCTTGCGATTGTATGTTTGTGATTGTATGATTGTGATTGTATGATTGTATTTGGGAGATTGTATTTGGGAGATTGTAATTGTATGATTGCGATTGTATGATTGTGATTGTATGATTGCGATTGTATGATTGTGATTGTATGATTGTGATGTATGATTGTAATTGTATGATTATGATTGTATGATTGTGATTGTATGATTGTGATGGTATGATTGTGATTGTATGATTGCGATCGTATGATTGTGATTGTATGATTATGATTGTATGATTGTGATTGTATGATTGCGATTGTATGATTGTGATTGTATGATTATGATTGTATTTTTGTGATTGTATGATTGTGATTGTATGATTGTGATTGTATGATTGTGATTGTATGATTGTGATTGTATGATTGTGATTGTATGATTGTGATTGTATGATTGTGATTGTCTGATTGTGGTTGTGCGATTGTGATTGTACGATTGTGATTGTACGATTGTGATTGTATGATTGTGATTGCATGATTATGATTGTATGATTGTGATTGCATGATTGTGATTGTATGATTGTGATTGTATGATTGTGATGTATGATTGTAATTGTATGATTATGATTGTATGATTGTGATTGTATGATTGAGATTGTATGATTGTGATTGTATGCTTGCGATTGTATGTTTGTGATTGTATGATTGTATTTGGGAGACTTTATTTGGGATATTGTAATTGTATGATTGCGATTGTATGATTGTGATTGTATGATTGTGATGTATGATTGTAATTGTATGATTATGATTGTATGATTGTGATTGTATGATTGTGATTGTATGATTGAGATTGTATGATTGTGATTGTATGCCTGCGATTGTATGATTGTGATTGTATGATTGTAATTCTTTGATTGTGATTGTATGATTGTGATTGTATGATTGTGATTGTATGATTGTGATTGTATGATTGTGATTGTATGATTGTGATTGTATGATTGTGATTGTATGATTGTGATTGTATGATTGTGATTGTATGATTGTGATTGTATGATTGTGATTGTATGATTGTGATTGTATGATTGTGATTTTATGATTGTGATTGTATGATTGTGATTGTATGATTGTGATAGTATGATTGTGATTGTATGATTGTGATTGTATGATTGTGATTGTATGATTGCGATTGTATGATTGTGATTGTATGATTGTATTTGGGAGATTGTAGTTGGGAGATTGTATTTGGGAGATTGTATTTGGCAGATTGTATTTGGGAGATTGTAATTGTATGATTGCGATTGTATGATTGTGATTGTATGATTGCGATTGTATGATTGTGATTGTATGATTGTGATGTATGATTGTAATTGTATGATTATGACTGTATGATTGTGATTGTATGATTGAGATTGTATGATTGTGATTGTATGGTTGCGATTGTATGATTGTGATCGTATGATTGTGATTGAATGATTGTGATTGTATGATTATGATTGTATGATTGTGATTGTATGATTGTGATTGTATGATTGTGATTGTATGATTGTGATTGTATGATTGTGATTGTAAGATTGTGATTGTATGATTATGATTGTATGATTGTGATTGTATGCTTGCGATTGTATGATTGTGATTGTATGATTGTGATTGTATGATTGTATTTGGGAGACTTTATTTGGGATATTGTAATTGTATGATTGCGATTGTATGATTGTGATTGTATGATTGTGATGTATGATTGTAATTGTATGATTATGATTGTATGATTGCGATTGTATGATTGTGATTGTATGATTGTGATGTATGATTGTAATTGTATGATTATGATTGTATGATTGTGATTGTATGATTGTGATGGTATGATTGTGATTGTATGATTGCGATCGTATGATTGTGATTGTATGATTATGATTGTATGATTGTGATTGTATGATTGCGATTGTATGATTGTGATTGTATGATTATGATTGTATTTTTGTGATTGTATGATTGTGATTGTATGATTGTGATTGTATGATTGTGATTGTATGATTGTGATTGTATGATTGTGATTGTATGATTGTGATTGTATGATTGTGATTGTCTGATTGTGGTTGTGCGATTGTGATTGTACGATTGTGATTGTACGATTGTGATTGTATGATTGTGATTGCATGATTATGATTGTATGATTGTGATTGCATGATTGTGATTGTATGATTGTGATTGTATGATTGTGATGTATGATTGTAATTGTATGATTATGATTGTATGATTGTGATTGTATGATTGAGATTGTATGATTGTGATTGTATGCTTGCGATTGTATGTTTGTGATTGTATGATTGTATTTGGGAGACTTTATTTGGGATATTGTAATTGTATGATTGCGATTGTATGATTGTGATTGTATGATTGTGATGTATGATTGTAATTGTATGATTATGATTGTATGATTGTGATTGTATGATTGTGATTGTATGATTGAGATTGTATGATTGTGATTGTATGCCTGCGATTGTATGATTGTGATTGTATGATTGTAATTCTTTGATTGTGATTGTATGATTGTGATTGTATGATTGTGATTGTATGATTGTGATTGTATGATTGTGATTGTATGATTGTGATTGTATGATTGTGATTGTATGATTGTGATTGTATGATTGTGATTGTATGATTGTGATTTTATGATTGTGATTGTATGATTGTGATTGTATGATTGTGATAGTATGATTGTGATTGTATGATTGTGATTGTATGATTGTGATTGTATGATTGCGATTGTATGATTGTGATTGTATGATTGTATTTGGGAGATTGTAGTTGGGAGATTGTATTTGGGAGATTGTATTTGGCAGATTGTATTTGGGAGATTGTAATTGTATGATTGCGATTGTATGATTGTGATTGTATGATTGCGATTGTATGATTGTGATTGTATGATTGTGATGTATGATTGTAATTGTATGATTATGACTGTATGATTGTGATTGTATGATTGAGATTGTATGATTGTGATTGTATGGTTGCGATTGTATGATTGTGATCGTATGATTGTGATTGAATGATTGTGATTGTATGATTATGATTGTATGATTGTGATTGTATGATTGTGATTGTATGATTGTGATTGTATGATTGTGATTGTATGATTGTGATTGTAAGATTGTGATTGTATGATTATGATTGTATGATTGTGATTGTATGCTTGCGATTGTATGATTGTGATTGTATGATTGTGATTGTATGATTGTGATTGTATGATTGTGATTGTATGATAGTGAAAGCATGATTGTGATTGTATGATTGTGATTGTATGATTGTGATTGTCTGATTGTGGTTGTATGATTGTGATTGTATGATTGAGATTGTATGATTGTGATTGTATGATTGCGATTGTATGATTGCGATTGTATGATTGTGATTGTATGATTGTGATTGTATGATTGTGATTGTATGATTGTGATTGTATGATTGTGATTGTATGATTGTGAAAGTATGATTGTGATTGTATGATTATGATTGTATGATTGTGGTTGTGCGATTGTGATTGTACGATTGTGATTGTACGATTGTGGTTGTATGATTGTGATTGCATGATTATGATTGTATGATTGTGATTGCATGATTGTGATTGTATGATTGTGATTGTATGATTGTGATTGTATGATTGTGATTGTATGATTATGATTGTATGACTGTGATTGTATGATTGTATTTGGGTGATTGTATTTGGGAGATTGTATTTGGGAGATTGTAATTGTATGATTGCGATTGTATGATTGTGAGTGTATGATTGCGATTGTATGAATGCGATTGTATGATTGTGATTGTATGATTGTGATTGTATGATTGTGATTGTATGATTGTGATTGTATGATTGTGATTGTATGATTGTGATTGTATGATTGAGATTGTATGATTGAGATTGTATGATTGCGATAGTATGATTGTGATTGTATGATTGTGATTGTATGATTGTGATGTATGATTGTAATTGTATGATTATAATTGTATGATTGTGATTGTATAATTGAGATTGTATGATTGTGATTGTATGCTTGCGATTGTATGTTTGTGATTGTATGATTCTGATTGTATGATTGTATTTGGGAGACTTTATTTGGGATATTGTAATTGTATGATTGCGATTGTATGATTGTGATTGTATGATTGTGATGTATGATTGTAATTGTATGATTATGATTGTATGATTGTGATTGTATGATTGTGATTGTATGATTGAGATTGTATGATTGTGATTGTATGCTTGCGATTGTGTGGTTGTGATTGTATGATTGTGATTGTATGATTGAGATTGTATGATTGTGATTGTATGCTTGCGATTGTATGTTTGTGATTGTATGATTGTGATTGTATGATTGTATTTGGGAGATTGTATTTGGGAGATTGTAATTGTATGATTGCGATTGTATGATTGTGATTGTATGATTGCGATTGTATGATTGTGATTGTATGATTGTGATGTATGATTGTAATTGTATGATTATGATTGTATGATTGTGATTGTATGATTGTGATGGTATGATTGTGATTGTATGATTGCGATCGTATGATTGTGATTGTATGATTATGATTGTATGATTGTGATTGTATGATTGCGATTTTATGATTGTGATTGTATGATTATGATTGTATTTTTGTGATTGTATGATTGTGATTGTATGATTGTGATTGTATGATTGTGATTGTATGATTGTGATTGTATGATTGTGATTGTATGATTGTGATTGTCTGATTGTGGTTGTGCGATTGTGATTGTACGATTGTGATTGTACGATTGTGATTGTATGATTGTGATTGCATGATTATGATTGTATGATTGTGATTGCATGATTGTGATTGTATGATTGTGATTGTATGATTGTGATGTATGATTGTAATTGTATGACTATGATTGTATGATTGTGATTGTATGATTGAGATTGTATGATTGTGATTGTATGCTTGCGATTGTATGTTTGTGATTGTATGATTGTATTTGGGAGACTTTATTTGGGATATTGTAATTGTATGATTGCGATTGTATGATTGTGATTGTATGATTGTGATGTATGATTGTAATTGTATGATTATGATTGTATGATTGTGATTGTATCATTGTGATTGTATGATTGAGATTGTATGATTGTGATTGTATGCCTGCGATTGTATGATTGTGATTGTATGATTGTAATTCTTTGATTGTGATTGTATGATTGTGATTGTATGATTGTGATTGTATGATTGTGATTGTATGATTGTGATTGTATGATTGTGATTGTATGATTGTGATTGTATGATTGTGATTGTATGATTGTGATTGTATGATTGTGATTTTATGATTGTGATTGTATGATTGTGATTGTATGATTGTGATAGTATGATTGTGATTGTATGATTGTGATTGTATGATTGTGATTGTATGATTGTGATTGTATGATTGCGATTGTATGATTGTGATTGTATGATTGTGATGTATGATTGTAATTGTATGATTATGACTGTATGATTGTGATTGTATGATTGAGATTGTATGATTGTGATTGTATGGTTGCGATTGTATGATTGTGATCGTATGATTGTGATTGTATGATTGTGATTGTATGATTATGATTGTATGATTGTGATTGTATGATTGTGATTGTATGATTGTGATTGTATGATTGTGATTGTATGATTGTGATTGTATGATTGTGATTGTATGATTATGATTGTATGATTGTGATTGTATGCTTGCGATTGTATGATTGTGATTGTATGATTGTGATTGTATGATTGTGATTGTATGATTGTGATTGTATGATTGTGATTGTATGATTATGATTGTATGATTGTGATTGTATGATTGTGATCGTATGATTGTGATTGTATGATTGTGATAGTATGATTGTGATTGTATGATTGTGATTGTATGACTGTGATTGTATGATTGTGATTGTATGATTGTTAAAGTATGATTGTTAAAGTATGATTGTGATGGTATGATTGTGATTGTATGATTGTGATTGTATGATTGTGATTGTATGAGCGTGATTGTCTGATTGTGGTTGTGCGATTGTGATTGTACGATTGTGATTGTACGATTGTTATCGAATGATTGTGATTGTATGATTCTGATTGTATGATTGTGATTGCATGATTGTGATAGTATGATTGTAATTGTATGATTATGATTGTATGATTGTGATTGTATGATTGTGATTGTATGATTGAGATTGTATGATTGTGATTATATGCTTGCGATTGTGTGGTTGTGATTGTATGATTGTGATTGTATGATTGAGATTGTATGATTGTGATTGTATGCTTGCGATTGTATGTTTGTGATTGTATGATTGTGATTGTATGATTGTATTTGGGAGATTGTATTTGGGAGATTGTAATTGTATGATTGCGATTGTATGATTGTGATTGTATGATTGCGATTGTATGATTGTGATTGTATGATTGTGATGTATGATTGTAATTGTATGATTATGATTGGATGATTGTGATTGTATGATTGTGATGGTATGATTGTGATTGTATGATTGCGATCGTATGATTGTGATTGTATGATTATGATTGTATGATTGTGATTGTATGATTGCGATTGTATGATTGTGATTGTATGATTATGATTGTATTTTTGTGATTGTATGATTGTGATTGTATGATTGTGATTGTATGATTGTGATTGTATGATTGTGATTGTATGATTGTGATTGTATGATTGTGATTGTATGATTGTGATTGTATGATTGTGATTGTATGATTGTGATTGTCTGATTGTGGTTGTGCGATTGTGATTGTACGATTGTGATTGTACGATTGTGATTGTATGATTGTGATTGCATGATTATGATTGTATGATTGTGATTGCATGATTGTGATTGTATGATTGTGATTGTATGATTGTGATGTATGATTGTAATTGTATGACTATGATTGTATGATTGTGATTGTATGATTGAGATTGTATGATTGTGATTGTATGCTTGCGATTGTATGTTTGTGATTGTATGATTGTATTTGGGAGACTTTATTTGGGATATTGTAATTGTATGATTGCGATTGTATGATTGTGATTGTATGATTGTGATGTATGATTGTAATTGTATGATTATGATTGTATGATTGTGATTGTATCATTGTGATTGTATGATTGAGATTGTATGATTGTGATTGTATGCCTGCGATTGTATGATTGTGATTGTATGATTGTAATTCTTTGATTGTGATTGTATGATTGTGATTGTATGATTGTGATTGTATGATTGTGATTGTATGATTGTGATTGTATGATTGTGATTGTATGATTGTGATTGTATGATTGCGATTGTATGATTGTGATTGTATGATTGCGATTGTATGATTGTGATTGTATGATTGTGATGTATGATTGTAATTGTATGATTATGACTGTATGATTGTGATTGTATGATTGAGATTGTATGATTGTGATTGTATGGTTGCGATTGTATGATTGTGATCGTATGATTGTGATTGAATGATTGTGATTGTATGATTATGATTGTATGATTGTGATTGTATGATTGTGATTGTATGATTGTGATTGTATGATTGTGATTGTATGATTGTGATTGTAAGATTGTGATTGTATGATTATGATTGTATGATTGTGATTGTATGCTTGCGATTGTATGATTGTGATTGTATGATTGTGATTGTATGATTGTGATTGTATGATTGTGATTGTATGATAGTGAAAGCATGATTGTGATTGTATGATTGTGATTGTATGATTGTGATTGTCTGATTGTGGTTGTATGATTGTGATTGTATGATTGAGATTGTATGATTGTGATTGTATGATTGCGATTGTATGATTGCGATTGTATGATTGTGATTGTATGATTGTGATTGTATGATTGTGATTGTATGATTGTGATTGTATGATTGTGATTGTATGATTGTGAAAGTATGATTGTGATTGTATGATTATGATTGTATGATTGTGGTTGTGCGATTGTGATTGTACGATTGTGATTGTACGATTGTGGTTGTATGATTGTGATTGCATGATTATGATTGTATGATTGTGATTGCATGATTGTGATTGTATGATTGTGATTGTATGATTGTGATTGTATGATTGTGATTGTATGATTATGATTGTATGACTGTGATTGTATGATTGTATTTGGGTGATTGTATTTGGGAGATTGTATTTGGGAGATTGTAATTGTATGATTGCGATTGTATGATTGTGAGTGTATGATTGCGATTGTATGAATGCGATTGTATGATTGTGATTGTATGATTGTGATTGTATGATTGTGATTGTATGATTGTGATTGTATGATTGTGATTGTATGATTGTGATTGTATGATTGTGATTGTATGATTGAGATTGTATGATTGAGATTGTATGATTGCGATAGTATGATTGTGATTGTATGATTGTGATTGTATGATTGTGATGTATGATTGTAATTGTATGATTATAATTGTATGATTGTGATTGTATAATTGAGATTGTATGATTGTGATTGTATGCTTGCGATTGTATGTTTGTGATTGTATGATTCTGATTGTATGATTGTATTTGGGAGACTTTATTTGGGATATTGTAATTGTATGATTGCGATTGTATGATTGTGATTGTATGATTGTGATGTATGATTGTAATTGTATGATTATGATTGTATGATTGTGATTGTATGATTGTGATTGTATGATTGAGATTGTATGATTGTGATTGTATGCTTGCGATTGTGTGGTTGTGATTGTATGATTGTGATTGTATGATTGAGATTGTATGATTGTGATTGTATGCTTGCGATTGTATGTTTGTGATTGTATGATTGTGATTGTATGATTGTATTTGGGAGATTGTATTTGGGAGATTGTAATTGTATGATTGCGATTGTATGATTGTGATTGTATGATTGCGATTGTATGATTGTGATTGTATGATTGTGATGTATGATTGTAATTGTATGATTATGATTGTATGATTGTGATTGTATGATTGTGATGGTATGATTGTGATTGTATGATTGCGATCGTATGATTGTGATTGTATGATTATGATTGTATGATTGTGATTGTATGATTGCGATTGTATGATTGTGATTGTATGATTATGATTGTATTTTTGTGATTGTATGATTGTGATTGTATGATTGTGATTGTATGATTGTGATTGTATGATTGTGATTGTATGATTGTGATTGTATGATTGTGATTGTCTGATTGTGGTTGTGCGATTGTGATTGTACGATTGTGATTGTACGATTGTGATTGTATGATTGTGATTGCATGATTATGATTGTATGATTGT
Organism: Megachile rotundata; assembly: GCF_050947335.1. NCBI lineage: Eukaryota > Metazoa > Arthropoda > Insecta > Hymenoptera > Megachilidae > Megachile > Megachile rotundata. Next base: position 787,204 of record NW_027473331.1, on the reverse strand, counting down.
GATTGCATGATTGTGATTGTATGATTGTGATTGTATGATTGTGATGTATGATTGTAATTGTATGACTATGATTGTATGATTGTGATTGTATGATTGAGATTGTATGATTGTGATTGTATGCTTGCGATTGTATGTTTGTGATTGTATGATTATATTTGGGAGACTTTATTTGGGATATTGTAATTGTATGATTGCGATTGTATGATTGTGATTGTATGATTGTGATGTATGATTGTAATTGTATGATTATGATTGTATGATTGTGATTGTATCATTGTGATTGTATGATTGAGATTGTATGATTGTGATTGTATGCCTGCGATTGTATGATTGTGATTGTATGATTGTAATTCTTTGATTGTGATTGTATGATTGTGATTGTATGATTGTGATTGTATGATTGTGATTGTATGATTGTGATTGTATGATTGTGATTGTATGATTGTGATTGTATGATTGTGATTGTATGATTGTGATTGTATGATTGTGATTTTATGATTGTGATTGTATGATTGTGATTGTATGATTGTGATAGTATGATTGTGATTGTATGATTGTGATTGTATGATTGTGATTGTATGATTGTGATTGTATGGTTGTGATTGTATGGTTGTGATTGTATGATTGTATTTGGGAGATTGTAGTTGGGAGATTGTATTCGGGAGGTTGTATTTGGCAGATTGTATTTGGGAGATTGTAATTGTATGATTGCGATTGTATGATTGTGATTGTATGATTGCGATTGTATGATTGTGATTGTATGATTGTGATGTATGATTGTAATTGTATGATTATGACTGTATGATTGTGATTGTATGATTGAGATTGTATGATTGTGATTGTATGGTTGCGATTGTATGATTGTGATCGTATGATTGTGATTGTATGATTGTGATTGTATGATTATGATTGTATGATTGTGATTGTATGATTGTGATTGTATGATTGTGATTGTATGATTGTGATTGTATGATTGTGATTGTATGATTGTGATTGTATGATTATGATTGTATGATTGTGATTGTATGCTTGCGATTGTATGATTGTGATTGTATGATTGTGATTGTATGATTGTGATTGTATGATTGTGATTGTATGATTGTGATTGTATGATTATGATTGTATGATTGTGATTGTATGATTGTGATCGTATGATTGTGATTGTATGATTGTGATAGTATGATTGTGATTGTATGATTGTGATTGTATGACTGTGATTGTATGATTGTGATTGTATGATTGTTAAAGTATGATTGTTAAAGTATGATTGTGATGGTATGATTGTGATTGTATGATTGTGATTGTATGATTGTGATTGTATGAGCGTGATTGTCTGATTGTGGTTGTGCGATTGTGATTGTACGATTGTGATTGTACGATTGTTATCGAATGATTGTGATTGTATGATTCTGATTGTATGATTGTGATTGCATGATTGTGATAGTATGATTGTAATTGTATGATTATGATTGTATGATTGTGATTGTATGATTGTGATTGTATGATTGAGATTGTATGATTGTGATTATATGCTTGCGATTGTGTGGTTGTGATTGTATGATTGTGATTGTATGATTGAGATTGTATGATTGTGATTGTATGCTTGCGATTGTATGTTTGTGATTGTATGATTGTGATTGTATGATTGTATTTGGGAGATTGTATTTGGGAGATTGTAATTGTATGATTGCGATTGTATGATTGTGATTGTATGATTGCGATTGTATGATTGTGATTGTATGATTGTGATGTATGATTGTAATTGTATGATTATGATTGTATGATTGTGATTGTATGATTGTGATGGTATGATTGTGATTGTATGATTGCGATCGTATGATTGTGATTGTATGATTATGATTGTATGATTGTGATTGTATGATTGCGATTGTATGATTGTGATTGTATGATTATGATTGTATTTTTGTGATTGTATGATTGTGATTGTATGATTGTGATTGTATGATTGTGATTGTATGATTGTGATTGTATGATTGTGATTGTATGATTGTGATTGTATGATTGTGATTGTATGATTGTGATTGTCTGATTGTGGTTGTGCGATTGTGATTGTACGATTGTGATTGTACGATTGTGATTGTATGATTGTGATTGCATGATTATGATTGTATGATTGTGATTGCATGATTGTGATTGTATGATTGTGATTGTATGATTGTGATGTATGATTGTAATTGTATGACTATGATTGTATGATTGTGATTGTATGATTGAGATTGTATGATTGTGATTGTATGCTTGCGATTGTATGTTTGTGATTGTATGATTGTATTTGGGAGACTTTATTTGGGATATTGTAATTGTATGATTGCGATTGTATGATTGTGATTGTATGATTGTGATGTATGATTGTAATTGTATGATTATGATTGTATGATTGTGATTGTATCATTGTGATTGTATGATTGAGATTGTATGATTGTGATTGTATGCCTGCGATTGTATGATTGTGATTGTATGATTGTAATTCTTTGATTGTGATTGTATGATTGTGATTGTATGATTGTGATTGTATGATTGTGATTGTATGATTGTGATTGTATGATTGTGATTGTATGATTGTGATTGTATGATTGTGATTGTATGATTGTGATTTTATGATTGTGATTGTATGATTGTGATTGTATGATTGTGATAGTATGATTGTGATTGTATGATTGTGATTGTATGATTGTGATTGTATGATTGTGATTGTATGGTTGTGATTGTATGATTGTATTTGGGAGATTGTAGTTGGGAGATTGTATTCGGGAGATTGTATTTGGCAGATTGTATTTGGGAGATTGTAATTGTATGATTGCGATTGTATGATTGTGATTGTATGATTGCGATTGTATGATTGTGATTGTATGATTGTGATGTATGATTGTAATTGTATGATTATGACTGTATGACTGTGATTGTATGATTGAGATTGTATGATTGTGATTGTATGGTTGCGATTGTATGATTGTGATCGTATGATTGTGATTGTATGATTGTGATTGTATGATTATGATTGTATGATTGTGATTGTATGATTGTGATTGTATGATTGTGATTGTATGATTGTGATTGTATGATTGTGATTGTATGATTGTGATTGTATGATTATGATTGTATGATTGTGATTGTATGCTTGCGATTGTATGATTGTGATTGTATGATTGTGATTGTATGATTGTGATTTTATGATTGTGATTGTATGATTGTGATTGTATGATTATGATTGTATGATTGTGATTGTATGATTGTGATCGTATGATTGTGATTGTATGATTGTGATAGTATGATTGTGATTGTATGATTGTGATTGTATGACTGTGATTGTATGATTGTGATTGTATGATTGTTAAAGTATGATTGTTAAAGTATGATTGTGATGGTATGATTGTGATTGTATGATTGTGATTGTATGATTGTGATTGTATGAGCGTGATTGTCTGCTTGTGGTTGTGCGATTGTGATTGTACGATTGTGATTGTACGATTGTTATCGAATGATAGTGATTGTATGATTCTGATTGTATGATTGTGATTGCATGATTGTGATAGTATGATTGTGATTGTATGATCGTGATTGTATGACTGTGATTGTATGATTGTGATTGTATGATTGTTAAAGTATGATTGCGATGGTATGATTGTGATTGTATGATTGTGATTGTATGATTGTGATTGTATGAGCCTGATTGTCTGATTGTGGTTGTGCGATTGTGATTGTACGATTGTTATCGAATGATTGTGATTGTATGATTCTGATTGTATGATTGTGATGGTATGATTGTGATTGTATGATTGTGATTATATGATTGTGATAGTATGATTGTGGTAGTATGATTGTGATTGTATGATTGTGATTGTATGATTGCGATTGTATGATTGTGATTGTATGATTGTGATGTATGATTGTAATTGTATGATTATGATTGTATGATTGTGATTGTATGATTGTATCTGGGAGATTGTATTTGGTAGATTGTATTTGGGAGATTGTAATTGTATGATTGCGATTGTATGATTGTGATTGTATGATTGCGATTGTATGATTGTGATTGTATGATTGTGATGTATGATTGTAATTGTATGATTATGATTGTATGATTGTGATTGTATGATTGTGATGGTATGATTGTGATTGTATGATTGCGATCGTATGATTGTGATTGTATGATTATGATTGTATGATTGTGATTGTATGATTGTGATTGTCTGATTGTGGATGTGCGATTGTGATTGTACGATTGTGATTGTACGATTGTGATTGTACGATTGTGATTGTATGATTGTGATTGTATGATTGTGATTGTATGATTGTGATTGTATGATTGTGATTGTATGATTGTGAATGTACGATTGTGATTGTATGATAGTGATTGTATGATTGTGATAGTACGATTGTGATTGTATGACTGTGATTGTATGACTGTGATTGTATTATTGTGATTGTATGATAGTGAAAGCATGATTGTGATTGTATGATTGTGATTGTATGATTGTGATTGTCTGATTGTGGTTGTATGATTGTGATTGTATGATTGAGATTGTATGATTGTGATTGTATGATTGCGATTGTATGATTGCGATTGTATGATTGTGATTGTATGATTGTGATTGTATGATTGTGATTGTATGATTGTGATTGTATGATTGTGATTGTATGATTGTGAAAGTATGATTGTGATTGTATGATTATGATTGTATGATTGTGGTTGTGCGATTGTGATTGTACGATTGTGATTGTACGATTGTGATTGTATGATTGTGATTGCATGATTATGATTGTATGATTGTGATTGCATGATTGTGATTGTATGATTGTGATTGTATGATTGCGATTGTATGATTGTGATTGTATGATTATGATTGTATGACTGTGATTGTATGATTGTATTTGGGTGATTGTATTTGGGAGATTGTATTTGGGAGATTGTAATTGTATGATTGCGATTGTATGATTGTGAGTGTATGATTGCGATTGTATGAATGCGATTGTATGATTGTGATTGTATGATTGTGATTGTATGATTGTGATTGTATGATTGTGATTGTATGATTGTGATTGTATGATTGTGATTGTATGATTGAGATTGTATGATTGAGATTGTATGATTGCGATAGTATGATTGTGATTGTATGATTGTGATTGTACGATTGTGATGTATGATTGTAATTGTATGATTATGATTGTATGATTGTGATTGTATAATTGAGATTGTATGATTGTGATTGTATGCTTGCGATTGTATGTTTGTGATTGTATGATTCTGATTGTATGATTGTATTTGCGAGACTTTATTTGGGATATTGTAATTGTATGATTGCGATTGTATGATTGTGATTGTATGATTGTGATGTATGATTGTAATTGTATGATTATGATTGTATGATTGTGATTGTATGATTGTGATTGTATGATTGAGATTGTATGATTGTGATTGTATGCTTGCGATTGTGTGGTTGTGATTGTATGATTGTGATTGTATGATTGAGATTGTATGATTGTGATTGTATGCTTGCGATTGTATGTTTGTGATTGTATGATTGTGATTGTATGATTGTATTTGGGAGATTGTATTTGGGAGATTGTAATTGTATGATTGCGATTGTATGATTGTGATTGTATGATTGCGATTGTATGATTGTGATTGTATGATTGTGATGTATGATTGTAATTGTATGATTATGATTGTATGATTGTGATTGTATGATTGTGATGGTATGATTGTGATTGTATGATTGCGATCGTATGATTGTGATTGTATGATTATGATTGTATGATTGTGATTGTATGATTGCGATTGTATGATTGTGATTGTATGATTATGATTGTATTTTTGTGATTGTATGATTGTGATTGTATGATTGTGATTGTATGATTGTGATTGTATGATTGTGATTGTATGATTGTGATTGTATGATTGTGATTGTATGATTGTGATTGTATGATTGTGATTGTATGATTGTGATTGTCTGATTGTGGTTGTGCGATTGTGATTGTACGATTGTGATTGTACGATTGTGATTGTATGATTGTGATTGCATGATTATGATTGTATGATTGTGATTGCATGATTGTGATTGTATGATTGTGATTGTATGATTGTGATTGTATGATTGTGATGTATGATTGTAATTGTATGATTATGATTGTATGATTGTGATTGTATGATTGAGATTGTATGATTGTGATTGTATGCTTGCGATTGTATGTTTGTGATTGTATGATTGTATTTGGGAGACTTTATTTGGGATATTGTAATTGTATGATTGCGATTGTATGATTGTGATTGTATGATTGTGATGTATGATTGTAATTGTATGATTATGATTGTATGATTGTGATTGTATGATTGTGATTGTATGATTGAGATTGTATGATTGTGATTGTATGCCTGCGATTGTATGATTGTGATTGTATGATTGTAATTCTTTGATTGTGATTGTATGATTGTGATTGTATGATTGTGATTGTATGATTGTGATTGTATGATTGTGATTGTATGATTGTGATTGTATGATTGTGATTTTATGATTGTGATTGTATGATTGTGATTGTCTGATTGTGATAGTATGATTGTGATTGTATGATTGTGATTGTATGATTGTGATTGTATGATTGTGATTGTATGATTGTGATTGTATGATTGTGATTGTATGATTGTGATTGTATGATTGTGATTGTATGATTATGATTGTATGATTGTGATTGTATGCTTGCGATTGTATGATTGTGATTGTATGATTGTGATTGTATGATTGTGATTGTATGATTGTGATTGTATGATTGTGATTGTATGATTATGATTGTATGATTGTGATTGTATGATTGTGATTGTATGATTGTGATTGTGTGATTGTGATAGTATGATTGTGATTGTATGATTGTGATTGTATGACTGTGATTGTATGATTGTGATTGTATGATTGTTAAAGTATGATTGTGATGGTATGATTGTTAAAGTATGATTGTGATGGTATGATTGTGATTGTATGATTGTGATTGTATGATTGTGATTGTATGAGCGTGATTGTCTGATTGTGGTTGTGCGATTGTGATTGTACGATTGTGATTGTACGATTGTTATCGAATGATTGTGATTGTATGATTCTGATTGTATGATTGTGATTGCATGATTGTGATTGTGTGATTGTGATTGCATGATTTTGAATGTATGATTGCGAGTGTATGATTGTGATTGTATGATTGTGATTGTATGATTGTGATTGTATGATTGTGATTATATGATTGTGATAGTATGATTGTGGTAGTATGATTGTGATTGTATGATTGTGATTGTATGATTGTGATTGTATGATTATGATTGTATGATTGTGATTGTATGATTGTGATAGTATGATTGTGGTAGTATGATTATGATTGTATGATTGTGATTGTACGATTGTGATGTATGATTGTAATTGTATGATTATGATTGTATGATTGTGATTGTATAATTGAGATTGTATGATTGTGATTGTATGCTTGCGATTGTATGTTTGTGATTGTATGATTCTGATTGTATGATTGTATTTGGGAGACTTTATTTGGGATATTGTAATTGTATGATTGCGATTGTATGATTGTGATTGTATGATTGTGATGTATGATTGTAATTGTATGATTATGATTGTATGATTGTGATTGTATGATTGTGATTGTATGATTGAGATTGTATGATTGTGATTGTATGCTTGCGATTGTGTGGTTGTGATTGTATGATTGTGATTGTATGATTGAGATTGTATGATTGTGATTGTATGCTTGCGATTGTATGTTTGTGATTGTATGATTGTGATTGTATGATTGTATTTGGGAGATTGTATTTGGGAGATTGTAATTGTATGATTGCGATTGTCTGATTGTGATTGTATGATTGCGATTGTATGATTGTGATTGTATGATTGTGATGTATGATTGTAATTGTATGATTATGATTGTATGATTGTGATTGTATGATTGTGATGGTATGATTGTGATTGTATGATTGCGATCGTATGATTGTGATTGTATGATTATGATTGTATGATTGTGATTGTATGATTGCGATTGTATGATTGTGATTGTATGATTATGATTGTATTTTTGTGATTGTATGATTGTGATTGTATGATTGTGATTGTATGATTGTGATTGTATGATTGTGATTGTATGATTGTGATTGTATGATTGTGATTGTATGATTGAGATTGTATGATTGTGATTGTATGCTTGCGATTGTATGTTTGTGATTGTATGATTGTATTTGGGAGACTTTATTTGGGATATTGTAATTGTATGATTGCGATTGTATGATTGTGATTGTATGATTGTGATGTATGATTGTAATTGTATGATTATGATTGTATGATTGTGATTGTATGATTGTGATTGTATGATTGAGATTGTATGATTGTGATTGTATGCCTGCGATTGTATGATTGTGATTGTATGATTGTAATTCTTTGATTGTGATTGTATGATTGTGATTGTATGATTGTGATTGTATGATTGTGATTGTATGATTGTGATTGTATGATTGTGATTGTATGATTGTGATTGTATGATTGTGATTTTATGATTGTGATTGTATGATTGTGATTGTCTGATTGTGATAGTATGATTGTGATTGTATGATTGTGATTGTATGATTGTGATTGTATGATTGTGATTGTATGATTGTATTTGGGAGATTGTAGTTGGGAGATTGTATTTGGGAGATTGTATTTGGCAGATTGTATTTGGGAGATTGTAATTGTATGATTGCGATTGTATGATTGTGATTGTATGATTGCGATTGTATGATTGTGATTGTATGATTGTGATGTATGATTGTAATTGTATGATTATGATTGTATGATTGTGATTGTATGATTGAGATTGTATGATTGTGATTGTATGGTTGCGATTGTATGATTGTGATCGTATGATTGTGATTGTATGATTGTGATTGTATGATTATGATTGTATGATTGTGATTGCATGATTGTGATTGTGTGATTGTGATTGCATGATTTTGAATGTATGATTGCGAGTGTATGATTGTGATTGTATGATTGTGATTGTATGATTGTGATTGTATGATTGTGATTATATGATTGTGATAGTATGATTGTGGTAGTATGATTGTGATTGTATGATTGTGATTGTATGATTGTGATTGTATGATTATGATTGTATGATTGTGATTGTATGATTGTGATAGTATGATTGTGGTAGTATGATTATGATTGTATGATTGTGATTGTATGATTGTGATGGTATGATTGTGATTGTATGATTGCGATCGTATGATTGTGATTGTATGATTATGATTGTATGATTGTGATTGTATGATTGTGATTGTATGATTGTGATTGTATGATTGTGATTGTATGATTGTATCTGGGAGATTGTATTTGGGAGATTGTATTTGGGAGATTGTAATTGTATGATTGCGATTGTATGATTGTGATTGTATGATTGTGATTGTATGATTGCGATTGTATGATTGTGATTGTCTGATTGTGATGTATGATTGTAATTGTATGATTATGATTGTATGATTGTGATTGTATGATTGTGATGGTATGATTGTGATTGTATGATTGCGATCGTATGATTGTGATTGTATGATTATGATTGTATGATTGTGATTGTATGATTGTGATTGTCTGATTGTGGTTGTGCGATTGTGATTGTACGATTGTGATTGTACGATTGTGATTGTACGATTGTGATTGTATGATTGTGATTGTATGATTGTGATTGTATGATTGTGATTGTATGATTGTGATTGTATGATTGTGAATGTACGATTGTGATTGTATGATTGTGATTGTATGATTGTGATTGTATGATTGTGATTGTATGATTGTGAAAGTATGATTGTGATTGTATGATTATGATTGTATGATTGTGGTTGTGCGATTGTGATTGTACGATTGTGATTGTACGATTGTGATTGTATGATTGTGATTGCATGATTATGATTGTATGATTGTGATTGCATGATTGTGATTGTATGATTGTGATTGTATGATTGTGATTGTATGATTATGATTGTATGACTGTGATTGTATAATTGTATTTGGGTGATTGTATTTGGGAGATTTTATTTGGGAGATTGTAATTGTATGATTGCGATTGTATGATTGTGAGTGTATGATTGCGATTGTATGAATGCGATTGTATGATTGTGATTGTATGATTGTGATTGTATGATTGTGATTGTATGATTGTGATTGTATGATTGTGATTGTATGATTGTGATTGAATGATTGAGATTGTATGATTGAGATTGTATGATTGCGATAGTATGATTGTGATTGTATGATTGTGATTGTATGATTGTGATGTATGATTGTAATTGTATGATTATGATTGTATGATTGTGATTGTATAATTGAGATTGTATGATTGTGATTGTATGCTTGCGATTGTATGTTTGTGATTGTATGATTCTGATTGTATGATTGTATTTGGGAGACTTTATTTGGGATATTGTAATTGTATGATTGCGATTGTATGATTGTGATTGTATGATTGTGATGTATGATTGTAATTGTATGATTATGATTGTATGATTGTGATTGTATGATTGTGATTGTATGATTGAGATTGTATGATTGTGATTGTATGCTTACGATTGTGTGGTTGTGATTGTAGGATTGTGATTGTATGATTGAGATTGTATGATTGTGATTGTATGCTTGCGATTGTATGTTTATGATTGTATGATTGTGATTGTATGATTGTATTTGGGAGATTGTATTTGGGAGATTGTAATTGTATGATTGCGATTGTATGATTGTGATTGTATGATTGCGATTGTATGATTGTGATTGTATGATTGTGATGTATGATTGTAATTGTATGATTATGATTGTATGATTGTGATTGTATGATTGTGATGGTATGATTGTGATTGTATGATTGCGATCGTATGATTGTAATTGTATGATTATGATTGTATGATTGTGATTGTATGATTGCGATTGTATGATTGTGATTGTATGATTATGATTGTATTTTTGTGATTGTATGATTGTGATTGTATGATTGTGATTGTATGTTTGTGATTGTATGATTGTGATTGTATGATTGTGATTGTATGATTGTGATTGTCTGATTGTGGTTGTGCGATTGTGATTGTACGATTGTGATTGTACGATTGTGATTGTATGATTGTGATTGCATGATTATGATTGTATGATTGTGATTGCATGATTGTGATTGTATGATTGTGATTGTATGATTGTGATTGTATGATTGTGATTGTATGATTGTGATTGTATGATTGTGATTTTATGATTGTGATTGTATGATTGTGATTGTATGATTGTGATAGTATGATTGTGATTGTATGATTGTGATTGTATGATTGTGATTGTATGATTGTGATTGTATGATTGTGATTGTATGATTGTGATTGTATGATTGTGATTGTATGATTGTATTTGGGAGATTGTAGTTGGGAGATTGTATTTGGGAGATTGTATTTGGCAGATTGTATTTGGGAGATTGTAATTGTATGATTGCGATTGTATGATTGTGATTGTATGATTGCGATTGTATGATTGTGATTGTATGATTGTGATGTATGATTGTAATTGTATGATTATGATTGTATGATTGTGATTGTATGATTGAGATTGTATGATTGTGATTGTATGATTGCGATTGTATGATTGTGATTTTATGATTGTGATTGTATGATTGTGATTGTATGATTGTGATTGTATGATTGTGATTGTATGATTGTGATTGTATGATTGTGATTTTATGATTGCGATTGTATGATTGTGATTGTATGATTGTGATTGTATGATTGTGATTGTATGATTGTGATTGTATGATTGTGATTGTATGATTGTGATTGTCCGATTGTGGTTGTGCGATTGTGATTGTACGATTGTGATAGTATGATTGTGATTGTATGATTGTGATTGTATGATTGTGATTGCATGATTGTGATTGTTTGATTGTATTTGGGAGATTGTATTTGGGAGATTGTAATTGTATGATTGCGATTGTATGATTGTGATTGTATGATTGCGATTGTATGATTGCGATTGTATGATTGTGATGTATGACTGTAATTGTATGATTATGATTGTATGATTGTGATTGTATGATTGCGATTGTATGAATGCGATTGTATGATTGTGATTGCATAATTGTGATTGTATGATTGTGATTGTATGATTGTGATTGTATGATTGTGATTGTGTGATTGTGATTGTATGATTGTATTTGGGAGATTGTAATTGTATGATTGCGGTTGTATGATTGTGATTGTATGATTGTGATTGTATGATTGTGAAAGTATGATTGTGATTGTATGATTATGATTGTATGATTGTGGTTGTGCGATTGTGATTGTACGATTGTGATTGTACGATTGTGATTGTATGATTGTGATTGCATGATTATGATTGTATGATTGTGATTGCATGATTGTGATTGTATGATTGTGATTGTATGATTGTGATTGTATGATTGTGATTGTATGATTATGATTGTATGACTGTGATTGTATGATTGTATTTGGGTGATTGTATTTGGGAGATTGTATTTGGGAGATTGTAATTGTATGATTGCGATTGTATGATTGTGAGTGTATGATTGCGATTGTATGAATGCGATTGTATGATTGTGATTGTATGATTGTGATTGTATGATTGTGATTGTATGATTGTGATTGTATGATTGTGATTGTATGATTGTGATTGTATGATTGAGATTGTATGATTGAGATTGTATGATTGCGATAGTATGATTGTGATTGTATGATTGTGATTGTATGATTGTGATGTATGATTGTAATTGTATGATTATGATTGTATGATTGTGATTGTATAATTGAGATTGTATGATTGTGATTGTATGCTTGCGATTGTATGTTTGTGATTGTATGATTCTGATTGTATGATTGTATTTGGGAGACTTTATTTGGGATATTGTAATTGTATGATTGCGATTGTATGATTGTGATTGTATGATTGTGATGTATGATTGTAATTGTATGATTATGATTGTATGATTGTGATTGTATGATTGTGATTGTATGATTGAGATTGTATGATTGTGATTCTATGCTTGCGATTGTGTGGTTGTGATTGTAGGATTGTGATTGTATGATTGAGATTGTATGATTGTGATTGTATGCTTGCGATTGTATGTTTGTAATTGTATGATTGTGATTGTATGATTGTATTTGGGAGATTGTATTTGGGAGATTGTAATTGTATGATTGCGATTGTATGATTGTGATTGTATGATTGCGATTGTATGATTGTGATTGTATGATTGTGATGTATGATTGTAATTGTATGATTATGATTGTATGATTGTGATTGTATGATTGTGATGGTATGATTGTGATTGTATGATTGCGATCGAATGATTGTGATTGTATGATTATGATTGTATGATTGTGATTGTATGATTGCGATTGTATGATTGTGATTGTGTGATTATGATTGTATTTTTGTGATTGTATGATTGTGATTGTATGATTGTGATTGTATGATTGTGATTGTATGATTGTGATTGTATGATTGTGATTGTATGATTGTGATTGTCTGATTGTGGTTGTGCGATTGTGATTGTACGATTGTGATTGTACGATTGTGATTGTATGATTGTGATTGCATGATTATGATTGTATGATTGTGATTGCATGATTGTGATTGTATGATTGTGATTGTATGATTGTGATTGTATGATTGTGATTGTATGATTGTGATTGTATGATTGTGATTTAATGATTGTGATTGTATGATTGTGATTGTATGATTGTGACAGTATGATTGTGATTGTATGATTGTGATTGTATGATTGTGATTGTATGATTGTGATTGTATGATTGTGATTGTATGATTGTGATTGTATGATTGTATTTGGGAGATTGTAGTTGGGAGATTGTATTTGGGAGATTGTATTTGGCAGATTGTATTTGGGAGATTGTAATTGTATGATTGCGATTGTATGATTGTGATTGTATGATTGCGATTGTATGATTGTGATTGTATGATTGTGATGTATGATTGTAATTGTATGATTATGATTGTATGATTGTGATTGTATGATTGAGATTGTATGATTGTGATTGTATGCTTGCGATTGTATGATTGTGATTGTATGATTGTGATTGTATGATTGTGATTGTATGATTGTGATTGTATGATTGTGATTGTATGATTATGATTGTATGATTGTGATTGTATGATTGTGATTGTACGATTGTGATTGTATGATTGTGATAGTATGATTGTGATTGTATGATTGTGATTGTATGACTGTGATTGTATGATTGTGATTGTATGATTGTGATTGTATGATTGTGATTGTATGATTGTGAAAGTATGATTGTGATGGTATGATTGTGATTGTATGATTGTGATTGTATGATTGTGATTGTATGAGTGTGATTGTCTGATTGTGGTTGTGCGATTGTGATTGTACGATTGTGATTGTACGATTGTTATTGAATGATTGTGATTGTATGATTCTGATTGTATGATTGTGATTGCATGATTGTGATTGTATGATTGTGATTGCATGACTTTGAATGTATGATTATGATTGTATGATTGTGATTGTATGATTGTGATTGTATGATTGTGATTGTATGATTGTGATAGTATGATTGTGATTGTATGATTGTATTTGGGAGACTTTATTTGGGATATTGTAATTGTATGATTGCGATTGTATGATTGTGATTGTATGATTGTGATGTATGATTGTAATTGTATGATTATGATTGTATGATTGTGATTGTATGATTGTGATTGTATGATTGAGATTGTATGATTGTGATTGTATGCTTGCGATTGTATGGTTGTGATTGTATGATTGTGATTCTTTGATTGTGATTGTATGATTGTGATTGTATGATTGTGATTGTATGATTGTGATTGTATGATTGTGATTTTATGATTGCGATTGTACGATTGTGATTGTATGATTGTGATTGTATGATTGTGATTGTATGATTGTGATTGTATGATTGTGATTGTATGATTGTGATTGTATGATTGTGATTGTATGATTGTGATTGTCTGATTGTGGTTGTGCGATTGTGATTGTACGATTGTGATAGTATGATTGTGATTGTATGATTGTGATTGTATGATTGTGATTGCATGATTGTGATTGTTTGATTGTATTTGGGAGATTGTATTTGGGAGATTGTAATTGTATGATTGCGATTGTATGATTGTGATTGTATGATTGCGATTGTATGATTGTGATTGTATGATGTTGATGTATGACTGTAATTGTATGATTATGATTGTATGATTGTGATTGTATGATTGCGATTGTATGAATGCGATTGTATGATTGTGATTGCATAATTGTGATTGTATGATTGTGATTGTATGATTGTGATTGTATGATTGTGATTGTGTGATTGTGATTGTATGATTGTATTTGGGAGATTGTAATTGTATGATTGCGGTTGTATGATTGTGATTGTATGATTGTGATTGTATGATTGTGATTGTATGATTGTGATTGTATGATTGTGATTGTATGATTGTGATGTATGACTGTAATTGTATGATTATGATTGTATGATTGTGATTGTATGATTGCGATTGTATGAATGCGATTGTATGATTGTGATTGCATAATTGTGATTGTATGATTGTGATTGTATGATTGTGATTGTATGATTGTGATTGTATGATTGTGATTGTATGATTGTGATTGTATGATTGTGATTGTATGATTGTGATTGTATGATTGTGATTGTATGATTGTGATTGTATGATTGTGATTGTATGATTGTGATTGTATGATTGTATTTGGGAGATTGTATTTGGGAGATTGTATTTGGGAGATTGTAATTGTATGATTGCGATTGTATGATTGTGATTGTATGATTGCGATTGTATGATTGTGATTGTATGATTGCGATGTATGATTGTAATTGTATTATTATGATTGTATGATTGTGATTGTATGATTGAGATTGTATGATTGAGATTGTATGATTGTGATTGTATGCTTGCGATTGTATGATCGTGATTGTATGATTGTGATTGTATGATTGTGATTGTATTATTGAGATTGTATGATTATGATTGTATGATTGTGATTGTATGATTGTGATTGTATGATTGTGATTGTATGATTGTGATTGTATGATTGTGATAGTATGATTGTGATTGTATGATTGTGATGTATGATTGTGATTGTATGATTGTGATTGTATGATTGTGAATGTACGATTGTGATTGTATGATTGTGATTGTATGATTTTGATAGTACGATTGTGATTGTATGACTGTGATTGTATGACTGTGATTGTATGACTGTGATTGTATGATTGTGATTGTGTGATTGTGATTGTATGATTGTATTTGGGAGATAGTATTTGGGATATTGTAATTGTATGATTGCGATTGTATGATTGTGATTGTATGATTGTGATTGTATGATTGTGGTTGTATGATTGTGATTGTATGATTGTATTTGGGAGATTGTATTTGGGAGATTGTATTTGGGAGATTGTAATTGTATGATTGCGATTGTATGATTGTGATTGTATGATTGCGATTGTATGATTGTGATTGTATGATTGTATATGGGAGATTGTATTTGGGAGATTGCATTTGGGAGATTGTATTTGGGATATTGTAATTGTATGATTGCGATTGTATGATTGTGATTGTATGATTGTGATTGTATGATTGTATTTGGGATATTGTATTTGGGAGATTGTATTTGGGATATTGTATTTGTGAGATTGTGATTGTATGATTGTGATTGTATGATTATGATTGTATGATTGTGATTGTATGATTGTGATTGTATGATTGTGACTGTATGATTGTGATTGTATGATTGTGATAGTATGATTGTGATTGTATGATTGTGATGTATGATTGTAATTGTATGATTATGATTGTATGATTGTGATTGTGTGATTGTGATTGTATGATTGTATTTGGGAGATTGTATTTGGGATATTGTAATTGTATGCTTGCGATTGTATGATTGTGATTGTATGATTGTGATTGTATGATTGTGATTGTATGATTGTGATTGTATGATTGTGATTGTATGATTGTGATTGTATGATTATGATTGTATGATTGTGATTGTATGATTGTGATTGTACGATTGTGATTGTATGATTGTGATAGTATGATTGTGATTGTATGATTGTGATTGTATGACTGTGATTGTATGATTGTGATTGTATGATTGTGATTGTATGATTGTGAAAGTATGATTGTGATGGTATGATTGTGATTGTATGATTGTGATTGTATGATTGTGATTGTATGAGTGTGATTGTCTGATTGTGGTTGTGCGATTGTGATTGTACGATTGTGATTGTACGATTGTTATTGAATGATTGTGATTGTATGATTCTGATTGTATGATTGTGATTGCATGATTGTGATTGTATGATTGTGATTGCATGACTTTGAATGTATGATTATGATTGTATGATTGTGATTGTATGATTGTGATTGTATGATTGTGATAGTATGATTGTGATTGTATGATTGTACTTGGGAGACTTTATTTGGGATATTGTAATTGTATGATTGCGATTGTATGATTGTGATTGTATGATTATGATTGTATTTTTGTGATTGTATGATTGTGATTGTATGATTGTGATTGTATGATTGTGATTGTATGATTGTGATTGTATGATTGTGATTGTATGATTGTGATTGTATGATTGTGATTGTATGATTGTGATTGTCTGATTGTGGTTGTGCGATTGTGATTGGACGATTGTGATTGTACGATTGTGATTGTATGATTGTGATTGCATGATTATGATTGTATGATTGTGACTGCATGATTGTGATTGTATGATTGTGATTGTATGATTGTGATGTATGATTGTAATTGTATGATTACGATTGTATGGTTGTGATTGTATGATTGAGATTGTATGATTGTGATTGTATGCTTGCGATTGTATGTTTGTGATTGTATGATTGTATTTGGGAGACTTTATTTGGGATATTGTAATTGTATGATTGCGATTGTATGATTGTGATTGTATGATTGTGATGTATGATTGTAATTGTATGATTATGATTGTATGATTGTGATTGTATGATTGTGATTGTGTGATTGAGATTGTATGATTGTGATTGTATGCCTGCGATTGTATGATTGTGATTGTATGATTGTAATTCTTTGATTGTGATTGTATGATTGTGATTGTATAATTGTGATTGTATGATTGTGATTGTATGATTGTGATTGTATGATTGTGATTGTATGATTGTGATTGTATGATTGTGATTTTATGATTGTGATTGTATGATTGTGATTGTATGATTGTGATAGTATGATTGTGATTGTATGATTGTGATTGTATGATTGTGATTGTATGATTGTGATTGTATGATTGTGATTGTATGATTGTATTTGGGAGATTGTGGTTGGGAGATTGTATTTGGGAGATTGTATTTGGCAGATTGTATTTGGGAGATTGTAATTGTATGATTGCGATTGTATGATTGTGATTGTATGATTGCGATTGTATGATTGTGATTGTATGATTGTGATGTATGATTGTAATTGTATGATTATGATTGTATGATTGTGATTGTATGATTGAGATTGTATGATTGTGATTGTATGGTTGCGATTGTATGATTGTGATCGTATGATTGTGATTGTATGATTGTGATTGTATGATTATGATTGTATGATTGTGATTGTATGATTGTGATTGTATGATTGTGATTGTATGATTGTGATTGTATGATTGTGATTGTATGATTGTGATTGTATGATTATGATTGTATGATTGTGATTGTATGTTTGCGATTGTATGATTGTGATTGTATGATTGTGATTGTATGATTGTGATTGTATGATTGTGATTGTATCATTGTGATTGTATGATTATGATTGTATGATTGTGATTGTATGATTGTGATTGTATGATTGTGATTGTGTGATTGTGATAGTATGATTGTGATTGTATGATTGTGATTGTATGACTGTGATTGTATGATTGTGATTGTATGATTGTTAAAGTATGATTGTGATGGTATGATTGTTAAAGTATGATTGTGATGGTATGATTGTGATTGTATGATTGTGATTGTATGATTGTGATTGTATGAGCGTGATTGTCTGATTGTGGTTGTGCGATTGTGATTGTACGATTGTGATTGTACGATTGTTATCGAATGATTGTGATTGTATGATTCTGATTGTATGATTGTGATTGCGTGATTGTGATTGTGTGATTGTGATTGCATGATTTTGAATGTATGATTGCGAGTGTATGATTGTGATTGTATGATTGTGATTGTATGATTGTGATTGTATGATTGTGATTGTATGATTGTGATTATATGATTGTGATAGTATGATTGTGGTAGTATGATTGTGCTTGTATGATTGTGATTGTATGATTGTGATTGTATGATTATGATTGTATGATTGTGATTGTATGATTGTGATAGTATGATTGTGGTAGTATGATTGTGATTGTATGATTGTGATTGTATGATTGTGATTGTATGATTGTATTTGGGAGATTGTATTTTGGGAGATTGTATTTGGGAGATTATAATTGTATGATTGCGATTGTATAATTGTGATTGTATGATTGCGATTGTATGATTGTGATTGTATGATTGTGATGTATGATTGTAATTGTATGATTATGATTTTATGATTGTGATTGTATGATTGTATCTGGGAGATTGTATTTGGGAGATTGTATTTGGGAGATTGTAATTGTATGATTGCGATTGTATGATTGTGATTGTATGATTGCGATTGTATGATTGTGATTGTCTGATTGTGATGTATGATTGTAATTGTATGATTATGATTGTATGATTGTGATTGTATGATTGTGATGGTATGATTGTGATTGTATGATTGCGATCGTATGATTGTGATTGTATGATTATGATTGTATGATTGTGATTGTATGATTGTGATTGTCTGATTGTGGTTGTGCGATTGTGATTGTACGATTGTGATTGTACGATTGTGATTGTGTGATTGTGATTGTATGATTGTGATTGTATGATTGTGATTGTATGATTGTGATTGTATGATTGTGATTGTATGATTGTGAATGTACGATTGTGATTGTATGATTGTGATTGTATGATTGTGATTGTATGATTGTGATTGTATGATTGTGAAAGTATGATTGTGATTGTATGATTATGATTGTATGATTGTGGTTGTGCGATTGTGATTGTACGATTGTGATTGTACGATTGTGATTGTATGATTGTGATTGTATGATTTTGATAGTATGATTGTGATTGTATGATTGTGATGTATGATTGTAATTGTATGATTATGATTGTATGATTGTGATTGTGTGATTGTGATTGTATGATTGTATTTGGGAGATTGTATTTGGGATATTGTAATTGTATGCTTGCGATTGTATGATTGTGATTGTATGATTGTGATTGTATGATTGTGATTGTATGATTGTGATTGTATGATTGTGATTGTATGATTGTAATTGTATGATTATGATTGTATGATTGTGATTGTATGATTGTGATTGTACGATTGTGATTGTATGATTGTGATAGTATGATTGTGATTGTATGATTGTGATTGTATGACTGTGATTGTATGATTGTGATTGTATGATTGTGATTGTATGATTGTGAAAGTATGATTGTGATGGTATGATTGTGATTGTATGATTGTGATTGTATGATTGTGATTGTATGAGTGTGATTGTCTGATTGTGGTTGTGCGATTGTGATTGTACGATTGTGATTGTACGATTGTTATTGAATGATTGTGATTGTATGATTCTGATTGTATGATTGTGATTGCATGATTGTGATTGTATGATTGTGATTGCATGACTTTGAATGTATGATTATGATTGTATGATTGTGATTGTATGATTGTGATTGTATGATTGTGATAGTATGATTGTGATTGTATGATTGTATTTGGGAGACTTTATTTGGGATATTGTAATTGTATGATTGCGATTGTATGATTGTGATTGTATGATTATGATTGTATTTTTGTGATTGTATGATTGTGATTGTATGATTGTGATTGTATGATTGTGATTGTATGATTGTGATTGTATGATTGTGATTGTATGATTGTGATTGTATGATTGTGATTGTATGATTGTGATTGTCTGATTGTGGTTGTGCGATTGTGATTGTACGATTGTGATTGTACGATTGTGATTGTATGATTGTGATTGCATGATTATGATTGTATGATTGTGATTGCATGATTGTGATTGTATGATTGTGATTGTATGATTGTGATGTATGATTGTAATTGTATGATTATGATTGTATGATTGTGATTGTATGATTGAGATTGTATGATTGTGATTGTATGCTTGCGATTGTATGTTTGTGATTGTATGATTGTATTTGGGAGACTTTATTTGGGATATTGTAATTGTATGATTGCGATTGTATGATTGTGATTGTATGATTGTGATGTATGATTGTAATTGTATGATTATGATTGTATGATTGTGATTGTATGATTGTGATTGTATGATTGAGATTGTATGATTGTGATTGTATGCCTGCGATTGTATGATTGTGATTGTATGATTTTAATTCTTTGATTGTGATTGTATGATTGTGATTGTATGATTGTGATTGTATGATTGTGATTGTATGATTGTGATTGTATGATTGTGATTGTATGATTGTGATTTTATGATTGTGATTGTATGATTGTGATTGTATGATTGTGATAGTATGATTGTGATTGTATGATTGTGATTGTATGATTGTGATTGTATGATTGTGATTGTATGATTGTGATTGTATGATAGTGATTGTATGATTGTATTTGGGAGATTGTGGTTGGGAGATTGTATTTGGGAGATTGTATTTGGCAGATTGTATTTGGGAGATTGTAATTGTATGATTGCGATTGTATGATTGTGATTGTATGATTGCGATTGTATGATTGTGATTGTATGATTGTGATGTATGATTGTAATTGTATGATTATGATTGTATGATTGTGATTGTATGATTGAGATTGTATGATTGTGATTGTATGGTTGCGATTGTATGATTGTGATCGTATGATTGTGATTGTATGATTGTGATTGTATGATTATGATTGTATGATTGTGATTGTATGATTGTGATTGTATGATTGTGATTGTATGATTGTGATTGTATGATTGTGATTGTATGATTGTGATTGTATGATTATGATTGTATGATTGTGATTGTATGCTTGCGATTGTATGATTGTGATTGTATGATTGTGATTGTATGATTGTGATTGTATGATTGTGATTGTATGATTGTGATTGTATGATTATGATTGTATGATTGTGATTGTATGATTGTGATTGTATGATTGTGATTGTGTGATTGTGATAGTATGATTGTGATTGTATGATTGTGATTGTATGACTGTGATTGTATGATTGTGATTGTATGATTGTTAAAGTATGATTGTGATGGTATGATTGTTAAAGTATGATTGTGATGGTATGATTGTGATTGTATGATTGTGATTGTATGATTGTGATTGTATGAGCGTGATTGTCTGATTGTGGTTGTGCGATTGTGATTGTACGATTGTGATTGTACGATTGTTATCGAATGATTGTGATTGTATGATTCTGATTGTATGATTGTGATTGCGTGATTGTGATTGTGTGATTGTGATTGCATGATTTTGAATGTATGATTGCGAGTGTATGATTGTGATTGTATGATTGTGATTGTATGATTGTGATTGTATGATTGTGATTATATGATTGTGATAGTATGATTGTGGTAGTATGATTGTGATTGTATGATTGTGATTGTATGATTGTGATTGTATGATTATGATTGTATGATTGTGATTGTATGATTGTGATAGTATGATTGTGGTAGTATGATTGTGATTGTATGATTGTGATTGTATGATTGTGATTGTATGATTGTATTTGGGAGATTGTATTTTGGGAGATTGTATTTGGGAGATTATAATTGTATGATTGCGATTGTATAATTGTGATTGTATGATTGTGATTGTATGATTGTGATGTATGATTGTAATTGTATGATTATGATTGTATGATTGTGATTGTATGATTGTATCTGGGAGATTGTATTTGGGAGATTGTATTTGGGAGATTGTAATTGTATGATTGCGATTGTATGATTGTGATTGTATGATTGCGATTGTATGATTGTGATTGTCTGATTGTGATGTATGATTGTAATTGTATGATTATGATTGTATGATTGTGATTGTATGATTGTGATGGTATGATTGTGATTGTATGATTGCGATCGTATGATTGTGATTGTATGATTATGATTGTATGATTGTGATTGTATGATTGTGATTGTCTGATTGTGGTTGTGCGATTGTGATTGTACGATTGTGATTGTACGATTGTGATTGTGTGATTGTGATTGTATGATTGTGATTGTATGATTGTGATTGTATGATTGTGATTGTATGATTGTGAATGTACGATTGTGATTGTATGATTGTGATTGTATGATTGTGATTGTATGATTGTGATTGTATGATTGTGAAAGTATGATTGTGATTGTATGATTATGATTGTATGATTGTGGTTGTGCGATTGTGATTGTACGATTGTGATTGTACGATTGTGATTGTATGATTGTGATTGCATGATTATGATTGTATGATTGTGATTGCATGATTGTGATTGTATGATTGTGATTGTATGATTGTGATTGTATGATTGTGATTGTATGATTATGATTGTATGACTGTGATTGTATGATTGTATTTGGGTGATTGTATTTGGGAGATTGTATTTGGGAGATTGTAATTGTATGATTGCGATTGTATGATTGTGATTGTATGCTTGCGATTGTATGTTTGTGATTGTATGATTCTGATTGTATGATTGTATTTGGGAGACTTTATTTGGGATATTGTAATTGTATGATTGCGATTGTATGATTGTGATTGTATGATTGTGATGTATGATTGTAATTGTATGATTATGATTGTATGATTGTGATTGTATGATTGTGATTGTATGATTGAGATTGTATGATTGTGATTGTATGATTGCGATCGTATGATTGTGATTGTATGATTATGATTGTATGATTGTGATTGTATGATTGTGATTGTCTGATTGTGGTTGTGCGATTGTGATTGTACGATTGTGATTGTACGATTGTGATTGTGTGATTGTGATTGTATGATTGTGATTGTATGATTGTGATCGTATGATTGTGATTGTATGATTGTGATTGTATGATTGTGAATGTACGATTGTGATTGTATGATTGTGATTGTATGATTGTGATTGTATGATTGTGATTGTATGATTGTGAAAGTATGATTGTGATTGTATGATTATGATTGTATGATTGTGGTTGTGCGATTGTGATTGTACGATTGTGATTGTACGATTGTGATTGTATGATTGTGATTGCATGATTATGATTGTATGATTGTGATTGCATGATTGTGTTTGTATGATTGTGATTGTATGATTCTGATTGTATGATTGTGATTGTATGATTATGATTGTATGACTGTGATTGTATGATTGTATTTGGGTGATTGTATTTGGGAGATTGTGTTTGGGAGATTGTAATTGTATGATTGCGATTGTATGATTGTGAGTGTATGATTGCGATTGTATGAATGCGATTGTATGATTGTGATTGTATGATTGAGATTGTATGATTGAGATTGTATGATTGCGATAGTATGATTGTGATTGTATGATTGTGATTGTATGATTGTGATGTATGATTGTAATTGTATGATTATGATTGTATGATTGTGATTGTATAATTGAGATTGTATGATTGTGATTGTATGCTTGCGATTGTATGTTTGTGATTGTATGATTCTGATTGTATGATTGTATTTGGGAGACTTTATTTGGGATATTGTAATTGTATGATTGCGATTGTATGATTGTGATTGTATGATTGTGATGTATGATTGTAATTGTATGATTATGATTGTATGATTGTGATTGTATGATTGTGATTGTATGATTGAGATTGTATGATTGTGATTGTATGCTTGCGATTGTGTGGTTGTGATTGTAGGATTGTGATTGTATGATTGAGATTGTATGATTGTGATTGTATGCTTGCGATTGTATGTTTATGATTGTATGATTGTGATTGTATGATTGTATTTGGGAGATTGTATTTGGGAGATTGTAATTGTATGATTGCGATTGTATGATTGTGATTGTATGATTGCGATTGTATGATTGTGATTGTATGATTGTGATGTATGATTGTAATTGTATGATTATGATTGTATGATTGTGATTGTATGATTGTGATGGTATGATTGTGATTGTATGATTGCGATCGTATGATTGTGATTGTATGATTATGATTGTATGATTATGATTGTATGATTGTGATTGTATGATTGCGATTGTATGATTGTGATTGTATGATTATGATTGTATTTTTGTGATTGTATGATTGTGATTGTATGATTGTGATTGTATGATTGTGATTGTATGATTGTGATTGTATGATTGTGATTGTATAATTGTGATTGTATGATTGTGATTGTCTGATTGTGGTTGTGCGATTGTGATTGTACGATTGTGATTGTACGATTGTGATTGTATGATTGTGATTGCATGATTATGATTGTATGATTGTGATTGCATGATTGTGATTGTATGATTGTGATTGTATGATTGTGATTGTATGATTGTGATTGTATGATTGTGATTGTATGATTGTGATTTTATGATTGTGATTGTATGATTGTGATTGTATGATTGCGATAGTATGATTGTGATTGTATGATTGTGATTGTATGATTGTGATTGTATGATTGTGATTGTATGATTGTGATTGTATGATTGTGATTGTATGATTGTGATTGTATGATTGTATTTGGGAGATTGTAGTTGGGAGATTGTATTTGGGAGATTGTATTTGGCAGATTGTATTTGGGAGATTGTAATTGTATGATTGCGATTGTATGATTGTGATTGTATGATTGCGATTGTATGATTGTGATTGTATGATTGTGATGTATGATTGTAATTGTATGATTATGATTGTATGATTGTGATTGTATGATTGAGATTGCATGATTGTGATTGTTTGATTGTATTTGGGAGATTGTATTTGGGAGATTGTAATTGTATGATTGCGGTTGTATGATTGTGATTGTATGATTGTGATTGTATAATTGAGATTGTATGATTGTGATTGTATGCTTGCGATTGTATGATTGTGATTGTATGATTGTGATTGTATGATTGTGATAGTATGATTGTGATTGTATGATTGTATTTGGGAGACTTTATTTGGGATATTGTAATTGTATGATTGCGATTGTATGATTGTGATTGTATGATTGTGATGTATGATTGTAATTGTATGATTATGATTGTATGATTGTGATTGTATGATTGTGATTGTATGATTGAGATTGTATGATTGTGATTGTATGCTTGCGATTGTATGGTTGTGATTGTATGATTGTGATTCTTTGATTGTGATTGTATGATTGTGATTGTATGATTGTTATTGTATGATTGTGATATATGACTGTAATTGTATGATTATGATTGTATGATTGTGATTGTATGATTGCGATTGTATGAATGCGATTGTATGATTGTGATTGCATAATTGTGATTGTATGATTGTGATTGTATGATTGTGATTGTATGATTGTGATTGTATGATTGCGATGTATGATTGTAATTGTATTATTATGATTGTATGATTGTGATTGTATGATTGAGATTGTATGATTGAGATTGTATGATTGTGATTGTATGCTTGCGATTGTATGATCGTGATTGTATGATTGTGATTGTATGATTGTGATTGTATTATTGAGATTGTATGATTATGATTGTATGATTGTGATTGTATGATTGTGATTGTATGATTGTGATTGTATGATTGTGATTGTATGATTGTGATAGTATGATTGTGATTGTATGATTGTGATGTATGATTGTGATTGTATGATTGTGATTGTATGATTGTGAATGTACGATTGTGATTGTATGATTGTGATTGTATGATTTTGATAGTACGATTGTGATTGTATGACTGTGATTGTATGACTGTGATTGTATGACTGTGATTGTATGATTGTGATTGTGTGATTGTGATTGTATGATTGTATTTGGGAGATTGTATTTGGGATATTGTAATTGTATGATTGCGATTGTATGATTGTGATTGTATGATTGTGATTGTATGATTGTGATTGTATGATTGTATTTGGGAGATTGTATTTGGGAGATTGTATTTGGGAGATTGTAATTGTATGATTGCGATTGTATGATTGTGATTGTATGATTGCGATTGTATGATTGTGATTGTATGATTGTATATGGGAGATTGTATTTGGGAGATTGCATTTGGGAGATTGTATTTGGGATATTGTAATTTCATGATTGCGATTGTATGATTGTGATTGTATGATTGTGATTGTATGATTGTGATTGTATGATTGTGATTGTATGATTGTATTTAGGAGATTGTATTTGGGAGATTGTATTTGGGATATTGTATTTGGGAGATTGTGATTGTATGACTGTGATTGTATGATTGTGATTGTATGATTGTGATTGTATGATTGTGATTGTATGATTGTGATTTTATGATTGTGATTGTATGATTGTGATTGTATGATTGTGATAGTATGATTGTGATTGTATGATTGTGATTGTATGATTGTGATTGTATGATTGTGATTGTATGATTGTGATTGTATGATTGTATTTGGGAGATTGTGGTTGGGAGATTGTATTTGGGAGATTGTATTTGGCAGATTGTATTTGGGAGATTGTAATTGTATGATTGCGATTGTATGATTGTGATTGTATGATTGCGATTGTATGATTGTGATTGTATGATTGTGATGTATGATTGTAATTGTATGATTATGATTGTATGATTGTGATTGTATGATTGAGATTGTATGATTGTGATTGTATGGTTGCGATTGTATGATTGTGATCGTATGATTGTGATTGTATGATTGTGATTGTATGATTATGATTGTATGATTGTGATTGTATGATTGTGATTGTATGATTGTGATTGTATGATTGTGATTGTATGATTGTGATTGTATGATTGTGATTGTATGATTATGATTGTATGATTGTGATTGTATGCTTGCGATTGTATGATTGTGATTGTATGATTGTGATTGTATGATTGTGATTGTATGATTGTGATTGTATGATTGTGATTGTATGATTATGATTGTATGATTGTGATTGTATGATTGTGATTGTATGATTGTGATTGTGTGATTGTGATAGTATGATTGTGATTGTATGATTGTGATTGTATGACTGTGATTGTATGATTGTGATTGTATGATTGTTAAAGTATGATTGTGATGGTATGATTGTTAAAGTATGATTGTGATGGTATGATTGTGATTGTATGATTGTGATTGTATGATTGTGATTGTATGAGCGTGATTGTCTGATTGTGGTTGTGCGATTGTGATTGTACGATTGTGATTGTACGATTGTTATCGAATGATTGTGATTGTATGATTCTGATTGTATGATTGTGATTGCGTGATTGTGATTGTGTGATTGTGATTGCATGATTTTGAATGTATGATTGCGAGTGTATGATTGTGATTGTATGATTGTGATTGTATGATTGTGATTGTATGATTGTGATTATATGATTGTGATAGTATGATTGTGGTAGTATGATTGTGATTGTATGATTGTGATTGTATGATTGTGATTGTATGATTGTGATTGTGTGATTGTGATTGTATGATTGTGATAGTATGATTGTGGTAGTATGATTGTGATTGTATGATTGTGATTGTATGACTGTGATTGTATGATTGTGATTGTATGATTGTATTTGGGAGATTGTATTTTGGGAGATTGTATTTGGGAGATTATAATTGTATGATTGCGATTGTATAATTGTGATTGTATGATTGTGATTGTATGATTGTGATGTATGATTGTAATTGTATGATTATGATTGTATGATTGTGATTGTATGATTGTATCTGGGAGATTGTATTTGGGAGATTGTATTTGGGAGATTGTAATTGTATGATTGCGATTGTATGATTGTGATTGTATGATTGCGATTGTATGATTGTGATTGTCTGATTGTGATGTATGATTGTAATTGTATGATTATGATTGTATGATTGTGATTGTATGATTGTGATGGTATGATTGTGATTGTATGATTGCGATCGTATGATTGTGATTGTATGATTATGATTGTATGATTGTGATTGTATGATTGTGATTGTCTGATTGTGGTTGTGCGATTGTGATTGTACGATTGTGATTGTACGATTGTGATTGTGTGATTGTGATTGTATGATTGTGATTGTATGATTGTGATTGTATGATTGTGATTGTATGATTGTGATTGTATGATTGTGAATGTACGATTGTGATTGTATGATTGTGATTGTATGATTGTGATTGTATGATTGTGATTGTATGATTGTGAAAGTATGATTGTGATTGTATGATTATGATTGTATGGTTGTGGTTGTGCGATTGTGATTGTACGATTGTGATTGTACGATTGTGATTGTATGATTGTGATTGCATGATTATGATTGTATGATTGTGATTGCATGATTGTGATTGTATGATTGTGATTGTATGATTGTGATTGTATGATTGTGATTGTATGATTATGATTGTATGACTGTGATTGTATGATTGTATTTGGGTGATTGTATTTGGGAGATTGTATTTGGGAGATTGTAATTGTATGATTGCGATTGTATGATTGTGAGTGTATGATTGCGATTGTATGAATGCGATTGTATGATTGTGATGTATGATTGTAATTATATGATTATGATTGTATGATTGTGATTGTATGATTTTATCTGGGAGATTGTATTTGGGAGATTGTATTTGGGAGATTGTAATTGTATGATTGCGATTGTATGATTGTGATTGTATGATTGCGATTGTATGATTGTGATTGTCTGATTGTGATGTATGATTGTAATTGTATGATTATGATTGTATGATTGTGATTGTATGATTGTGATTGTATGATTGTGATTGTATGATTGTGATTGTATGATTGAGATTGTATGATTGAGATTGTATGATTGCGATAGTATGATTGTGATTGTATGATTGTGATTGTATGATTGTGATGTATGATTGTAATTGTATGATTATGATTGTATGATTGTGATTGTATAATTGAGATTGTATGATTGTGATTGTATGCTTGCGATTGTATGTTTGTGATTGTATGATTCTGATTGTATGATTGTATTTGGGAGACTTTATTTGGGATATTGTAATTGTATGATTGCGATTGTATGATTGTGATTGTATGATTGTGATGTATGATTGTAATTGTATGATTATGATTGTATGATTGTGATTGTATGATTGTGATTGTATGATTGAGATTGTATGATTGTGATTGTATGCTTGCGATTGTGAGGTTGTGATTGTAGGATTGTGATTGTATGATTGAGATTGTATGATTGTGATTGTATGCTTGCGATTGTATGTTTGTGATTGTATGATTGTGATTGTATGATTGTATTTGGGAGATTGTATTTGGGAGATTGTAATTGTATGATTGCGATTGTATGATTGTGATTGTATGATTGCGATTGTATGATTGTGATTGTATGATTGTGATGTATGATTGTAATTGTATGATTATGATTGTATGATTGTGATTGTATGATTGTGATGGTATGATTGTGATTGTATGATTGCGATCGAATGATTGTGATTGTATGATTATGATTGTATGATTGTGATTGTATGATTGCGATTGTATGATTGTGATTGTATGATTATGATTTTATTTTTGTGATTGTATGTTTGTGATTGTATGTTTGTGATTGTATGATTGTGATTGTATGATTGTGATTGTATGATTGTGATTGTATGATTGTGATTGTATGATTGTGATAGTATGATTGTGATTGTATGATTGTATTTGGGAGACTTTATTTGGGATATTGTAATTGTATGATTGCGATTGTATGATTGTGATTGTATGATTGTGATGTATGATTGTAATTGTATGATTATGATTGTATGATTGTGATTGTATGATTGTGATTGTATGATTGAGATTGTATGATTGTGATTGTATGCTTGCGATTGTATGGTTGTGATTGTATGATTGTGATTCTTTGATTGTGATTGTATGATTGTGATTGTATGATTGTGATTGTATGATTGTGATATATGACTGTAATTGTATGATTATGATTGTATGATTGTGATTGTATGATTGCGATTGTATGAATGCGATTTTATGATTGTGATTGCATAATTGTGATTGTATGATTGTGATTGTATGATTGTGATTGTATGATTGTGATTGTATGATTGTGATTGTATGATTGTGATTGTATGATTGTGATTGTATGATTGTGATTGTATGATTGTGATTGTATGATTGTGATTGTATGATTGTGATTGTATGATTGTATTTGGGAGATTGTATTTGGGAGATTGTATTTGGGAGATTGTAATTGTATGATTGCGATTGTATGATTGTGATTGTATGATTACGATTGTATGATTGTGATTGTATGATTGCGATGTATGAGTGTAATTGTATTATTATGATTGTATGATTGTGATTGTATGATTGAGATTGTATGATTGAGATTGTATGATTGTGATTGTATGCTTGCGATTGTATGATCGTGATTGTATGATTGTGATTGTATGATTGTGATTGTATTATTGAGATTGTATGATTATGATTGTATGATTGTGATTGTATGATTGTGATTGTATGATTGTGATTGTATGATTGTGATTGTATGATTGTGATAGTATGATTGTGATTGTATGATTGTGATGTATGATTGTGATTGTATGATTGTGATTGTATGATTGTGAATGTACGATTGTGATTGTATGATTGTGATTGTATGATTTTGATAGTACGATTGTGATTGTATGACTGTGATTGTATGACTGTGATTGTATGACTGTGATTGTATGATTGTGATTGTGTGATTGTGATTGTATGATTGTATTTGGGAGATTGTATTTGGGATATTGTAATTGTATGATTGCGATTGTATGATTGTGATTGTATGATTGTGATTGTATGATTGCGATTGTATGATTGTGATTGTATGATTGTATATGGGAGATTGTATTTGGGAGATTGCATTTGGGAGATTGTATTTGGGATATTGTAATTGTATGATTGCGATTGTATGATTGTGATTGTATGATTGTGATTGTATGATTGTGATTGTATGATTGTATTTGGGAGATTGTATTTGGGAGATTGTATTTGGGAGATTGTATTTGGGATATTGTAATTGTATGCTTGCGATTGTATGATTGTGATTGTATGATTGTGATTGTATGATTGTGATTGTATGATTGTGATTGTATGATTGTGATTGTATGATTGTGATTGTATGATTGTGATTGTATGATTATGATTGTATGATTGTGATTGTATGATTGTGATTGTACGATTGTGATTGTATGATTGTGATAGTATGATTGTGATTGTATGATTGTGATTGTATGACTGTGATTGTATGATTGTGATTGTATGATTGTGATTGTATGATTGTGAAAGTATGATTGCGATGGTATGATTGTGATTGTATGATTGTGATTGTATGATTGTGATTGTATGAGTGTGATTGTCTGATTGTGGTTGTGCGATTGTGATTGTACGATTGTGATTGTACGATTGTTATTGAATGATTGTGATTGTGTGATTCTGATTGTATGATTGTGATTGCATGATTGTGATTGTATGATTGTGATTGCATGACTTTGAATGTATGATTATGATTGTATGATTGTGATTGTATGATTGTGATTGTATGATTGTGATTGTATGATTGTGATAGTATGATTGTGATTGTATGATTGTATTTGGGAGACTTTATTTGGGATATTGTAATTGTATGATTGCGATTGTATGATTGTGATTGTATGATTGTGATGTATGATTGTAATTGTATGATTATGATTGTATGATTGTGATTGTATGATTGTGATTGTATGATTGAGATTGTATGATTGTGATTGTATGCTTGCGATTGTATGGTTGTGATTGTATGATTGTGATTCTTTGATTGTGATTGTATGATTGTGATTGTATGATTGTGATTGTATGATTGTGATTTTATGATTGCGATTGTATGATTGTGATTGTATGATTGTGATTGTATGATTGTGATTGTATGATTGTGATTGTATGATTGTGATTGTATGATTGTGATTGTATGATTGTGATTGTCTGATTGTGGTTGTGCGATTGTGATTGTACGACTGTGATAGTATGATTGTGATTGTATGATTGTGATTGTATGATTGTGATTGTATGATTGTGATTGCATGATTGTGATTGTTTGATTGTATTTGGGAGATTGTATTTGGGAGATTGTAATTGTATGATTGCGATTGTATGATTGTGATTGTATGATTGCGATTGTATGATTGTGATTGTATGATTGTGATGTATGACTGTAATTGTATGATTATGATTGTATGATTGTGATTGTATGATTGCGATTGTATGAATGCGATTGTATGATTGTGATTGCATAATTGTGATTGTATGATTGTGATTGTATGATTGTGATTGTGTGATTGTGATTGTATGATTGTATTTGGGAGATTGTAATTGTATGATTGCGGTTGTATGATTGTGATTGTATGATTGTGATTGTATGATTGTGAAAGTATGATTGTGATTGTATGATTATGATTGTATGATTGTGGTTGTGCGATTGTGATTGTACGATTGTGATTGTACGATTG
Source organism: Megachile rotundata (assembly GCF_050947335.1). Lineage (NCBI taxonomy): Eukaryota > Metazoa > Arthropoda > Insecta > Hymenoptera > Megachilidae > Megachile > Megachile rotundata. The sequence goes on along the minus strand of NW_027473331.1, from coordinate 753,489 downwards.
TGATTGTATGATTGTGATTGCATGATTATGATTGTATGATTGTGATTGCATGATTGTGATTGTATGATTGTGATTGTATGATTGTGATTGTATGATTGTGATTGTATGATTATGATTGTATGACTGTGATTGTATGATTGTATTTGGGTGATTGTATTTGGGAGATTGTATTTGGGAGATTGTAATTGTATGATTGCGATTGTATGATTGTGAGTGTATGATTGCGATTGTATGAATGCGATTGTATGATTGTGATTGTATGATTGTGATTGTATGATTGTGATTGTATGATTGTGATTGTATGATTGTGATTGTATGATTGAGATTGTATGATTGAGATTGTATGATTGCGATAGTATGATTTTGATTGTATGATTGTGATTGTATGATTGTGATGTATGATTGTAATTGTATGATTATGATTGTATGATTGTGATTGTATAATTGAGATTGTATGATTGTGATTGTATGCTTGCGATTGTATGTTTGTGATTGTATGATTCTGATTGAATGATTGTATTTGGGAGACTTTATTTGGGATATTGTAATTGTATGATTGCGATTGTATGATTGTGATTGTAGGATTGTGATTGTATGATTGAGATTGTATGATTGTGATTGTATGCTTGCGATTGTATGTTTGTGATTGTATGATTGTGATTGTATGATTGTATTTGGGAGATTGTATTTGGGAGATTGTAATTGTATGATTGCGATTGTATGATTGTGATTGTATGATTGCGATTGTATGATTGTGATTGTATGATTGTGATGTATGATTGTAATTGTATGATTATGATTGTATGATTGTGATTGTATGATTGTGATGGTATGATTGTGATTGTATGATTGCGATCGAATGATTGTGATTGTATGATTATGATTGTATGATTGTGATTGTATGATTGCGATTGTATGATTGTGATTGTATGATTATGACTGTATTTTTGTGATTGTATGATTGTGATTGTATGATTGTGATTGTATGATTGTGATTGTATGATTGTGATTGTATGATTGTGATTGTATGATTGTGATTGTATGATTGTGATTGTATGATTGTGATTGTCTGATTGTGGTTGTGCGATTGTGATTGTACGATTGTGATTGTATGATTGTGATTGTATGATTGTGATTGTATGATTGTGATTGTACGATTGTGATTGTGTGATTGTGATAGTATGATTGTGATTGTATGATTGTGATTGTATGACTGTGATTGTATGATTGTGATTGTATGATTGTGATTGTATGATTGTGAAAGTATGATTGTGATGGTATGATTGTGATTGTATGATTGTGAATTTATGATTGTGATTGTATGAGTGTGATTGTCTGATTGTGGTTGTGCGATTGTGATTGTACGATTGTGATTGTACGATTGTTATTGAATGATTGTGATTGTATGATACTGATTGTATGATTGTGATTGCATGATTGTGATTGTATGATTGTGATTGCATGACTTTGAATGTATGATTATGATTGTATGATTGTGATTGTATGATTGTGATTGTATGATTGTGATTGTATGATTGTGATAGTATGATTGTGATTGTATGATTGTATTTGGGAGACTTTATTTGGGATATTGTAATTGTATGATTGCGATTGTATGATTGTGATTGTATGATTGTGATGTATGATTGTAATTGTATGATTATGATTGTATGATTGTGATTGTATGATTGTGATTGTATGATTGAGATTGTATGATTGTGATTGTATGCTTGCGATTGTATGGTTGTGATTGTATGATTGTGATTCTTTGATTGTGATTGTATGATTGTGATTGTATGATTGTGATTGTATGATTGTGATATATGACTGTAATTGTATGATTATGATTGTATGATTGTGATTGTATGATTGCGATTGTATGAATGCGATTGTATGATTGTGATTGCATAATTGTGGTTGTATGATTGTGATTGTATGATTGTGATTGTATGATTGTGATTGTATGATTGTGATTGCATAATTGTGGTTGTATGATTGTGATTGTATGATTGTGATTGTATGATTGTGATTGTATGATTGTGATTGTATGATTGTATTTGGGAGATTGTATTTGGGAGATTGTATTTGGGAGATTGTAATTGTATGATTGCGATTGTATGATTGTGATTGTATGATTGTGATTGTATGATTGAGATTGTATGATTGTGATTGTATGCTTGCGATTGTATGGTTGTGATTGTATGATTGTGATTCTTTGATTGTGATTGTATGATTGTGATTGTATGATTGTGATTGTATGATTGTGATATATGACTGTAATTGTATGATTATGATTGTATGATTGTGATTGTATGATTGCGATTGTATGAATGCGATTGTATGATTGTGATTGCATAATTGTGGTTGTATGATTGTGATTGTATGATTGTGATTGTATGATTGTGATTGTATGATTGTGATTGTATGATTGTGATTGTATGATTCTGATTGTATGATTGAATTTGGGAGACTTTATTTGGGATATTGTGATTGTGTGATTGTGATTGTATGATTGTGATTGTATGATTGTGATTGTATGATTGTGATAGTATGATTGTGATTGTATGATTGTGATGTATGATTGTGATTGTATGATTGTGATTGTATGATTGTGATATATGACTGTAATTGTATGATTATGATTGTATGATTGTGATTGTATGATTGCGATTGTATGAATGCGATTGTATGATTGTGATTGCATAATTGTGGTTGTATGATTGTGATTGTATGATTGTGATTGTATGATTGTGATTGTATGATTGTGATTGTATGATTGTGATTGAATGATTCTGATTGTATGATTGAATTTGGGAGACTTTATTTGGGATATTGTGATTGTGTGATTGTGATTGTATGATTGTGATTGTATGATTGTGATTGTATGATTGTGATAGTATGATTGTGATTGTATGATTGTGATGTATGATTGTGATTGTATGATTGTGATTGTATGATTGTGAATGTACGATTGTGATTGTATGATTGTGATTGTAGGATTGTGATTGTATGATTGAGATTGTATGATTGTGATTGTATGCTTGCGATTGTATGTTTGTGATTGTATGATTGTGATTGTATGATTGTATTTGGGAGATTGTATTTGGGAGATTGTAATTGTATGATTGCGATTGTATGATTGTGATTGTATGATTGCGATTGTATGATTGTGATTGTATGATTGTGATGTATGATTGTAATTGTATGATTATGATTGTATGATTGTGATTGTATGATTGTGATGGTATGATTGTGATTGTATGATTGCGATCGAATGATTGTGATTGTATGATTATGATTGTATGATTGTGATTGTATGATTGCGATTGTATGATTGTGATTGTATGATTATGATTGTATTTTTGTGATTGTATGATTGTGATTGTATGATTGTGATTGTATGATTGTGATTGTATGATTGTGATTGTATGATTGTGATTGTCTGATTGTGGTTGTGCGATTGTGACTGTACGATTGTGATTGTACGATTGTGATTGTATGATTGTGATTGCATGATTATGATTGTATGATTGTGATTGCATGATTGTGATTGTATGATTGTGATTGTATGATTGTGATTGTATGATTGTGATTGTATGATTGTGATTGTATGATTGTGATTGTATGATTGTGATTGTATGATTGTGATTGTACGATTGTGATTGTACGATTGTGATAGTATGATTGTGATTGTATGATTGTGATTGTATGACTGTGATTGTATGATTGTGATTGTATGATTGTGATTGTATGATTGTGAAAGTATGATTGTGAAAGTATGATTGTGATGGTATGATTGTGATTGTATGATTGTGATTTTATGATTGTGATTGTATGAGTGTGATTGTCTGATTGTGGTTGTGCGATTGTGATTGTACGATTGTGATTGTACGATTGTTATTGAATGATTGTGATTGTATGATTCTGATTGTATGATTGTGATTGCATGATTGTGATTGTATGATTGTGATTGCATGACTTTGAATGTATGATTATGATTGTATGATTGTGATTGTATGATTGTGATTGTATGATTGTGATTGTATGATTGTGATAGTATGATTGTGATTGTATGATTGTATTTGGGAGACTTTATTTGGGATATCGTAATTGTATGATTGCGATTGTATGATTGTGATTGTATGATTGTGATGTATGATTGTAATTGTATGATTATGATTGTATGATTGTGATTGTATGATTGTGATTGTATGATTGAGATTGTATGATTGTGATTGTATGCTTGCGATTGTATGGTTGTGATTGTATGATTGTGATTCTTTGATTGTGATTGTATGATTGTGATTGTATGATTGTGATTGTATGATTGTGATATATGACTGTAATTGTATGATTATGATTGTATGATTGTGATTGTATGATTGCGATTGTATGAATGCGATTGTATGATTGTGATTGCATAATTGTGGTTGTATGATTGTGATTGTATGATTGTGATTGTATGATTGTGATTGTATGATTGTGATTGTATGATTGTGATTGTATGATTGTGATTGTATGATTGTGATTGTATGATTGTATTTGGGAGATTGTATTTGGGAGATTGTATTTGGGAGATTGTAATTGTATGATTGCGATTGTATGATTGTGATTGTATGATTGCGATTGTATGATTGTGATTGTATGATTGCGATGTATGATTGTAATTGTATTATTATGATTGTATGATTGTGATTGTATGATTGAGATTGTATGATTGAGATTGTATGATTGTGATTGTATGCTTGCGATTGTATGATCGTGATTGTATGATTGTGATTGTATGATTGTGATTGTATTATTGAGATTGTATGATTATGATTGTATGATTGTGATTGTATGATTGTGATTGTATGATTGTGATTGTATGATTGTGATTGTATGATTGTGATAGTATGATTGTGATTGTATGATTGTGATGTATGATTGTGATTGTATGATTGTGATTGTATGATTGTGAATGTACGATTGTGATTGTATGATTGTGATTGTATGATTTTGATAGTACGATTGTGATTGTATGACTGTGATTGTATGACTGTGATTGTATGACTGTGATTGTATGATTGTGATTGTGTGATTGTGATTGTATGATTGTATTTGGGAGATTGTATTTGGGATATTGTAATTGTATGATTGCGATTGTATGATTGTGATTGTATGATTGTGATTGTATGATTGTGATTGTATGATTGTATTTGGGAGATTGTATTTGGGAGATTGTATTTGGGAGATTGTAATTGTATGATTGCGATTGTATGATTGTGATTGTATGATTGCGATTGTATGATTGTGATTGTATGATTGTAAATGGGAGATTGTATTTGGGAGATTGCATTTGGGAGATTGTATTTGGGATATTGTAATTGTATGATTGCGATTGTATGATTGTGATTGTATGATTGTGATTGTATGATTGTGATTGTATGATTGTATTTGGGAGATTGTATTTGGGAGATTGTATTTGGGATATTGTATTTGGGAGATTGTGATTGTATGATTGTGATTGTATGATTATGATTGTATGATTGTGATTGTATGATTGTGATTGTATGATTGTGACTGTATGATTGTGATTGTATGATTGTGATAGTATGATTGTGATTGTATGATTGTGATGTATGATTGTAATTGTATGATTATGATTGTATGATTGTGATTGTGTGATTGTGATTGTATGATTGTATTTGGGAGATTGTATTTGGGATATTGTAATTGTATGCTTGCGATTGTATGATTGTGATTGTATGATTGTGATTGTATGATTGTGATTGTATGATTGTGATTGTATGATTGTGATTGTATGATTGTGATTGTATGATTGTGATTGTATGATTGTGATTGTATGATTGTGATTGTATGATTGTGATTGTATGATTATGATTGTATGATTGTGATTGTATGATTGTGATTGTACGATTGTGATTGTATGATTGTGATAGTATGATTGTGATTGTATGATTGTGATTGTATGACTGTGATTGTATGATTGTGATTGTATGATTGTGATTGTATGATTGTGAAAGTATGATTGTGATTGTATGATTGTGAAAGTATGATTGTGATGGTATGATTGTGATTGTATGATTGTGATTGTATGATTGTGATTGTATGAGTGTGATTGTCTGATTGTGGTTGTGCGATTGTGATTGTACGATTGTGATTGTACGATTGTTATTGAATGATTGTGATTGTATGATTCTGATTGTATGATTGTGATTGCATGATTGTGATTGTATGATTGTGATTGCATGACTTTGAATGTATGATTATGATTGTATGATTGTGATTGTATGATTGTGATTGTATGATTGTGATTGTATGATTGTGATAGTATGATTGTGATTGTATGATTGTATTTGGGAGACTTTATTTGGGATATTGTAATTGTATGATTGCGATTGTATGATTGTGATTGTATGATTGTGATGTATGATTGTAATTGTATGATTATGATTGTATGATTGTGATTGTATGATTGTGATTGTATGATTGAGATTGTATGATTGTGATTGTATGCTTGCGATTGTATGGTTGTGATTGTATGATTGTGATTCTTTGATTGTGATTGTATGATTGTGATTGTATGATTGTGATTGTATGATTGTGATTTTATGATTGCGATTGTATGATTGTGATTGTATGATTGTGATTGTATGATTGTGATTGTATGATTGTGATTGTATGATTGTGATTGTATGATTGTGATTGTATGATTGTGATTGTCTGATTGTGGTTGTGCGATTGTGATTGTACGACTGTGATAGTATGATTGTGATTGTATGATTGTGATTGTATGATTGTGATTGTATGATTGTGATTGCATGATTGTGATTGTTTGATTGTATTTGGGAGATTGTATTTGGGAGATTGTAATTGTATGATTGCGATTGTATGATTGTGATTGTATGATTGCGATTGTATGATTGTAATTGTATGATTGTGATGTATGACTGTAATTGTATGATTATGATTGTATGATTGTGATTGTATGATTGCGATTGTATGAATGCGATTGTATGATTGTGATTGCATAATTGTGATTGTATGATTGTGATTGTATGATTGTGATTGTATGATTGTGATTGTGTGATTGTGATTGTATGATTGTATTTGGGAGATTGTAATTGTATGATTGCGGTTGTATGATTGTGATTGTATGATTGTGATTGTATGATTGTGAAAGTATGATTGTGATTGTATGATTATGATTGTATGATTGTGGTTGTGCGATTGTGATTGTACGATTGTGATTGTACGATTGTGATTGTATGATTGTGATTGCATGATTATGATTGTATGATTGTGATTGCATGATTGTGATTGTATGATTGTGATTGTATGATTGTGATTGTATGATTGTGATTGTATGATTGTGATTGTATGATTATGATTGTATGACTGTGATTGTGTGATTGTATTTGGGTGATTGTATTTGGGAGATTGTAATTGTATGATTGCGATTGTATGATTGTGAGTGTATGATTGCGATTGTATGAATGCGATTGTATGATTGTGATTGTATGATTGTGATTGTATGATTGTGATTGTATGATTGTGATTGTATGATTGTGATTGTATGATTGAGATTGTATGATTGAGATTGTATGATTGCGATAGTATGATTGTGATTGTATGATTGTGATTGTATGATTGTGATGTATGATTGTAATTGTATGATTATGATTGTATGATTGTGATTGTATAATTGAGATTGTATGATTGTGATTGTATGCTTGCGATTGTATGTTTGTGATTGTATGATTCTGATTGTATGATTGTATTTGGGAGACTTTATTTGGGATATTGTAATTGTATGATTGCGCTTGTATGATTGTGATTGTATGATTGTGATGTATGATTGTAATTGTATGATTACGATTGTATGATTGTGATTGTATGATTGTGATTGTATGATTGAGATTGTATGATTGTGATTGTATGCTTGCGATTGTGTGGTTGTGATTGTAGGATTGTGATTGTATGATTGAGATTGTATGATTGTGATTGTATGCTTGCGATTGTATGTTTGTGATTGTATGATTGTGATTGTATGATTGTATTTGGGAGATTGTATTTGGGAGATTGTAATTGTATGATTGCGATTGTATGATTGTGATTGTATGATTGCGATTGTATGATTGTGATTGTATGATTGTGATGTATGATTGTAATTGTATGATTATGATTGTATGATTGTGATTGTATGATTGTGATGGTATGATTGTGATTGTATGATTGCGATCGAATGATTGTGATTGTATGATTATGATTGTATGATTGTGATTGTATGATTGCGATTGTATGATTGTGATTGTATGATTATGATTGTATGATTGTGATTGTATGATTGTGATTGTACGATTGTGATTGTATGATTGTGATAGTATGATTGTGATTGTATGATTGGGATTGTATGACTGTGATTGTATGATTGTGATTGTATGATTGTGATTGTATGATTGTGGTTGTGCGATTGTGATTGTACGATTGTGATTGTACGATTGTGATTGTACGATTGTGATTGCATGATTATGATTGTATGATTGTGATTGCATGATTGTGATTGTATGATTGTGATTGTATGATTGTGATTGTATGATTGTGATTGTATGATTGTGATTGTATGATTATGATTGTATGATTGTGATTGTATGATTGTGATTGTACGATTGTGATTGTATGATTGTGATAGTATGATTGTGATTGTATGATTGTGATTGTATGACTGTGATTGTATGATTGTGATTGTATGATTGTGATTGTATGATTGTGAAAGTATGATTGTGATGGTATGATTGTGATTGTATGATTGTGATTGTATGATTGTGATTGTATGAGTGTGATTGTCTGATTGCGGTTGTGCGATTGTGATTGTACGATTGTGATTGTACGATTGTTATTGAATGATTGTGATTGTATGATTCTGATTGTATGATTGTGATTGCATGATTGTGATTGTATGATTGTGATTGCATGACTTTGAATGTATGATTATGATTGTATGATTGTGATTGTATGATTGTGATTGTATGATTGTGATTGTATGATTGTGATAGTATGATTGTGATTGTATGATTGTGATTGTATGATTGTGATTGTATGAATGCGATTGTATGATTGTGATTGCATAATTGTGATTGTATGATTGTGATTGTATGATTGTGATTGTATGATTGTGATTGTATGATTGTGATTGTATGATTGTGATTGTATGATTGTGATTGTATGATTGTGATTGTATGATTGTATTTGGGAGATTGTATTTGGGAGATTGTATTTGGGAGATTGTAATTGTATGATTGCGATTGTATGATTGTGATTGTATGATTGCGATTGTATGATTGTGATTGTATGATTGCGATGTATGATTGTAATTGTATTATTATGATTGTATGATTGTGATTGTATGATTGAGATTGTATGATTGAGATTGTATGATTGTGATTGTATGCTTGCGATTGTATGATCGTGATTGTATGATTGTGATTGTATGATTGTGATTGTATTATTGAGATTGTATGATTATGATTGTATGATTGTGATTGTGTGATTGTGATTGTATGATTGTGATTGTATGATTGTGATTGTATGATTGTGATAGTATGATTGTGATTGTATGATTGTGATGTATGATTGTGATTGTATGATTGTGATTGTATGATTGTGAATGTACGATTGTGATTGTATGATTGTGATTGTATGATTTTGATAGTACGATTGTGATTGTATGACTGTGATTGTATGACTGTGATTGTATGATTGTGATTGTGTGATTGTGATTGTATGATTGTATTTGGGAGATTGTATTTGGGATATTGTAATTGTATGATTGCGATTGTATGATTGTGATTGTATGATTGTGATTGTATGATTGTGATTGTATGATTGTGATTGTATGACTGTATTTGGGAGATTGTATTTGGGAGATTGTATTTGGGAGATTGTAATTGTATGATTGCGATTGTATGATTGTGATTGTATGATTGCGATTGTATGATTGTGATTGTATGATTGTATATGGGAGATTGTATTTGGGAGATTGCATTTGGGAGATTGTATTTGGGATATTGTAATTGTATGATTGCGATTGTATGATTGTGATTGTATGATTGTGATTGTATGATTGTATTTGGGAGATTGTATTTGGGAGATTGTATTTGGGATATTGTATTTGGGAGATTGTGATTGTATGATTGTGATTGTATGATTATGATTGTATGATTGTGATTGTATGATTGTGATTGTATGATTGTGACTGTATGATTGTGTTTGTATGATTGTGATAGTATGATTGTGATTGTATGATTGTGATGTATGATTGTAATTGTATGATTATGATTGTATGATTGTGATTGTGTGATTGTGATTGTATGATTGTATTTGGGAGGTTGTATTTGGGATATTGTAATTGTATGATTGCGATTGTATGATTGTGATTGTATGATTGTGATTGTATGATTGTGAAAGTATGATTGTGATGGTATGATTGTGATTGTATGATTGTGATTGTATGATTGTGATTGTATGAGTGTGATTGTCTGATTGTGGTTGTGCGATTGTGATTGTACGATTGTGATTGTACGATTGTTATTGAATGATTGTGATTGTATGATTCTGATTGTATGATTGTGATTGCATGATTGTGATTGTATGATTGTGATTGCATGACTTTGAATGTATGATTATGATTGTATGATTGTGATTGTATGATTGTGATTGTATGATTGTGATTGTATGATTGTGATAGTATGATTGTGATTGTATGATTGTATTTGGGAGACTTTATTTGGGATATTGTAATTGTATGTTTGCGATTGTATGATTGTGATTGTATGATTGTGATGTATGATTGTAATTGTATGATTATGATTGTATGATTGTGATTGTATGATTGTGATTGTATGATTGAGATTGTATGATTGTGATTGTATGCTTGCGATTGTATGGTTGTGATTGTATGATTGTGATTCTTTGATTGTGATTGTATGATTGTGATTGTATGATTGTGATTGTATGATTGTGATTTTATGATTGCGATTGTATGATTGTGATTGTATGATTGTGATTGTATGATTGTGATTGTATGATTGTGATTGTATGATTGTGATTGTATGATTGTGATTGTCTGATTGTGGTTGTGCGATTGTGATTGTACGACTGTGATAGTATGATTGTGATTGTATGATTGTGATTGTATGATTGTGATTGTATGATTGTGATTGCATGATTGTGATTGTTTGATTGTATTTGGGAGATTGTATTTGGGAGATTGTAATTGTATGATTGCGATTGTATGATTGTGATTGTATGATTGCGATTGTATGATTGTAATTGTATGATTGTGATGTATGACTGTAATTGTATGATTATGATTGTATGATTGTGATTGTATGATTGCGATTGTATGAATGCGATTGTATGATTGTGATTGCATAATTGTGATTGTATGATTGTGATTGTATGATTGTGATTGTATGATTGTGATTGTGTGATTGTGATTGTATGATTGTATTTGGGAGATTGTAATTGTATGATTGCGGTTGTATGATTGTGATTGTATGATTGTGATTGTATGATTGTGAAAGTATGATTGTGATTGTATGATTATGATTGTATGATTGTGGTTGTGCGATTGTGATTGTACGATTGTGATTGTACGATTGTGATTGTATGATTGTGATTGCATGATTATGATTGTATGATTGTGATTGCATGATTGTGATTGTATGATTGTGATTGTATGATTGTGATTGTATGATTGTGATTGTATGATTATGATTGTATGACTGTGATTGTGTGATTGTATTTGGGTGATTGTATTTGGGAGATTGTATTTGGGAGATTGTAATTGTATGATTGCGATTGTATGATTGTGAGTGTATGATTGCGATTGTATGAATGCGATTGTATGATTGTGATTGTATGATTGTGATTGTATGATTGTGATTGTATGATTGTGATTGTATGATTGTGATTGTATGATTGAGATTGTATGATTGAGATTGTATGATTGCGATATTATGATTGTGATTGTATGATTGTGATTGTATGATTGTGATGTATGATTGTAATTGTATGATTATGATTGTATGATTGTGATTGTATAATTGAGATTGTATGATTGTGATTGTATGCTTGCGATTGTATGTTTGTGATTGTATGATTCTGATTGTATGATTGTATTTGGGAGACTTTATTTGGGATATTGTAATTGTATGATTGCGATTGTATGATTGTGATTGTATGATTGTGATGTATGATTGTAATTGTATGATTACGATTGTATGATTGTGATTGTATGATTGTGATTGTATGATTGAGATTGTATGATTGTGATTGTATGCTTGCGATTGTGTGGTTGTGATTGTAGGATTGTAATTGTATGATTGAGATTGTATGATTGTGATTGTATGCTTGCGATTGTATGTTTGTGATTGTATGATTGTGATTGTATGATTGTATTTGGGAGATTGTATTTGGGAGATTGTAATTGTATGATTGCGATTGTATGATTGTGAGTGTATGATTGCGATTGTATGAATGCGATTGTATGATTGTGATTGTATGATTGTGATTGTATGAGTGTGATTGTCTGATTGTGGTTGTGCGATTGTGATTGTACGATTGTGATTGTACGATTGTTATTGAATGATTGTGATTGTATGATTCTGATTGTATGATTGTGATTGCATGATTGTGATTGTATGATTGTGATTGCATGACTTTGAATGTATGATTATGATTGTATGATTGTGATTGTATGATTGTGATTGTATGATTGTGATTGTATGATTGTGATAGTATGATTGTGATTGTATGATTGTATTTGGGAGACTTTATTTGGGATATTGTAATTGTATGATTGCGATTGTATGGTTGTGATTGTATGATTGTGATTCTTTGATTGTGATTGTATGATTGTGATTGTATGATTGTGATTGTATGATTGTGATTTTATGATTGCGATTGTATGATTGTGATTGTATGATTGTGATTGTATGATTGTGATTGTATGATTGTGATTGTATGATTGTGATTGTATGATTGTGATTGTCTGATTGTGGTTGTGCGATTGTGATTGTATGATTGTGATTGTATGATTGTGATTGTATGATTGTATTTGGGAGATTGTATTTGGGAGATTGTATTTGGGAGATTGTAATTGTATGATTGCGATTGTATGATTGTGATTGTATGATTGTGATTGTATGATTGTGATTGTATGATTGTGATTGTATGATTGTGATTGTATGATTGTGATTGTATGATTGTGATTGTATGATTGTGATTGTATGATTGTATTTGGGAGATTGTATTTGGGAGATTGTATTTGGGAGATTGTAATTGTATGATTGCGATTGTATGATTGTGATTGTATGATTGCGATTGTATGATTGTGATTGTATGATTGCGATGTATGATTGTAATTGTATTATTATGATTGTATGATTGTGATTGTATGATTGAGATTGTATGATTGAGATTGTATGATTGTGATTGTATGCTTGCGATTGTATGATCGTGATTGTATGATTGTGATTGTATGATTGTGATTGTATTATTGAGATTGTATGATTATGATTGTATGATTGTGATTGTGTGATTGTGATTGTATGATTGTGATTGTATGATTGTGATTGTATGATTGTGATAGTATGATTGTGATTGTATGATTGTGATGTATGATTGTGATTGTATGATTGTGATTGTATGATTGTGAATGTACGATTGTGATTGTATGATTGTGATTGTATGATTTTGATAGCACGATTGTGATTGTATGACTGTGATTGTATGACTGTGATTGTATGATTGTGATTGTGTGATTGTGATTGTATGATTGTATTTGGGAGATTGTATTTGGGATATTGTAATTGTATGATTGCGATTGTATGATTGTGATTGTATGATTGTGATTGTATGATTGTGATTGTATGATTGTGATTGTATGATTGTATTTGGGAGATTGTATTTGGGAGATTGTATTTGGGAGATTGTATTTGGGAGATTGTAATTGTATGATTGCGATTGTATGATTGTGATTGTATGATTGCGATTGTATGATTGTGATTGTATGATTGTATATGGGAGATTGTATTTGGGAGATTGCATTTGGGAGATTGTATTTGGGATATTGTAATTGTATGATTGCGATTGTATGATTGTGATTGTATGATTGTGATTGTATGATTGTATTTGGGAGATTGTATTTGGGAGATTGTATTTGGGATATTGTATTTGGGAGATTGTGATTGTATGATTGTGATTGTATGATTGTGATTGTATGATTGTGACTGTATGATTGTGTTTGTATGATTGTGATAGTATGATTGTGATTGTATGATTGTGATGTATGATTGTAATTGTATGATTATGATTGTATGATTGTGATTGTGTGATTGTGATTGTATGATTGTATTTGGGAGATTGTATTTGGGATATTGTAATTGTATGATTGCGATTGTATGATTGTGATTGTATGATTGTGATTGTATGATTGTGAAAGTATGATTGTGATGGTATGATTGTGATTGTATGATTGTGATTGTATGATTGTGATTGTATGAGTGTGATTGTCTGATTGTGGTTGTGCGATTGTGATTGTACGATTGTGATTGTACGATTGTTATTGAATGATTGTGATTGTATGATTCTGATTGTATGATTGTGATTGCATGATTGTGATTGTATGATTGTGATTGCATGACTTTGAATGTATGATTATGATTGTATGATTGTGATTGTATGATTGTGATTGTATGATTGTGATTGTATGATTGTGATAGTATGATTGTGATTGTATGATTGTATTTGGGAGACTTTATTTGGGATATTGTAATTGTATGATTGCGATTGTATGATTGTGATTGTATGATTGTGATGTATGATTGTAATTGTATGATTATGATTGTATGATTGTGATTGTATGATTGTGATTGTATGATTGCGATTGTATGAATGCGATTGTATGATTGTGATTGCATAATTGTGATTGTATGATTGTGATTGTATGATTGTGATTGTATGATTGTGATTGTGTGATTGTGATTGTATGATTGTATTTGGGAGGTTGTAATTGTATGATTGCGGTTGTATGATTGTGATTGTATGATTGTGATTGTATGATTGTGATTGTATGATTGTGATTGTATGATTGTGATGTATGACTGTAATTGTATGATTATGATTGTATGATTGTGATTGTATGATTGCGATTGTATGAATGCGATTGTATGATTGTGATTGCATAATTGTGATTGTATGATTGTGATTGTATGATTGTGATTGTATGATTGTGATTGTATGATTGTGATTGTATGATTGTGATTGTATGATTGTGATTGTATGATTGTGATTGTATGATTGTGATTGTATGATTGTGATTGTATGATTGTATTTGGGAGATTGTATTTGGGAGATTGTATTTGGGAGATTGTAATTGTATGATTGCGATTGTATGATTGTGATAGTATGATTGTGATTGTATGATTGTGATTGTATGACAGTGATTGTATGATTGTGATTGTATGATTGTGATTGTATGATTGTGAAAGTATGATTGTGATGGTATGATTGTGATTGTATGATTGTGATTGTATGATTGTGATTGTATGAGTGTGATTGTCTGATTGTGGTTGTGCGATTGTGATTGTACGATTGTGATTGTACGATTGTTATTGAATGATTGTGATTGTATGATTCTGATTGTATGATTGTGATTGCATAATTGTGATTGTATGATTGTGATTGCATGACTTTGAATGTATGATTATGATTGTATGATTGTGATTGTATGATTGTGATTGTATGATTGTGATTGTATGATTGTGATAGTATGATTGTGATTGTATGATTGTATTTGGGAGACTTTATTTGGGATATTGTAATTGTATGATTGCGATTGTATGATTGTGATTGTATGATTGTGATGTATGATTGTAATTGTATGATTATGATTGTATGATTGTGATTGTATGATTGTGATTGTATGATTGAGATTGTATGATTGTGATTGTATGCTTGCGATTGTATGGTTGTGATTGTATGATTGTGATTCTTTGATTGTGATTGTATGATTGTGATTGTATGATTGTGATTGTATGATTGTGATTTTATGATTGCGATTGTATGATTGTGATTGTATGATTGTGATTGTATGATTGTGATTGTATGATTGTGATTGTATGATTGTGATTGTCTGATTGTGGTTGTGCGATTGTGATTGTACGACTGTGATAGTATGATTGTGATTGTATGATTGTGATTGTATGATTGTGATTGTATGATTGTGATTGCATGATTGTGATTGTTTGATTGTATTTGGGAGATTGTATTTGGGAGATTGTAATTGTATGATTGCGATTGTATGATTGTGATTGTATGATTGCGATTGTATGATTGTAATTGTATGATTGTGATGTATGACTGTAATTGTATGATTATGATTGTATGATTGTGATTGTATGATTGCGATTGTATGAATGCGATTGTATGATTGTGATTGCATAATTGTGATTGTATGATTGTGATTGTATGATTGTGATTGTATGATTGTGATTGTGTGATTGTGATTGTATGATTGTATTTGGGAGATTGTAATTGTATGATTGCGGTTGTATGATTGTGATTGTATGATTGTGATTGTATGATTGTGAAAGTATGATTGTGATTGTATGATTATGATTGTATGATTGTGGTTGTGCGATTGTGATTGTACGATTGTGATTGTACGATTGTGATTGTATGATTGTGATTGCATGATTATGATTGTATGATTGTGATTGCATGATTGTGATTGTATGATTGTGATTGTATGATTGTGATTGTATGATTGTGATTGTATGATTATGATTGTATGACTGTGATTGTGTGATTGTATTTGGGTGATTGTATTTGGGAGATTGTATTTGGGAGATTGTAATTGTATGATTGCGATTGTATGATTGTGAGTGTATGATTGCGATTGTATGAATGCGATTGTATGATTGTGATTGTATGATTGTGATTGTATGATTGTGATTGTATGATTGTGATTGTATGATTGTGATTGTATGATTGAGATTGTATGATTGAGATTGTATGATTGCGATAGTATGATTGTGATTGTATGATTGTGATTGTATGATTGTGATGTATGATTGTAATTGTATGATTATGATTGTATGATTGTGATTGTATAATTGAGATTGTATGATTGTGATTGTATGCTTGCGATTGTATGTTTGTGATTGTATGATTCTGATTGTATGATTGTATTTGGGAGACTTTATTTGGGATATTGTAATTGTATGATTGCGATTGTATGATTGTGATTGTATGATTGTGATGTATGATTGTAATTGTATGATTACGATTGTATGATTGTGATTGTATGATTGTGATTGTATGATTGAGATTGTATGATTGTGATTGTATGCTTGCGATTGTGTGGTTGTGATTGTAGGATTGTGATTGTATGATTGAGATTGTATGATTGTGATTGTATGCTTGCGATTGTATGTTTGTGATTGTATGATTGTGATTGTATGATTGTATTTGGGAGATTGTATTTGGGAGATTGTATTTGGGAGATTGTAATTGTATGATTGCGATTGTATGATTGTGATTGTATGATTGCGATTGTATGATTGTGATTGTATGATTGTGATGTATGATTGTAATTGTATGATTATGATTGTATGATTGTGATTGTATGATTGTGATGGTATGATTGTGATTGTATGATTGCGATCGAATGATTGTGATTGTATGATTATGATTGTATGATTGTGATTGTATGATTGCGATTGTATGATTGTGATTGTATGATTATGATTGTATTTTTGTGATTGTATGATTGTGATTGTATGATTGTGATTGTATGATTGTGATTGTATGATTGTGATTGTATGATTGTGATTGTATGATTGTGATTGTCTGATTGTGGTTGTGCGATTGTGATTGTACGATTGTGATTGTACGATTGTGATTGTACGATTGTGATTGCATGATTATGATTGTATGATTGTGATTGCATGATTGTGATTGCATGATTGTGATTGTATGATTGTGATTGTATGATTGTGATTGTATGATTGTGATTGTATGATTGTGATTGTATGATTGTGATTGTATGATTGTATTTGGGAGATTGTAGTTGGGAGATTGTATTTGGGAGATTGTATTTGGCAGATTGTATTTGGGAGATTGTAATTGTATGATTGCGATTGTATGATTGTGATTGTATGATTGCGATTGTATGATTGTGATTGTATGATTGTGATGTATGATTGTAATTGTATGATTATGATTGTATGATTGTGATTGTATGATTGAGATTGTATGATTGTGATTGTATGCTTGCGATTGTATGATTGTGATTGTATGATTGTGATTGTATGATTGTGATTGTATGATTGTGATTGTATGATTGTGATTGTATGATTATGATTGTATGATTGTGATTGTATGATTGTGATTGTACGATTGTGATTGTATGATTGTGATAGTATGATTGTGATTGTATGATTGTGATTGTATGACTGTGATTGTATGATTGTGATTGTATGATTGTGATTGTATGATTGTGAAAGTATGATTGTGATGGTATGATTGTGATTGTATGATTGTGATTGTATGATTGTGATTGTATGAGTGTGATTGTCTGATTGTGGTTGTGCGATTGTGATTGTACGATTGTGATTGTACGATTGTTATTGAATGATTGTGATTGTATGATTCTGATTGTATGATTGTGATTGCATGATTGTGATTGTATGATTGTGATTGCATGACTTTGAATGTATGATTATGATTGTATGGTTGTGATTGTATGATTGTGATTCTTTGATTGTGATTGTATGATTGTGATTGTATGATTGTGATTGTATGATTGTGATTTTATGATTGCGATTGTATGATTGTGATTGTATGATTGTGATTGTATGATTGTGATTGTATGATTGTGATTGTATGATTGTGATTGTATGATTGTGATTGTATGATTGTGATTGTATGATTGTGATTGTCTGATTGTGGTTGTGCGATTGTGATTGTACGATTGGGATAGTATGATTGTGATTGTATGATTGTGATTGTATGATTGTGATTGCATGATTGTGATTGTTTGATTGTATTTGGGAGATTGTATTTGGGAGATTGTAATTGTATGATTGCGATTGTATGATTGTGATTGTATGATTGCGATTGTATGATTGTGATTGTATGATTGTGATGTATGACTGTAATTGTATGATTATGATTGTATGATTGTGATTGTATGATTGCGATTGAATGAATGCGATTGTATGATTGTGATTGCATAATTGTGATTGTATGATTGTGATTGTATGATTGTGATTGTGTGATTGTGATTGTATGATTGTATTTGGGAGATTGTAATTGTATGATTGCGGTTGTATGATTGTGATTGTATGATTGTGATTGTATGATTGTGATTGTATGATTGTGATTGTATGATTGTGATGTATGACTGTAATTGTATGATTATGATTGTATGATTGTGATTGTATGATTGCGATTGTATGAATGCGATTGTATGATTGTGATTGCATAATTGTGATTGTATGATTGTGATTGTATGATTGTGATTGTATGATTGTGATTGTATGATTGTGATTGTATGATTGTGATTGTATGATTGTGATTGTATGATTGTGATTGTATGATTGTATTTGGGAGATTGTATTTGGGAGATTGTATTTGGGAGATTGTAATTGTATGATTGCGATTGTATGATTGTGATTGTATGATTGCGATTGTATGATTGTGATTGTATGATTGCGATGTATGATTGTAATTGTATTATTATGATTGTATGATTGTGATTGTATGATTGAGATTGTATGATTGAGATTGTATGATTGTGATTGTATGCTTGCGATTGTATGATCGTGATTGTATGATTGTGATTGTATGATTGTGATTGTATTATTGAGATTGTATGATTATGATTGTATGATTGTGATTGTGTGATTGTGATTGTATGATTGTGATTGTATGATTGTGATTGTATGATTGTGATAGTATGATTGTGATTGTATGTTTGTGATGTATGATTGTGATTGTATGATTGTGATTGTATGATTGTGAATGTACGATTGTGATTGTATGATTGTGATTGTATGATTTTGATAGTACGATTGTGATTGTATGACTGTGATTGTATGACTGTGATTGTATGATTGTGATTGTGTGATTGTGATTGTATGATTGTATTTGGGAGATTGTATTTGGGATATTGTAATTGTATGATTGCGATTGTATGATTGTGATTGTATGATTGTGATTGTATGATTGTGATTGTATGATTGTGAATGTATGATTGTATTTGGGAGATTGTATTTGGGAGATTGTATTTGGGAGATTGTATTTGGGAGATTGTAATTGTATGATTGCGATTGTATGATTGTGATTGTATGATTGCGATTGTATGATTGTGATTGTATGATTGTATATGGGAGATTGTATTTGGGAGATTGCATTTGGGAGATTGTATTTGGGATATTGTAATTGTATGATTGCGATTGTATGATTGTGATTGTATGATTGTGATTGTATGATTGTATTTGGGAGATTGTATTTGGGAGATTGTATTTGGGATATTGTATTTGGGAGATTGTGATTGTATGATTGTGATTGTATGATTATGATTGTATGATTGTGATTGTATGATTGTGATTGTATGATTGTGACTGTATGATTGTGTTTGTATGATTGTGATAGTATGATTGTGATTGTATGATTGTGATGTATGATTGTAATTGTATGATTATGATTGTATGATTGTGATTGTGTGATTGTGATTGTATGATTGTATTTGGGAGATTGTATTTGGGATATTGTAATTGTATGATTGCGATTGTATGATTGTGATTGTATGATTGTGATTGTATGATTGTGATTGTATGATTGTGATTGTATGATTGTATTTGGGAGTTTGTATTTGGGAGATTGTATTTGGGAGATTGTATTTGGGAGATTGTAGTTGTATGATTGCGATTGTATGATTGTGATTGTATGATTGCGATTGTATGACTGTGATTGTATGATTGTATATGGGAGATTGTATTTGGGAGATTGCATTTGGGAGATTGTATTTGGGAGATTGTAATTGTATGATTGCGATTGTATGATTGTGATTGTATGATTGCGATTGTATGATTGTGATTGTATGATTGTGATGTATGATTGTGATTGTATGATTGTGATTGTATGATTGTGATTGTATGATTGTAGTTGTATGATTGTGATTGTATGATTGTGATTGTATGATTGTGATGTATGATTGTGATTGTCTGATTGTGGTTGTGCGATTGTGATTGTACGATTGTGATAGTATGATTGTGATTGTATGATTGTGATTGTATGATTGTGATTGCATGATTGTGATTGTTTGATTGTATTTGGGAGATTGTATTTGGGAGATGGTAATTGTATGATTGCGATTGTATGATTGTGATTGTATGATTGCGATTGTATGATTGTGATTGTATGATTGTGATGTATGACTGTAATTGTATGATTATGATTGTATGATTGTGATTGTATGATTGCGATTGTATGATTGTGATTGTGTGATTGTGATTGTATGATTGTATTTGGGAGATTGTAATTGTATGATTGCGGTTGTATGATTGTGATTGTATGATTGTGATTGTATGATTGTGATTGTATGATTGTGATTGTATGATTGCGATTGTATGAATGCGATTGTATGATTGTGATTGCATAATTGTGATTGTATGATTGTGATTGTATGATTGTGATTGTATGATTGTGCTTGTATGATTGTGATTGTATGATTGTGATTGTATGATTGTGATTGTATGATTGTGATTGTATGATTGTATTTGGGAGATTGTATTTGGGAGATTGTATTTGGGAGATTGTAATTGTATGATTGCGATTGTATGATTGTGATTGTATGATTGCGATGTATGATTGTAATTGTATTATTATGATTGTATGATTGTGATTGTATGATTGAGATTGTATGATTGAGATTGTATGATTGTGATTGTATGCTTGCGATTGTATGATCGTGATTGTATGATTGTGATTGTATGATTGTGATTGTATTATTGAGATTGTATGATTATGATTGTATGATTGTGATTGTGTGATTGTGATTGTATGATTGTGATTGTATGATTGTGATTGTATGATTGTGATAGTATGATTGTGATTGTATGATTGTGATGTATGATTGTGATTGTATGATTGTGATTGTATGATTGTGAATGTACGATTGTGATTGTATGATTGTGATTGTATGATTTTGATAGCACGATTGTGATTGTATGACTGTGATTGTATGACTGTGATTGTATGATTGTGATTGTGTGATTGTGATTGTATGATTGTATTTGGGAGATTGTATTTGGGAGATTGTATTTGGGATATTGTATTTGGGAGATTGTGATTGTATGATTGTGATTGTATGATTATGATTGTATGATTGTGATTGTATGATTGTGATTGTATGATTGTGATTGTATGATTGTGATAGTATGATTGTGATTGTATGATTGTATTTGGGAGACTTTATTTGGGATATTGTAATTGTATGATTACGATTGTATGATTGTGATTGTATGATTGTGATGTATGATTGTAATTGTATGATTATGATTGTATGATTGTGATTGTATGATTGTGATTGTATGATTGCGATTGTATGAATGCGATTGTATGATTGTGATTGCATAATTGTGATTGTATGATTGTGATTGTATGATTGTGATTGTATGATTGTGATTGTGTGATTGTGATTGTATGATTGTATTTGGGAGATTGTAATTGTATGATTGCGGTTGTATGATTGTGATTGTATGATTGTGATTGTATGATTGTGATTGTATGATTGTGATTGTATGATTGTGATTGTATGATTGTGATGTATGACTGTAATTGTATGATTATGATTGTATGATTGTGATTGTATGATTGCGATTGTATGAATGCGATTGTATGATTGTGATTGCATAATTGTGATTGTATGATTGTGATTGTATGATTGTGATTGTATGATTGTGATTGTATGATTGTGATTGTATGATTGTGATTGTATGATTGTGATTGTATGATTGTGATTGTATGATTGTGATTGTATGATTGTGATTGTATGATTGTATTTGGGAGATTGTATTTGGGAGATTGTATTTGGGAGATTGTAATTGTATGATTGCGATTGTATGATTGTGATAGTATGATTGTGATTGTATGATTGTGATTGTATGACTGTGATTGTATGATTGTGATTGTATGATTGTGATTGTATGATTGTGATTGTATGATTGTGATAGTATGATTGTGATTGTATGATTGTATTTGGGAGACTTTATTTGGGATATTGTAATTGTATGATTGCGATTGTATGATTGTGATTGTATGATTGTGATGTATGATTGTAATTGTATGATTATGATTGTATGATTGTGATTGTATGATTGTGATTGTATGATTGAGATTGTATGATTGTGATTGTATGCTTGCGATTGTATGGTTGTGATTGTATGATTGTGATTCTTTGATTGTGATTGTATGATTGTGATTGTATGATTGTGATTGTATGATTGTGATTTTATGATTGCGATTGTATGATTGTGATTGTATGATTGTGATTGTATGATTGTGATTGTATGATTGTGATTGTATGATTGTGATTGTATGATTGTGATTGTCTGATTGTGGTTGTGCGATTGTGATTGTACGACTGTGATAGTATGATTGTGATTGTATGATTGTGATTGTATGATTGTGATTGTATGATTGTGATTGCATGATTGTGATTGTTTGATTGTATTTGGGAGATTGTATTTGGGAGATTGTAATTGTATGATTGCGATTGTATGATTGTGATTGTATGATTGCGATTGTATGATTGTAATTGTATGATTGTGATGTATGACTGTAATTGTATGATTATGATTGTATGATTGTGATTGTATGATTGCGATTGTATGAATGCGATTGTATGATTGTGATTGCATAATTGTGATTGTATGATTGTGATTGTATGATTGTGATTGTATGATTGTGATTGTGTGATTGTGATTGTATGATTGTATTTGGGAGATTGTAATTGTATGATTGCGGTTGTATGATTGTGATTGTATGGTTGTGATTGTATGATTGTGAAAGTATGATTGTGATTGTATGATTATGATTGTATGATTGTGGTTGTGCGATTGTGATTGTACGATTGTGATTGTACGATTGTGATTGTATGATTGCGATTGTATGATTGTGATTGTATGATTGTGATGTATGATTGTAATTGTATGATTACGATTGTATGATTGTGATTGTATGATTGTGATTGTATGATTGAGATTGTATGATTGTGATTGTATGCTTGCGATTGTGTGGTTGTGATTGTAGGATTGTGATTGTATGATTGAGATTGTATGATTGTGATTGTATGCTTGCGATTGTATGTTTGTGATTGTATGATTGTGATTGTATGATTGTATTTGGGAGATTGTATTTGGGAGATTGTAATTGTATGATTGCGATTGTATGATTGTGATTGTATGATTGCGATTGTATGATTGTGATTGTATGATTGTGATGTATGATTGTAATTGTATGATTATGATTGTATGATTGTGATTGTATGATTGTGATAGTATGATTGTGATTGTATGATTGTATTTGGGAGACTTTATTTGGGATATTGTAATTGTATGATTGCGATTGTATGGTTGTGATTGTATGATTGTGATTCTTTGATTGTGATTGTATGATTGTGATTGTATGATTGTGATTGTATGATTGTGATTTTATGATTGCGATTGTATGATTGTGATTGTATGATTGTGATTGTATGATTGTGATTGTATGATTGTGATTGTATGATTGTGATTGTATGATTGTGATTGTCTGATTGTGGTTGTGCGATTGTGAATGTACGATTGGGATAATATGATTGTGATTGTATGATTGTGATTGTATGATTGTGATTGCATGATTGTGATTGTTTGATTGTATTTGGGAGATTGTATTTGGGAGATTGTAATTGTATGATTGCGATTGTATGATTGTGATTGTATGATTGCGATTGTATGATTGTGATTGTATGATTGTGATGTATGACTGTAATTGTATGATTATGATTGTATGATTGTGATTGTATGATTGCGATTGAATGAATGCGATTGTATGATTGTGATTGCATAATTGTGATTGTATGATTGTGATTGTATGATTGTGATTGTATGATTGTGATTGTGTGATTGTGATTGTATGATTGTATTTGGGAGATTGTAATTGTATGATTGCGGTTGTATGATTGTGATTGTATGATTGTGATTGTATGATTGTGATTGTATGATTGTGATGTATGACTGTAATTGTATGATTATGATTGTATGATTGTGATTGTATGATTGCGATTGTATGAATGCGATTGTATGATTGTGATTGCATAATTGTGATTGTATGATTGTGATTGTATGATTGTGATTGTATGATTGTGATTGTATGATTGTGATTGTATGATTGTGATTGTATGATTGTGATTGTATGATTGTGATTGTATGATTGTATTTGGGAGATTGTATTTGGGAGATTGTATTTGGGAGATTGTAATTGTATGGTTGCGATTGTATGATTGTGATTGTATGATTGTGATTGTATGATTGTGATTGTATGATTGTGATTGTATGATTGTATTTGGGAGTTTGTATTTGGGAGATTGTATTTGGGAGATTGTATTTGGGAGATTGTAGTTGTATGATTGCGATTGTATGATTGTGATTGTATGATTGCGATTGTATGACTGTGATTGTATGATTGTATATGGGAGATTGTATTTGGGAGATTGCATTTGGGAGATTGTATTTGGGAGATTGTAATTGTATGATTGCGATTGTATGATTGTGATTGTATGATTGCGATTGTATGATTGTGATTGTATGATTGTGATGTATGATTGTGATTGTATGATTGTGATTGTTTGATTGTGATTGTATGATTGTAGTTGTATGATTGTGATTGTATGATTGTGATTGTATGATTGTGATGTATGATTGTGATTGTCTGATTGTGGTTGTGCGATTGTGATTGTACGATTGTGATAGTATGATTGTGATTGTATGATTGTGATTGTATGATTGTGATTGCATGATTGTGATTGTTTGATTGTATTTGGGAGATTGTATTTGGGAGATGGTAATTGTATGATTGCGATTGTATGATTGTGATTGTATGATTGCGATTGTATGATTGTGATTGTATGATTGTGATGTATGACTGTAATTGTATGATTATGATTGTATGATTGTGATTGTATGATTGCGATTGTATGATTGTGATTGTGTGATTGTGATTGTATGATTGTATTTGGGAGATTGTAATTGTATGATTGCGGTTGTATGATTGTGATTGTATGATTGTGATTGTATGATTGTGATTGTATGATTGTGATTGTATGATTGCGATTGTATGAATGCGATTGTATGATTGTGATTGCATAATTGTGATTGTATGATTGTGATTGTATGATTGTGATTGTATGATTGTGCTTGTATGATTGTGATTGTATGATTGTGATTGTATGATTGTGATTGTATGATTGTGATTGTATGATTGTATTTGGGAGATTGTATTTGGGAGATTGTATTTGGGAGATTGTAATTGTATGATTGCGATTGTATGATTGTGATTGTATGATTGTGAAAGTATGATTGTGATGGTATGATTGTGATTGTATGATTGTGATTGTATGATTGTGATTGTATGAGTGTGATTGTCTGATTGTGGTTGTGCGATTGTGATTGTACGATTGTGATTGTACGATTGTTATTGAATGATTGTGATTGTATGATTCTGATTGTATGATTGTGATTGCATGATTGTGATTGTATGATTGTGATTGCATGACTTTGAATGTATGATTATGATTGTATGGTTGTGATTGTATGATTGTGATTCTTT
The DNA here is from genome assembly GCF_050947335.1 of Megachile rotundata. Lineage (NCBI taxonomy): Eukaryota > Metazoa > Arthropoda > Insecta > Hymenoptera > Megachilidae > Megachile > Megachile rotundata. Next base: position 726,546 of record NW_027473331.1, on the reverse strand, counting down.
GATTGTGATTGTATGATTGTGATTGTATGATTGTGATTGTATGATTGTGATTTTATGATTGCGATTGTATGATTGTGATTGTATGATTGTGATTGTATGATTGTGATTGTATGATTGTGATTGTATGATTGTGATTGTATGATTGTGATTGTATGATTGTGATTGTCTGATTGTGGTTGTGCGATTGTGATTGTACGATTGGGATAGTATGATTGTGATTGTATGATTGTGATTGTATGATTGTGATTGCATGATTGTGATTGTTTGATTGTATTTGGGAGATTGTATTTGGGAGATTGTAATTGTATGATTGCGATTGTATGATTGTGATTGTATGATTGCGATTGTATGATTGTGATTGTATGATTGTGATGTATGACTGTAATTGTATGATTATGATTGTATGATTGTGATTGTATGATTGCGATTGAATGAATGCGATTGTATGATTGTGATTGCATAATTGTGATTGTATGATTGTGATTGTATGATTGTGATTGTGTGATTGTGATTGTATGATTGTATTTGGGAGATTGTAATTGTATGATTGCGGTTGTATGATTGTGATTGTATGATTGTGATTGTATGATTGTGATTGTATGATTGTGATTGTATGATTGTGATGTATGACTGTAATTGTATGATTATGATTGTATGATTGTGATTGTATGATTGCGATTGTATGAATGCGATTGTATGATTGTGATTGCATAATTGTGATTGTATGATTGTGATTGTATGATTGTGATTGTATGATTGTGATTGTATGATTGTGATTGTATGATTGTGATTGTATGATTGTGATTGTATGATTGTGATTGTATGATTGTATTTGGGAGATTGTATTTGGGAGATTGTAATTGTATGATTGCGATTGTATGATTGTGATTGTATGATTGCGATGTATGATTGTAATTGTATTATTATGATTGTATGATTGTGATTGTATGATTGAGATTGTATGATTGAGATTGTATGATTGTGATTGTATGCTTGCGATTGTATGATCGTGATTGTATGATTGTGATTGTATGATTGTGATTGTATTATTGAGATTGTATGATTATGATTGTATGATTGTGATTGTGTGATTGTGATTGTATGATTGTGATTGTATGATTGTGATTGTATGATTGTGATAGTATGATTGTGATTGTATGTTTGTGATGTATGATTGTGATTGTATGATTGTGATTGTATGATTGTGAATGTACGATTGTGATTGTATGATTGTGATTGTATGATTTTGATAGTACGATTGTGATTGTATGACTGTGATTGTATGACTGTGATTGTATGATTGTGATTGTGTGATTGTGATTGTATGATTGTATTTGGGAGATTGTATTTGGGATATTGTAATTGTATGATTGCGATTGTATGATTGTGATTGTATGATTGTGATTGTATGATTGTGATTGTATGATTGTGAATGTATGATTGTATTTGGGAGATTGTATTTGGGAGATTGTATTTGGGAGATTGTATTTGGGAGATTGTAATTGTATGATTGCGATTGTATGATTGTGATTGTATGATTGCGATTGTATGATTGTGATTGTATGATTGTATATGGGAGATTGTATTTGGGAGATTGCATTTGGGAGATTGTATTTGGGATATTGTAATTGTATGATTGCGATTGTATGATTGTGATTGTATGATTGTGATTGTATGATTGTATTTGGGAGATTGTATTTGGGAGATTGTATTTGGGATATTGTATTTGGGAGATTGTGATTGTATGATTGTGATTGTATGATTATGATTGTATGATTGTGATTGTATGATTGTGATTGTATGATTGTGACTGTATGATTGTGTTTGTATGATTGTGATAGTATGATTGTGATTGTATGATTGTGATGTATGATTGTAATTGTATGATTATGATTGTATGATTGTGATTGTGTGATTGTGATTGTATGATTGTATTTGGGAGATTGTATTTGGGATATTGTAATTGTATGATTGCGATTGTATGATTGTGATTGTATGATTGTGATTGTATGATTGTGATTGTATGATTGTGATTGTATGATTGTATTTGGGAGTTTGTATTTGGGAGATTGTATTTGGGAGATTGTATTTGGGAGATTGTAGTTGTATGATTGCGATTGTATGATTGTGATTGTATGATTGCGATTGTATGACTGTGATTGTATGATTGTATATGGGAGATTGTATTTGGGAGATTGCATTTGGGAGATTGTATTTGGGAGATTGTAATTGTATGATTGCGATTGTATGATTGTGATTGTATGATTGCGATTGTATGATTGTGATTGTATGATTGTGATGTATGATTGTGATTGTATGATTGTGATTGTATGATTGTGATTGTATGATTGTAGTTGTATGATTGTGATTGTATGATTGTGATTGTATGATTGTGATGTATGATTGTGATTGTCTGATTGTGGTTGTGCGATTGTGATTGTACGATTGTGATAGTATGATTGTGATTGTATGATTGTGATTGTATGATTGTGATTGCATGATTGTGATTGTTTGATTGTATTTGGGAGATTGTATTTGGGAGATGGTAATTGTATGATTGCGATTGTATGATTGTGATTGTATGATTGCGATTGTATGATTGTGATTGTATGATTGTGATGTATGACTGTAATTGTATGATTATGATTGTATGATTGTGATTGTATGATTGCGATTGTATGATTGTGATTGTGTGATTGTGATTGTATGATTGTATTTGGGAGATTGTAATTGTATGATTGCGGTTGTATGATTGTGATTGTATGATTGTGATTGTATGATTGTGATTGTATGATTGCGATTGTATGAATGCGATTGTATGATTGTGATTGCATAATTGTGATTGTATGATTGTGATTGTATGATTGTGATTGTATGATTGTGCTTGTATGATTGTGATTGTATGATTGTGATTGTATGATTGTGATTGTATGATTGTGATTGTATGATTGTATTTGGGAGATTGTATTTGGGAGATTGTATTTGGGAGATTGTAATTGTATGATTGCGATTGTATGATTGTGATTGTATGATTGCGATGTATGATTGTAATTGTATTATTATGATTGTATGATTGTGATTGTATGATTGAGATTGTATGATTGAGATTGTATGATTGTGATTGTATGCTTGCGATTGTATGATCGTGATTGTATGATTGTGATTGTATGATTGTGATTGTATTATTGAGATTGTATGATTATGATTGTATGATTGTGATTGTGTGATTGTGATTGTATGATTGTGATTGTATGATTGTGATTGTATGATTGTGATAGTATGATTGTGATTGTATGATTGTGATGTATGATTGTGATTGTATGATTGTGATTGTATGATTGTGAATGTACGATTGTGATTGTATGATTGTGATTGTATGATTTTGATAGCACGATTGTGATTGTATGACTGTGATTGTATGACTGTGATTGTATGATTGTGATTGTGTGATTGTGATTGTATGATTGTATTTGGGAGATTGTATTTGGGAGATTGTATTTGGGATATTGTATTTGGGAGATTGTGATTGTATGATTGTGATTGTATGATTATGATTGTATGATTGTGATTGTATGATTGTGATTGTATGATTGTGATTGTATGATTGTGATAGTATGATTGTGATTGTATGATTGTATTTGGGAGACTTTATTTGGGATATTGTAATTGTATGATTACGATTGTATGATTGTGATTGTATGATTGTGATGTATGATTGTAATTGTATGATTATGATTGTATGATTGTGATTGTATGATTGTGATTGTATGATTGCGATTGTATGAATGCGATTGTATGATTGTGATTGCATAATTGTGATTGTATGATTGTGATTGTATGATTGTGATTGTATGATTGTGATTGTGTGATTGTGATTGTATGATTGTATTTGGGAGATTGTAATTGTATGATTGCGGTTGTATGATTGTGATTGTATGATTGTGATTGTATGATTGTGATTGTATGATTGTGATTGTATGATTGTGATTGTATGATTGTGATGTATGACTGTAATTGTATGATTATGATTGTATGATTGTGATTGTATGATTGCGATTGTATGAATGCGATTGTATGATTGTGATTGCATAATTGTGATTGTATGATTGTGATTGTATGATTGTGATTGTATGATTGTGATTGTATGATTGTGATTGTATGATTGTGATTGTATGATTGTGATTGTATGATTGTGATTGTATGATTGTGATTGTATGATTGTGATTGTATGATTGTATTTGGGAGATTGTATTTGGGAGATTGTATTTGGGAGATTGTAATTGTATGATTGCGATTGTATGATTGTGATAGTATGATTGTGATTGTATGATTGTGATTGTATGACTGTGATTGTATGATTGTGATTGTATGATTGTGATTGTATGATTGTGATTGTATGATTGTGATAGTATGATTGTGATTGTATGATTGTATTTGGGAGACTTTATTTGGGATATTGTAATTGTATGATTGCGATTGTATGATTGTGATTGTATGATTGTGATGTATGATTGTAATTGTATGATTATGATTGTATGATTGTGATTGTATGATTGTGATTGTATGATTGAGATTGTATGATTGTGATTGTATGCTTGCGATTGTATGGTTGTGATTGTATGATTGTGATTCTTTGATTGTGATTGTATGATTGTGATTGTATGATTGTGATTGTATGATTGTGATTTTATGATTGCGATTGTATGATTGTGATTGTATGATTGTGATTGTATGATTGTGATTGTATGATTGTGATTGTATGATTGTGATTGTATGATTGTGATTGTCTGATTGTGGTTGTGCGATTGTGATTGTACGACTGTGATAGTATGATTGTGATTGTATGATTGTGATTGTATGATTGTGATTGTATGATTGTGATTGCATGATTGTGATTGTTTGATTGTATTTGGGAGATTGTATTTGGGAGATTGTAATTGTATGATTGCGATTGTATGATTGTGATTGTATGATTGCGATTGTATGATTGTAATTGTATGATTGTGATGTATGACTGTAATTGTATGATTATGATTGTATGATTGTGATTGTATGATTGCGATTGTATGAATGCGATTGTATGATTGTGATTGCATAATTGTGATTGTATGATTGTGATTGTATGATTGTGATTGTATGATTGTGATTGTGTGATTGTGATTGTATGATTGTATTTGGGAGATTGTAATTGTATGATTGCGGTTGTATGATTGTGATTGTATGGTTGTGATTGTATGATTGTGAAAGTATGATTGTGATTGTATGATTATGATTGTATGATTGTGGTTGTGCGATTGTGATTGTACGATTGTGATTGTACGATTGTGATTGTATGATTGCGATTGTATGATTGTGATTGTATGATTGTGATGTATGATTGTAATTGTATGATTACGATTGTATGATTGTGATTGTATGATTGTGATTGTATGATTGAGATTGTATGATTGTGATTGTATGCTTGCGATTGTGTGGTTGTGATTGTAGGATTGTGATTGTATGATTGAGATTGTATGATTGTGATTGTATGCTTGCGATTGTATGTTTGTGATTGTATGATTGTGATTGTATGATTGTATTTGGGAGATTGTATTTGGGAGATTGTAATTGTATGATTGCGATTGTATGATTGTGATTGTATGATTGCGATTGTATGATTGTGATTGTATGATTGTGATGTATGATTGTAATTGTATGATTATGATTGTATGATTGTGATTGTATGATTGTGATGGTATGATTGTGATTGTATGATTGCGATCGAATGATTGTGATTGTATGATTATGATTGTATGATTGTGATTGTATGATTGCGATTGTATGATTGTGATTGTATGATTATGATTGTATTTTTGTGATTGTATGATTGTGATTGTATGATTGTGATTGTATGATTGTGATTGTATGATTGTGATTGTATGATTGTGATTGTCTGATTGTGGTTGTGCGATTGTGATTGTACGATTGTGATTGTACGATTGTGATTGTACGATTGTGATTGCATGATTATGATTGTATGATTGTGATTGCATGATTGTGATTGCATGATTGTGATTGTATGATTGTGATTGTATGATTGTGATTGTATGATTGTGATTGTATGATTGTGATTGTATGATTGTGATTGTATGATTGTATTTGGGAGATTGTAGTTGGGAGATTGTATTTGGGAGATTGTATTTGGCAGATTGTATTTGGGAGATTGTAATTGTATGATTGCGATTGTATGATTGTGATTGTATGATTGCGATTGTATGATTGTGATTGTATGATTGTGATGTATGATTGTAATTGTATGATTATGATTGTATGATTGTGATTGTATGATTGAGATTGTATGATTGTGATTGTATGCTTGCGATTGTATGATTGTGATTGTATGATTGTGATTGTATGATTGTGATTGTATGATTGTGATTGTATGATTGTGATTGTATGATTATGATTGTATGATTGTGATTGTATGATTGTGATTGTACGATTGTGATTGTATGATTGTGATAGTATGATTGTGATTGTATGATTGTGATTGTATGACTGTGATTGTATGATTGTGATTGTATGATTGTGATTGTATGATTGTGAAAGTATGATTGTGATGGTATGATTGTGATTGTATGATTGTGATTGTATGATTGTGATTGTATGAGTGTGATTGTCTGATTGTGGTTGTGCGATTGTGATTGTACGATTGTGATTGTACGATTGTTATTGAATGATTGTGATTGTATGATTCTGATTGTATGATTGTGATTGCATGATTGTGGTTGTATGATTGTGATTGCATGACTTTGAATGTATGATTATGATTGTATGATTGTGATTGTATGATTGTGATTGTATGATTGTGATTGTATGATTGTGATAGTATGATTGTGATTGTATGATTGTATTTGGGAGACTTTATTTGGGATATTGTAATTGTATGATTGCGATTGTATGGTTGTGATTGTATGATTGTGATTCTTTGATTGTGATTGTATGATTGTGATTGTATGATTGTGATTGTATGATTGTGATTTTATGATTGCGATTGTATGATTGTGATTGTATGATTGTGATTGTATGATTGTGATTGTATGATTGTGATTGTATGATTGTGATTGTATGATTGTGATTGTCTGATTGTGGTTGTGCGATTGTGAATGTACGATTGGGATAATATGATTGTGATTGTATGATTGTGATTGTATGATTGTGATTGCATGATTGTGATTGTTTGATTGTATTTGGGAGATTGTATTTGGGAGATTGTAATTGTATGATTGCGATTGTATGATTGTGATTGTATGATTGCGATTGTATGATTGTGATTGTATGATTGTGATGTATGACTGTAATTGTATGATTATGATTGTATGATTGTGATTGTATGATTGCGATTGAATGAATGCGATTGTATGATTGTGATTGCATAATTGTGATTGTATGATTGTGATTGTATGATTGTGATTGTATGATTGTGATTGTGTGATTGTGATTGTATGATTGTATTTGGGAGATTGTAATTGTATGATTGCGGTTGTATGATTGTGATTGTATGATTGTGATTGTATGATTGTGATTGTATGATTGTGATGTATGACTGTAATTGTATGATTATGATTGTATGATTGTGATTGTATGATTGCGATTGTATGAATGCGATTGTATGATTGTGATTGCATAATTGTGATTGTATGATTGTGATTGTATGATTGTGATTGTATGATTGTGATTGTATGATTGTGATTGTATGATTGTGATTGTATGATTGTGATTGTATGATTGTGATTGTATGATTGTATTTGGGAGATTGTATTTGGGAGATTGTATTTGGGAGATTGTAATTGTATGGTTGCGATTGTATGATTGTGATTGTATGATTGTGATTGTATGATTGTGATTGTATGATTGTGATTGTATGATTGTATTTGGGAGTTTGTATTTGGGAGATTGTATTTGGGAGATTGTATTTGGGAGATTGTAGTTGTATGATTGCGATTGTATGATTGTGATTGTATGATTGCGATTGTATGACTGTGATTGTATGATTGTATATGGGAGATTGTATTTGGGAGATTGCATTTGGGAGATTGTATTTGGGAGATTGTAATTGTATGATTGCGATTGTATGATTGTGATTGTATGATTGCGATTGTATGATTGTGATTGTATGATTGTGATGTATGATTGTGATTGTATGATTGTGATTGTTTGATTGTGATTGTATGATTGTAGTTGTATGATTGTGATTGTATGATTGTGATTGTATGATTGTGATGTATGATTGTGATTGTCTGATTGTGGTTGTGCGATTGTGATTGTACGATTGTGATAGTATGATTGTGATTGTATGATTGTGATTGTATGATTGTGATTGCATGATTGTGATTGTTTGATTGTATTTGGGAGATTGTATTTGGGAGATGGTAATTGTATGATTGCGATTGTATGATTGTGATTGTATGATTGCGATTGTATGATTGTGATTGTATGATTGTGATGTATGACTGTAATTGTATGATTATGATTGTATGATTGTGATTGTATGATTGCGATTGTATGATTGTGATTGTGTGATTGTGATTGTATGATTGTATTTGGGAGATTGTAATTGTATGATTGCGGTTGTATGATTGTGATTGTATGATTGTGATTGTATGATTGTGATTGTATGATTGTGATTGTATGATTGCGATTGTATGAATGCGATTGTATGATTGTGATTGCATAATTGTGATTGTATGATTGTGATTGTATGATTGTGATTGTATGATTGTGCTTGTATGATTGTGATTGTATGATTGTGATTGTATGATTGTGATTGTATGATTGTGATTGTATGATTGTATTTGGGAGATTGTATTTGGGAGATTGTATTTGGGAGATTGTAATTGTATGATTGCGATTGTATGATTGTGATTGTATGATTGCGATGTATGATTGTAATTGTATTATTATGATTGTATGATTGTGATTGTATGATTGAGATTGTATGATTGAGATTGTATGATTGTGATTGTATGCTTGCGATTGTATGATCGTGATTGTATGATTGTGATTGTATGATTGTGATTGTATTATTGAGATTGTATGATTATGATTGTATGATTGTGATTGTGTGATTGTGATTGTATGATTGTGATTGTATGATTGTGATTGTATGATTGTGATAGTATGATTGTGATTGTATGATTGTGATGTATGATTGTGATTGTATGATTGTGATTGTATGATTGTGAATGTACGATTGTGATTGTATGATTGTGATTGTATGATTTTGATAGCACGATTGTGATTGTATGACTGTGATTGTATGACTGTGATTGTATGATTGTGATTGTGTGATTGTGATTGTATGATTGTATTTGGGAGATTGTATTTGGGAGATTGTATTTGGGATATTGTATTTGGGAGATTGTGATTGTATGATTGTGATTGTATGATTATGATTGTATGATTGTGATTGTATGATTGTGATTGTATGATTGTGATTGTATGATTGTGATAGTATGATTGTGATTGTATGATTGTATTTGGGAGACTTTATTTGGGATATTGTAATTGTATGATTACGATTGTATGATTGTGATTGTATGATTGTGATGTATGATTGTAATTGTATGATTATGATTGTATGATTGTGATTGTATGATTGTGATTGTATGATTGCGATTGTATGAATGCGATTGTATGATTGTGATTGCATAATTGTGATTGTATGATTGTGATTGTATGATTGTGATTGTATGATTGTGATTGTGTGATTGTGATTGTATGATTGTATTTGGGAGATTGTAATTGTATGATTGCGGTTGTATGATTGTGATTGTATGATTGTGATTGTATGATTGTGATTGTATGATTGTGATTGTATGATTGTGATGTATGACTGTAATTGTATGATTATGATTGTATGATTGTGATTGTATGATTGTGATAGTATGATTGTGATTGTATGATTGTGATTGTATGATTGTGATTGTATGATTGCGATTGTATGAATGCGATTGTATGATTGTGATTGCATAATTGTGATTGTATGATTGTGATTGTATGATTGTGATTGTATGATTGTGATTGTGTGATTGTGATTGTATGATTGTATTTGGGAGATTGTAATTGTATGATTGCGGTTGTATGATTGTGATTGTATGATTGTGATTGTATGATTGTGATTGTATGATTGTGATTGTATGATTGTGATTGTATGATTGTGATGTATGACTGTAATTGTATGATTATGATTGTATGATTGTGATTGTATGATTGCGATTGTATGAATGCGATTGTATGATTGTGATTGCATAATTGTGATTGTATGATTGTGATTGTATGATTGTGATTGTATGATTGTGATTGTATGATTGTGATTGTATGATTGTGATTGTATGATTGTGATTGTATGATTGTGATTGTATGATTGTGATTGTATGATTGTGATTGTATGATTGTATTTGGGAGATTGTATTTGGGAGATTGTATTTGGGAGATTGTAATTGTATGATTGCGATTGTATGATTGTGATAGTATGATTGTGATTGTATGATTGTGATTGTATGACTGTGATTGTATGATTGTGATTGTATGATTGTGATTGTATGATTGTGATTGTATGATTGTGATAGTATGATTGTGATTGTATGATTGTATTTGGGAGACTTTATTTGGGATATTGTAATTGTATGATTGCGATTGTATGATTGTGATTGTATGATTGTGATGTATGATTGTAATTGTATGATTATGATTGTATGATTGTGATTGTATGATTGTGATTGTATGATTGAGATTGTATGATTGTGATTGTATGCTTGCGATTGTATGGTTGTGATTGTATGATTGTGATTCTTTGATTGTGATTGTATGATTGTGATTGTATGATTGTGATTGTATGATTGTGATTTTATGATTGCGATTGTATGATTGTGATTGTATGATTGTGATTGTATGATTGTGATTGTATGATTGTGATTGTATGATTGTGATTGTATGATTGTGATTGTCTGATTGTGGTTGTGCGATTGTGATTGTACGACTGTGATAGTATGATTGTGATTGTATGATTGTGATTGTATGATTGTGATTGTATGATTGTGATTGCATGATTGTGATTGTTTGATTGTATTTGGGAGATTGTATTTGGGAGATTGTAATTGTATGATTGCGATTGTATGATTGTGATTGTATGATTGCGATTGTATGATTGTAATTGTATGATTGTGATGTATGACTGTAATTGTATGATTATGATTGTATGATTGTGATTGTATGATTGCGATTGTATGAATGCGATTGTATGATTGTGATTGCATAATTGTGATTGTATGATTGTGATTGTATGATTGTGATTGTATGATTGTGATTGTGTGATTGTGATTGTATGATTGTATTTGGGAGATTGTAATTGTATGATTGCGGTTGTATGATTGTGATTGTATGGTTGTGATTGTATGATTGTGAAAGTATGATTGTGATTGTATGATTATGATTGTATGATTGTGGTTGTGCGATTGTGATTGTACGATTGTGATTGTACGATTGTGATTGTATGATTGCGATTGTATGATTGTGATTGTATGATTGTGATGTATGATTGTAATTGTATGATTACGATTGTATGATTGTGATTGTATGATTGTGATTGTATGATTGAGATTGTATGATTGTGATTGTATGCTTGCGATTGTGTGGTTGTGATTGTAGGATTGTGATTGTATGATTGAGATTGTATGATTGTGATTGTATGCTTGCGATTGTATGTTTGTGATTGTATGATTGTGATTGTATGATTGTATTTGGGAGATTGTATTTGGGAGATTGTAATTGTATGATTGCGATTGTATGATTGTGATTGTATGATTGCGATTGTATGATTGTGATTGTATGATTGTGATGTATGATTGTAATTGTATGATTATGATTGTATGATTGTGATTGTATGATTGTGATAGTATGATTGTGATTGTATGATTGTATTTGGGAGACTTTATTTGGGATATTGTAATTGTATGATTGCGATTGTATGGTTGTGATTGTATGATTGTGATTCTTTGATTGTGATTGTATGATTGTGATTGTATGATTGTGATTGTATGATTGTGATTTTATGATTGCGATTGTATGATTGTGATTGTATGATTGTGATTGTATGATTGTGATTGTATGATTGTGATTGTATGATTGTGATTGTATGATTGTGATTGTCTGATTGTGGTTGTGCGATTGTGAATGTACGATTGGGATAATATGATTGTGATTGTATGATTGTGATTGTATGATTGTGATTGCATGATTGTGATTGTTTGATTGTATTTGGGAGATTGTATTTGGGAGATTGTAATTGTATGATTGCGATTGTATGATTGTGATTGTATGATTGCGATTGTATGATTGTGATTGTATGATTGTGATGTATGACTGTAATTGTATGATTATGATTGTATGATTGTGATTGTATGATTGCGATTGAATGAATGCGATTGTATGATTGTGATTGCATAATTGTGATTGTATGATTGTGATTGTATGATTGTGATTGTATGATTGTGATTGTGTGATTGTGATTGTATGATTGTATTTGGGAGATTGTAATTGTATGATTGCGGTTGTATGATTGTGATTGTATGATTGTGATTGTATGATTGTGATTGTATGATTGTGATGTATGACTGTAATTGTATGATTATGATTGTATGATTGTGATTGTATGATTGCGATTGTATGAATGCGATTGTATGATTGTGATTGCATAATTGTGATTGTATGATTGTGATTGTATGATTGTGATTGTATGATTGTGATTGTATGATTGTGATTGTATGATTGTGATTGTATGATTGTGATTGTATGATTGTGATTGTATGATTGTATTTGGGAGATTGTATTTGGGAGATTGTATTTGGGAGATTGTAATTGTATGGTTGCGATTGTATGATTGTGATTGTATGATTGTGATTGTATGATTGTGATTGTATGATTGTGATTGTATGATTGTATTTGGGAGTTTGTATTTGGGAGATTGTATTTGGGAGATTGTATTTGGGAGATTGTAGTTGTATGATTGCGATTGTATGATTGTGATTGTATGATTGCGATTGTATGACTGTGATTGTATGATTGTATATGGGAGATTGTATTTGGGAGATTGCATTTGGGAGATTGTATTTGGGAGATTGTAATTGTATGATTGCGATTGTATGATTGTGATTGTATGATTGCGATTGTATGATTGTGATTGTATGATTGTGATGTATGATTGTGATTGTATGATTGTGATTGTTTGATTGTGATTGTATGATTGTAGTTGTATGATTGTGATTGTATGATTGTGATTGTATGATTGTGATGTATGATTGTGATTGTCTGATTGTGGTTGTGCGATTGTGATTGTACGATTGTGATAGTATGATTGTGATTGTATGATTGTGATTGTATGATTGTGATTGCATGATTGTGATTGTTTGATTGTATTTGGGAGATTGTATTTGGGAGATGGTAATTGTATGATTGCGATTGTATGATTGTGATTGTATGATTGCGATTGTATGATTGTGATTGTATGATTGTGATGTATGACTGTAATTGTATGATTATGATTGTATGATTGTGATTGTATGATTGCGATTGTATGATTGTGATTGTGTGATTGTGATTGTATGATTGTATTTGGGAGATTGTAATTGTATGATTGCGGTTGTATGATTGTGATTGTATGATTGTGATTGTATGATTGTGATTGTATGATTGTGATTGTATGATTGCGATTGTATGAATGCGATTGTATGATTGTGATTGCATAATTGTGATTGTATGATTGTGATTGTATGATTGTGATTGTATGATTGTGCTTGTATGATTGTGATTGTATGATTGTGATTGTATGATTGTGATTGTATGATTGTGATTGTATGATTGTATTTGGGAGATTGTATTTGGGAGATTGTATTTGGGAGATTGTAATTGTATGATTGCGATTGTATGATTGTGATTGTATGATTGTGAAAGTATGATTGTGATGGTATGATTGTGATTGTATGATTGTGATTGTATGATTGTGATTGTATGAGTGTGATTGTCTGATTGTGGTTGTGCGATTGTGATTGTACGATTGTGATTGTACGATTGTTATTGAATGATTGTGATTGTATGATTCTGATTGTATGATTGTGATTGCATGATTGTGATTGTATGATTGTGATTGCATGACTTTGAATGTATGATTATGATTGTATGGTTGTGATTGTATGATTGTGATTCTTTGATTGTGATTGTATGATTGTGATTGTATGATTGTGATTGTATGATTGTGATTTTATGATTGCGATTGTATGATTGTGATTGTATGATTGTGATTGTATGATTGTGATTGTATGATTGTGATTGTATGATTGTGATTGTATGATTGTGATTGTATGATTGTGATTGTCTGATTGTGGTTGTGCGATTGTGATTGTACGATTGGGATAGTATGATTGTGATTGTATGATTGTGATTGTATGATTGTGATTGCATGATTGTGATTGTTTGATTGTATTTGGGAGATTGTATTTGGGAGATTGTAATTGTATGATTGCGATTGTATGATTGTGATTGTATGATTGCGATTGTATGATTGTGATTGTATGATTGTGATGTATGACTGTAATTGTATGATTATGATTGTATGATTGTGATTGTATGATTGCGATTGAATGAATGCGATTGTATGATTGTGATTGCATAATTGTGATTGTATGATTGTGATTGTATGATTGTGATTGTGTGATTGTGATTGTATGATTGTATTTGGGAGATTGTAATTGTATGATTGCGGTTGTATGATTGTGATTGTATGATTGTGATTGTATGATTGTGATTGTATGATTGTGATTGTATGATTGTGATGTATGACTGTAATTGTATGATTATGATTGTATGATTGTGATTGTATGATTGCGATTGTATGAATGCGATTGTATGATTGTGATTGCATAATTGTGATTGTATGATTGTGATTGTATGATTGTGATTGTATGATTGTGATTGTATGATTGTGATTGTATGATTGTGATTGTATGATTGTGATTGTATGATTGTGATTGTATGATTGTATTTGGGAGATTGTATTTGGGAGATTGTAATTGTATGATTGCGATTGTATGATTGTGATTGTATGATTGCGATGTATGATTGTAATTGTATTATTATGATTGTATGATTGTGATTGTATGATTGAGATTGTATGATTGAGATTGTATGATTGTGATTGTATGCTTGCGATTGTATGATCGTGATTGTATGATTGTGATTGTATGATTGTGATTGTATTATTGAGATTGTATGATTATGATTGTATGATTGTGATTGTGTGATTGTGATTGTATGATTGTGATTGTATGATTGTGATTGTATGATTGTGATAGTATGATTGTGATTGTATGTTTGTGATGTATGATTGTGATTGTATGATTGTGATTGTATGATTGTGAATGTACGATTGTGATTGTATGATTGTGATTGTATGATTTTGATAGTACGATTGTGATTGTATGACTGTGATTGTATGACTGTGATTGTATGATTGTGATTGTGTGATTGTGATTGTATGATTGTATTTGGGAGATTGTATTTGGGATATTGTAATTGTATGATTGCGATTGTATGATTGTGATTGTATGATTGTGATTGTATGATTGTGATTGTATGATTGTGAATGTATGATTGTATTTGGGAGATTGTATTTGGGAGATTGTATTTGGGAGATTGTATTTGGGAGATTGTAATTGTATGATTGCGATTGTATGATTGTGATTGTATGATTGCGATTGTATGATTGTGATTGTATGATTGTATATGGGAGATTGTATTTGGGAGATTGCATTTGGGAGATTGTATTTGGGATATTGTAATTGTATGATTGCGATTGTATGATTGTGATTGTATGATTGTGATTGTATGATTGTATTTGGGA
This sequence comes from Megachile rotundata, assembly GCF_050947335.1. Taxonomy (NCBI): domain Eukaryota; kingdom Metazoa; phylum Arthropoda; class Insecta; order Hymenoptera; family Megachilidae; genus Megachile; species Megachile rotundata. Next base: position 710,612 of record NW_027473331.1, on the reverse strand, counting down.
GATTGTATTTGGGAGATTGTATTTGGGATATTGTATTTGGGAGATTGTGATTGTATGATTGTGATTGTATGATTATGATTGTATGATTGTGATTGTATGATTGTGATTGTATGATTGTGACTGTATGATTGTGTTTGTATGATTGTGATAGTATGATTGTGATTGTATGATTGTGATGTATGATTGTAATTGTATGATTATGATTGTATGATTGTGATTGTGTGATTGTGATTGTATGATTGTATTTGGGAGATTGTATTTGGGATATTGTAATTGTATGATTGCGATTGTATGATTGTGATTGTATGATTGTGATTGTATGATTGTGATTGTATGATTGTGATTGTATGATTGTATTTGGGAGTTTGTATTTGGGAGATTGTATTTGGGAGATTGTATTTGGGAGATTGTAGTTGTATGATTGCGATTGTATGATTGTGATTGTATGATTGCGATTGTATGACTGTGATTGTATGATTGTATATGGGAGATTGTATTTGGGAGATTGCATTTGGGAGATTGTATTTGGGAGATTGTAATTGTATGATTGCGATTGTATGATTGTGATTGTATGATTGCGATTGTATGATTGTGATTGTATGATTGTGATGTATGATTGTGATTGTATGATTGTGATTGTATGATTGTGATTGTATGATTGTAGTTGTATGATTGTGATTGTATGATTGTGATTGTATGATTGTGATGTATGATTGTGATTGTCTGATTGTGGTTGTGCGATTGTGATTGTACGATTGTGATAGTATGATTGTGATTGTATGATTGTGATTGTATGATTGTGATTGCATGATTGTGATTGTTTGATTGTATTTGGGAGATTGTATTTGGGAGATGGTAATTGTATGATTGCGATTGTATGATTGTGATTGTATGATTGCGATTGTATGATTGTGATTGTATGATTGTGATGTATGACTGTAATTGTATGATTATGATTGTATGATTGTGATTGTATGATTGCGATTGTATGATTGTGATTGTGTGATTGTGATTGTATGATTGTATTTGGGAGATTGTAATTGTATGATTGCGGTTGTATGATTGTGATTGTATGATTGTGATTGTATGATTGTGATTGTATGATTGTGATTGTATGATTGCGATTGTATGAATGCGATTGTATGATTGTGATTGCATAATTGTGATTGTATGATTGTGATTGTATGATTGTGATTGTATGATTGTGCTTGTATGATTGTGATTGTATGATTGTGATTGTATGATTGTGATTGTATGATTGTGATTGTATGATTGTATTTGGGAGATTGTATTTGGGAGATTGTATTTGGGAGATTGTAATTGTATGATTGCGATTGTATGATTGTGATTGTATGATTGCGATGTATGATTGTAATTGTATTATTATGATTGTATGATTGTGATTGTATGATTGAGATTGTATGATTGAGATTGTATGATTGTGATTGTATGCTTGCGATTGTATGATCGTGATTGTATGATTGTGATTGTATGATTGTGATTGTATTATTGAGATTGTATGATTATGATTGTATGATTGTGATTGTGTGATTGTGATTGTATGATTGTGATTGTATGATTGTGATTGTATGATTGTGATAGTATGATTGTGATTGTATGATTGTGATGTATGATTGTGATTGTATGATTGTGATTGTATGATTGTGAATGTACGATTGTGATTGTATGATTGTGATTGTATGATTTTGATAGCACGATTGTGATTGTATGACTGTGATTGTATGACTGTGATTGTATGATTGTGATTGTGTGATTGTGATTGTATGATTGTATTTGGGAGATTGTATTTGGGAGATTGTATTTGGGATATTGTATTTGGGAGATTGTGATTGTATGATTGTGATTGTATGATTATGATTGTATGATTGTGATTGTATGATTGTGATTGTATGATTGTGATTGTATGATTGTGATAGTATGATTGTGATTGTATGATTGTATTTGGGAGACTTTATTTGGGATATTGTAATTGTATGATTACGATTGTATGATTGTGATTGTATGATTGTGATGTATGATTGTAATTGTATGATTATGATTGTATGATTGTGATTGTATGATTGTGATTGTATGATTGCGATTGTATGAATGCGATTGTATGATTGTGATTGCATAATTGTGATTGTATGATTGTGATTGTATGATTGTGATTGTATGATTGTGATTGTGTGATTGTGATTGTATGATTGTATTTGGGAGATTGTAATTGTATGATTGCGGTTGTATGATTGTGATTGTATGATTGTGATTGTATGATTGTGATTGTATGATTGTGATTGTATGATTGTGATTGTATGATTGTGATGTATGACTGTAATTGTATGATTATGATTGTATGATTGTGATTGTATGATTGCGATTGTATGAATGCGATTGTATGATTGTGATTGCATAATTGTGATTGTATGATTGTGATTGTATGATTGTGATTGTATGATTGTGATTGTATGATTGTGATTGTATGATTGTGATTGTATGATTGTGATTGTATGATTGTGATTGTATGATTGTGATTGTATGATTGTGATTGTATGATTGTATTTGGGAGATTGTATTTGGGAGATTGTATTTGGGAGATTGTAATTGTATGATTGCGATTGTATGATTGTGATAGTATGATTGTGATTGTATGATTGTGATTGTATGACTGTGATTGTATGATTGTGATTGTATGATTGTGATTGTATGATTGTGATTGTATGATTGTGATAGTATGATTGTGATTGTATGATTGTATTTGGGAGACTTTATTTGGGATATTGTAATTGTATGATTGCGATTGTATGATTGTGATTGTATGATTGTGATGTATGATTGTAATTGTATGATTATGATTGTATGATTGTGATTGTATGATTGTGATTGTATGATTGAGATTGTATGATTGTGATTGTATGCTTGCGATTGTATGGTTGTGATTGTATGATTGTGATTCTTTGATTGTGATTGTATGATTGTGATTGTATGATTGTGATTGTATGATTGTGATTTTATGATTGCGATTGTATGATTGTGATTGTATGATTGTGATTGTATGATTGTGATTGTATGATTGTGATTGTATGATTGTGATTGTATGATTGTGATTGTCTGATTGTGGTTGTGCGATTGTGATTGTACGACTGTGATAGTATGATTGTGATTGTATGATTGTGATTGTATGATTGTGATTGTATGATTGTGATTGCATGATTGTGATTGTTTGATTGTATTTGGGAGATTGTATTTGGGAGATTGTAATTGTATGATTGCGATTGTATGATTGTGATTGTATGATTGCGATTGTATGATTGTAATTGTATGATTGTGATGTATGACTGTAATTGTATGATTATGATTGTATGATTGTGATTGTATGATTGCGATTGTATGAATGCGATTGTATGATTGTGATTGCATAATTGTGATTGTATGATTGTGATTGTATGATTGTGATTGTATGATTGTGATTGTGTGATTGTGATTGTATGATTGTATTTGGGAGATTGTAATTGTATGATTGCGGTTGTATGATTGTGATTGTATGGTTGTGATTGTATGATTGTGAAAGTATGATTGTGATTGTATGATTATGATTGTATGATTGTGGTTGTGCGATTGTGATTGTACGATTGTGATTGTACGATTGTGATTGTATGATTGCGATTGTATGATTGTGATTGTATGATTGTGATGTATGATTGTAATTGTATGATTACGATTGTATGATTGTGATTGTATGATTGTGATTGTATGATTGAGATTGTATGATTGTGATTGTATGCTTGCGATTGTGTGGTTGTGATTGTAGGATTGTGATTGTATGATTGAGATTGTATGATTGTGATTGTATGCTTGCGATTGTATGTTTGTGATTGTATGATTGTGATTGTATGATTGTATTTGGGAGATTGTATTTGGGAGATTGTAATTGTATGATTGCGATTGTATGATTGTGATTGTATGATTGCGATTGTATGATTGTGATTGTATGATTGTGATGTATGATTGTAATTGTATGATTATGATTGTATGATTGTGATTGTATGATTGTGATGGTATGATTGTGATTGTATGATTGCGATCGAATGATTGTGATTGTATGATTATGATTGTATGATTGTGATTGTATGATTGCGATTGTATGATTGTGATTGTATGATTATGATTGTATTTTTGTGATTGTATGATTGTGATTGTATGATTGTGATTGTATGATTGTGATTGTATGATTGTGATTGTATGATTGTGATTGTCTGATTGTGGTTGTGCGATTGTGATTGTACGATTGTGATTGTACGATTGTGATTGTACGATTGTGATTGCATGATTATGATTGTATGATTGTGATTGCATGATTGTGATTGCATGATTGTGATTGTATGATTGTGATTGTATGATTGTGATTGTATGATTGTGATTGTATGATTGTGATTGTATGATTGTGATTGTATGATTGTATTTGGGAGATTGTAGTTGGGAGATTGTATTTGGGAGATTGTATTTGGCAGATTGTATTTGGGAGATTGTAATTGTATGATTGCGATTGTATGATTGTGATTGTATGATTGCGATTGTATGATTGTGATTGTATGATTGTGATGTATGATTGTAATTGTATGATTATGATTGTATGATTGTGATTGTATGATTGAGATTGTATGATTGTGATTGTATGCTTGCGATTGTATGATTGTGATTGTATGATTGTGATTGTATGATTGTGATTGTATGATTGTGATTGTATGATTGTGATTGTATGATTATGATTGTATGATTGTGATTGTATGATTGTGATTGTACGATTGTGATTGTATGATTGTGATAGTATGATTGTGATTGTATGATTGTGATTGTATGACTGTGATTGTATGATTGTGATTGTATGATTGTGATTGTATGATTGTGAAAGTATGATTGTGATGGTATGATTGTGATTGTATGATTGTGATTGTATGATTGTGATTGTATGAGTGTGATTGTCTGATTGTGGTTGTGCGATTGTGATTGTACGATTGTGATTGTACGATTGTTATTGAATGATTGTGATTGTATGATTCTGATTGTATGATTGTGATTGCATGATTGTGGTTGTATGATTGTGATTGCATGACTTTGAATGTATGATTATGATTGTATGATTGTGATTGTATGATTGTGATTGTATGATTGTGATTGTATGATTGTGATAGTATGATTGTGATTGTATGATTGTATTTGGGAGACTTTATTTGGGATATTGTAATTGTATGATTGCGATTGTATGGTTGTGATTGTATGATTGTGATTCTTTGATTGTGATTGTATGATTGTGATTGTATGATTGTGATTGTATGATTGTGATTTTATGATTGCGATTGTATGATTGTGATTGTATGATTGTGATTGTATGATTGTGATTGTATGATTGTGATTGTATGATTGTGATTGTATGATTGTGATTGTCTGATTGTGGTTGTGCGATTGTGAATGTACGATTGGGATAATATGATTGTGATTGTATGATTGTGATTGTATGATTGTGATTGCATGATTGTGATTGTTTGATTGTATTTGGGAGATTGTATTTGGGAGATTGTAATTGTATGATTGCGATTGTATGATTGTGATTGTATGATTGCGATTGTATGATTGTGATTGTATGATTGTGATGTATGACTGTAATTGTATGATTATGATTGTATGATTGTGATTGTATGATTGCGATTGAATGAATGCGATTGTATGATTGTGATTGCATAATTGTGATTGTATGATTGTGATTGTATGATTGTGATTGTATGATTGTGATTGTGTGATTGTGATTGTATGATTGTATTTGGGAGATTGTAATTGTATGATTGCGGTTGTATGATTGTGATTGTATGATTGTGATTGTATGATTGTGATTGTATGATTGTGATGTATGACTGTAATTGTATGATTATGATTGTATGATTGTGATTGTATGATTGCGATTGTATGAATGCGATTGTATGATTGTGATTGCATAATTGTGATTGTATGATTGTGATTGTATGATTGTGATTGTATGATTGTGATTGTATGATTGTGATTGTATGATTGTGATTGTATGATTGTGATTGTATGATTGTGATTGTATGATTGTATTTGGGAGATTGTATTTGGGAGATTGTATTTGGGAGATTGTAATTGTATGGTTGCGATTGTATGATTGTGATTGTATGATTGTGATTGTATGATTGTGATTGTATGATTGTGATTGTATGATTGTATTTGGGAGTTTGTATTTGGGAGATTGTATTTGGGAGATTGTATTTGGGAGATTGTAGTTGTATGATTGCGATTGTATGATTGTGATTGTATGATTGCGATTGTATGACTGTGATTGTATGATTGTATATGGGAGATTGTATTTGGGAGATTGCATTTGGGAGATTGTATTTGGGAGATTGTAATTGTATGATTGCGATTGTATGATTGTGATTGTATGATTGCGATTGTATGATTGTGATTGTATGATTGTGATGTATGATTGTGATTGTATGATTGTGATTGTTTGATTGTGATTGTATGATTGTAGTTGTATGATTGTGATTGTATGATTGTGATTGTATGATTGTGATGTATGATTGTGATTGTCTGATTGTGGTTGTGCGATTGTGATTGTACGATTGTGATAGTATGATTGTGATTGTATGATTGTGATTGTATGATTGTGATTGCATGATTGTGATTGTTTGATTGTATTTGGGAGATTGTATTTGGGAGATGGTAATTGTATGATTGCGATTGTATGATTGTGATTGTATGATTGCGATTGTATGATTGTGATTGTATGATTGTGATGTATGACTGTAATTGTATGATTATGATTGTATGATTGTGATTGTATGATTGCGATTGTATGATTGTGATTGTGTGATTGTGATTGTATGATTGTATTTGGGAGATTGTAATTGTATGATTGCGGTTGTATGATTGTGATTGTATGATTGTGATTGTATGATTGTGATTGTATGATTGTGATTGTATGATTGCGATTGTATGAATGCGATTGTATGATTGTGATTGCATAATTGTGATTGTATGATTGTGATTGTATGATTGTGATTGTATGATTGTGCTTGTATGATTGTGATTGTATGATTGTGATTGTATGATTGTGATTGTATGATTGTGATTGTATGATTGTATTTGGGAGATTGTATTTGGGAGATTGTATTTGGGAGATTGTAATTGTATGATTGCGATTGTATGATTGTGATTGTATGATTGCGATGTATGATTGTAATTGTATTATTATGATTGTATGATTGTGATTGTATGATTGAGATTGTATGATTGAGATTGTATGATTGTGATTGTATGCTTGCGATTGTATGATCGTGATTGTATGATTGTGATTGTATGATTGTGATTGTATTATTGAGATTGTATGATTATGATTGTATGATTGTGATTGTGTGATTGTGATTGTATGATTGTGATTGTATGATTGTGATTGTATGATTGTGATAGTATGATTGTGATTGTATGATTGTGATGTATGATTGTGATTGTATGATTGTGATTGTATGATTGTGAATGTACGATTGTGATTGTATGATTGTGATTGTATGATTTTGATAGCACGATTGTGATTGTATGACTGTGATTGTATGACTGTGATTGTATGATTGTGATTGTGTGATTGTGATTGTATGATTGTATTTGGGAGATTGTATTTGGGAGATTGTATTTGGGATATTGTATTTGGGAGATTGTGATTGTATGATTGTGATTGTATGATTATGATTGTATGATTGTGATTGTATGATTGTGATTGTATGATTGTGATTGTATGATTGTGATAGTATGATTGTGATTGTATGATTGTATTTGGGAGACTTTATTTGGGATATTGTAATTGTATGATTACGATTGTATGATTGTGATTGTATGATTGTGATGTATGATTGTAATTGTATGATTATGATTGTATGATTGTGATTGTATGATTGTGATTGTATGATTGCGATTGTATGAATGCGATTGTATGATTGTGATTGCATAATTGTGATTGTATGATTGTGATTGTATGATTGTGATTGTATGATTGTGATTGTGTGATTGTGATTGTATGATTGTATTTGGGAGATTGTAATTGTATGATTGCGGTTGTATGATTGTGATTGTATGATTGTGATTGTATGATTGTGATTGTATGATTGTGATTGTATGATTGTGATGTATGACTGTAATTGTATGATTATGATTGTATGATTGTGATTGTATGATTGCGATTGTATGAATGCGATTGTATGATTGTGATTGCATAATTGTGATTGTATGATTGTGATTGTATGATTGTGATTGTATGATTGTGATTGTATGATTGTGATTGTATGATTGTGATTGTATGATTGTGATTGTATGATTGTGATTGTATGATTGTGATTGTATGATTGTGATTGTATGATTGTGATTGTATGATTGTATTTGGGAGATTGTATTTGGGAGATTGTATTTGGGAGATTGTAATTGTATGATTGCGATTGTATGATTGTGATAGTATGATTGTGATTGTATGATTGTGATTGTATGACTGTGATTGTATGATTGTGATTGTATGATTGTGATTGTATGATTGTGATTGTATGATTGTGATTGTATGATTGTGATGTATGATTGTAATTGTATGATTATGATTGTATGATTGTGATTGTATGATTGTGATTGTATGATTGAGATTGTATGATTGTGATTGTATGCTTGCGATTGTATGGTTGTGATTGTATGATTGTGATTCTTTGATTGTGATTGTATGATTGTGATTGTATGATTGTGATTGTATGATTGTGATTTTATGATTGCGATTGTATGATTGTGATTGTATGATTGTGATTGTATGATTGTGATTGTATGATTGTGATTGTATGATTGTGATTGTATGATTGTGATTGTCTGATTGTGGTTGTGCGATTGTGATTGTACGACTGTGATAGTATGATTGTGATTGTATGATTGTGATTGTATGATTGTGATTGTATGATTGTGATTGCATGATTGTGATTGTTTGATTGTATTTGGGAGATTGTATTTGGGAGATTGTAATTGTATGATTGCGATTGTATGATTGTGATTGTATGATTGCGATTGTATGATTGTAATTGTATGATTGTGATGTATGACTGTAATTGTATGATTATGATTGTATGATTGTGATTGTATGATTGCGATTGTATGAATGCGATTGTATGATTGTGATTGCATAATTGTGATTGTATGATTGTGATTGTATGATTGTGATTGTATGATTGTGATTGTGTGATTGTGATTGTATGATTGTATTTGGGAGATTGTAATTGTATGATTGCGGTTGTATGATTGTGATTGTATGATTGTGATTGTATGATTGTGAAAGTATGATTGTGATTGTATGATTATGATTGTATGATTGTGGTTGTGCGATTGTGATTGTACGATTGTGATTGTACGATTGTGATTGTATGATTGTGATTGCATGATTATGATTGTATGATTGTGATTGCATGATTGTGATTGTATGATTGTGATTGTATGATTGTGATTGTATGATTGTGATTGTATGATTATGATTGTATGACTGTGATTGTGTGATTGTATTTGGGTGATTGTATTTGGGAGATTGTATTTGGGAGATTGTAATTGTATGATTGCGATTGTATGATTGTGAGTGTATGATTGCGATTGTATGAATGCGATTGTATGATTGTGATTGTATGATTGTGATTGTATGATTGTGATTGTATGATTGTGATTGTATGATTGTGATTGTATGATTGAGATTGTATGATTGAGATTGTATGATTGCGATAGTATGATTGTGATTGTATGATTGTGATTGTATGATTGTGATGTATGATTGTAATTGTATGATTATGATTGTATGATTGTGATTGTACAATTGAGATTGTATGATTGTGATTGTATGCTTGCGATTGTATGTTTGTGATTGTATGATTCTGATTGTATGATTGTATTTGGGAGACTTTATTTGGGATATTGTAATTGTATGATTGCGATTGTATGATTGTGATTGTATGATTGTGATGTATGATTGTAATTGTATGATTACGATTGTATGATTGTGATTGTATGATTGTGATTGTATGATTGAGATTGTATGATTGTGATTGTATGCTTGCGATTGTGTGGTTGTGATTGTAGGATTGTGATTGTATGATTGAGATTGTATGATTGTGATTGTATGCTTGCGATTGTATGTTTGTGATTGTATGATTGTGATTGTATGATTGTATTTGGGAGATTGTATTTGGGAGATTGTAATTGTATGATTGCGATTGTATGATTGTGATTGTATGATTGCGATTGTATGATTGTGATTGTATGATTGTGATGTATGATTGTAATTGTATGATTATGATTGTATGATTGTGATTGTATGATTGTGATGGTATGATTGTGATTGTATGATTGCGATCGAATGATTGTGATTGTAGGATTATGATTGTATGATTGTGATTGTATGATTGCGATTGTATGATTGTGATTGTATGATTATGATTGTATTTTTGTGATTGTATGATTGTGATTGTATGATTGTGATTGTATGATTGTGATTGTATGATTGTGATTGTATGATTGTGATTGTCTGATTGTGGTTGTGCGATTGTGATTGTACGATTGTGATTGTACGATTGTGATTGTACGATTGTGATTGCATGATTATGATTGTATGATTGTGATTGCATGATTGTGATTGCATGATTGTGATTGTATGATTGTGATTGTATGATTGTGATTGTATGATTGTGATTGTATGATTGTGATTGTATGATTGTGATTGTATGATTGTATTTGGGAGATTGTAGTTGGGAGATTGTATTTGGGAGATTGTATTTGGCAGATTGTATTTGGGAGATTGTAATTGTATGATTGCGATTGTATGATTGTGATTGTATGATTGCGATTGTATGATTGTGATTGTATGATTGTGATGTATGATTGTAATTGTATGATTATGATTGTATGATTGTGATTGTATGATTGAGATTGTATGATTGTGATTGTATGCTTGCGATTGTATGATTGTGATTGTATGATTGTGATTGTATGATTGTGATTGTATGATTGTGATTGTATGATTGTGATTGTATGATTATGATTGTATGATTGTGATTGTATGATTGTGATTGTACGATTGTGATTGTATGATTGTGATAGTATGATTGTGATTGTATGATTGTGATTGTATGACTGTGATTGTATGATTGTGATTGTATGATTGTGATTGTATGATTGTGAAAGTATGATTGTGATGGTATGATTGTGATTGTATGATTGTGATTGTATGATTGTGATTGTATGAGTGTGATTGTCTGATTGTGGTTGTGCGATTGTGATTGTACGATTGTGATTGTACGATTGTTATTGAATGATTGTGATTGTATGATTCTGATTGTATGATTGTGATTGCATGATTGTGGTTGTATGATTGTGATTGCATGACTTTGAATGTATGATTATGATTGTATGATTGTGATTGTATGATTGTGATTGTATGATTGTGATTGTATGATTGTGATAGTATGATTGTGATTGTATGATTGTATTTGGGAGACTTTATTTGGGATATTGTAATTGTATGATTGCGATTGTATGGTTGTGATTGTATGATTGTGATTCTTTGATTGTGATTGTATGATTGTGATTGTATGATTGTGATTGTATGATTGTGATTTTATGATTGCGATTGTATGATTGTGATTGTATGATTGTGATTGTATGATTGTGATTGTATGATTGTGATTGTATGATTGTGATTGTATGATTGTGATTGTCTGATTGTGGTTGTGCGATTGTGAATGTACGATTGGGATAATATGATTGTGATTGTATGATTGTGATTGTATGATTGTGATTGCATGATTGTGATTGTTTGATTGTATTTGGGAGATTGTATTTGGGAGATTGTAATTGTATGATTGCGATTGTATGATTGTGATTGTATGATTGCGATTGTATGATTGTGATTGTATGATTGTGATGTATGACTGTAATTGTATGATTATGATTGTATGATTGTGATTGTATGATTGCGATTGAATGAATGCGATTGTATGATTGTGATTGCATAATTGTGATTGTATGATTGTGATTGTATGATTGTGATTGTATGATTGTGATTGTGTGATTGTGATTGTATGATTGTATTTGGGAGATTGTAATTGTATGATTGCGGTTGTATGATTGTGATTGTATGATTGTGATTGTATGATTGTGATTGTATGATTGTGATGTATGACTGTAATTGTATGATTATGATTGTATGATTGTGATTGTATGATTGCGATTGTATGAATGCGATTGTATGATTGTGATTGCATAATTGTGATTGTATGATTGTGATTGTATGATTGTGATTGTATGATTGTGATTGTATGATTGTGATTGTATGATTGTGATTGTATGATTGTGATTGTATGATTGTGATTGTATGATTGTATTTGGGAGATTGTATTTGGGAGATTGTATTTGGGAGATTGTAATTGTACGATTGCGATTGTATGATTGTGATTGTATGATTGCGATTGTATGATTGTGATTGTATGATTGCGATGTATGATTGTAATTGTATTATTATGATTGTATGATTGTGATTGTATGATTGAGATTGTATGATTGAGATTGTATGATTGTGATTGTATGCTTGCGATTGTATGATCGTGATTGTATGATTGTGATTGTATGATTGTGATTGTATTATTGAGATTGTATGATTATGATTGTATGATTGTGATTGTGTGATTGTGATTGTATGATTGTGATTGTATGATTGTGATTGTATGATTGTGATAGTATGATTGTGATTGTATGTTTGTGATGTATGATTGTGATTGTATGATTGTGATTGTATGATTGTGAATGTACGATTGTGATTGTATGATTGTGATTGTATGATTTTGATAGTACGATTGTGATTGTATGACTGTGATTGTATGACTGTGATTGTATGATTGTGATTGTGTGATTGTGATTGTATGATTGTATTTGGGAGATTGTATTTGGGATATTGTAATTGTATGATTGCGATTGTATGATTGTGATTGTATGATTGTGATTGTATGATTGTGATTGTATGATTGTGATTGTATGATTGTATTTGGGAGATTGTATTTGGGAGATTGTATTTGGGAGATTGTATTTGGGAGATTGTAATTGTATGATTGCGATTGTATGATTGTAATTGTATGATTGCGATTGTATGATTGTGATTGTATGATTGTATATGGGAGATTGTATTTGGGAGATTGCATTTGGGAGATTGTATTTGGGATATTGTAATTGTATGATTGCGATTGTATGATTGTGATTGTATGATAGTGATTGTATGATTGTATTTGGGAGATTGTATTTGGGAGATTGTATTTGGGATATTGTATTTGGGAGATTGTGATTGTATGATTGTGATTGTATGATTATGATTGTATGATTGTGATTGTATGATTGTGATTGTATGATTGTGACTGTATGATTGTGTTTGTATGATTGTGATAGTATGATTGTGATTGTATGATTGTGATGTATGATTGTAATTGTATGATTATGATTGTATGATTGTGATTGTGTGATTGTGATTGTATGATTGTATTTGGGAGATTGTATTTGGGATATTGTAATTGTATGATTGCGATTGTATGATTGTGATTGTATGATTGTGATTGTATGATTGTGATTGTATGATTGTGATTGTATGATTGTATTTGGGAGTTTGTATTTGGGAGATTGTATTTGGGAGATTGTATTTGGGAGATTGTATTTGGGAGATTGTAGTTGTATGATTGCGATTGTATGATTGTGATTGTATGATTGCGATTGTATGACTGTGATTGTATGATTGTATATGGGAGATTGTATTTGGGAGATTGCATTTGGGAGATTGTATTTGGGAGATTGTAATTGTATGATTGCGATTGTATGATTGTGATTGTATGATTGCGATTGTATGATTGTGATTGTATGATTGTGATGTATGATTGTGATTGTATGATTGTGATTGTATGATTGTGATTGTATGATTGTAGTTGTATGATTGTGATTGTATGATTGTGATTGTATGATTGTGATGTATGATTGTGATTGTCTGATTGTGGTTGTGCGATTGTGATTGTACGATTGTGATAGTATGATTGTGATTGTATGATTGTGATTGTATGATTGTGATTGCATGATTGTGATTGTTTGATTGTATTTGGGAGATTGTATTTGGGAGATGGTAATTGTATGATTGCGATTGTATGATTGTGATTGTATGATTGCGATTGTATGATTGTGATTGTATGATTGTGATGTATGACTGTAATTGTATGATTATGATTGTATGATTGTGATTGTATGATTGCGATTGTATGAATGCGATTGTATGATTGTGATTGCATAATTGTGATTGTATGATTGTGATTGTATGATTGTGATTGTATGATTGTGATTGTGTGATTGTGATTGTATGATTGTATTTGGGAGATTGTAATTGTATGATTGCGGTTGTATGATTGTGATTGTATGATTGTGATTGTATGATTGTGATTGTATGATTGTGATTGTATGATTGTGATGTATGACTGTAATTGTATGATTATGATTGTATGATTGTGATTGTATGATTGCGATTGTATGAATGCGATTGTATGATTGTGATTGCATAATTGTGATTGTATGATTGTGATTGTATGATTGTGATTGTATGATTGTGATTGTATGATTGTGATTGTATGATTGTGATTGTATGATTGTGATTGTATGATTGTGATTGTATGATTGTGATTGTATGATTGTGATTGTATGATTGTGATTGTATGATTGTGATTGTATGATTGTATTTGGGAGATTGTATTTGGGAGATTGTATTTGGGAGATTGTATTTGGGAGATTGTAATTGTATGATTGCGATTGTATGATTGTGATTGTATGATTGCGATTGTATGATTGTGATTGTATGATTGCGATGTATGATTGTAATTGTATTATTATGATTGTATGATTGTGATTGTATGATTGAGATTGTATGATTGAGATTGTATGATTGTGATTGTATGCTTGCGATTGTATGATCGTGATTGTATGATTGTGATTGTATGATTGTGATTGTATTATTGAGATTGTATGATTATGATTGTATGATTGTATTTGGGAGATTGTATTTGGGAGATTGTATTTGGGATATTGTATTTGGGAGATTGTGATTGTATGATTGTGATTGTGTGATTGTGATTGTATGATTGTGATTGTATGATTGTGATTGTATGATTGTGATAGTATGATTGTGATTGTATGATTGTGATGTATGATTGTGATTGTATGATTGTGATTGTATGATTGTGAATGTACGATTGTGATTGTATGATTGTGATTGTATGATTTTGATAGTACGATTGTGATTGTATGACTGTGATTGTATGACTGTGATTGTATGATTGTGATTGTGTGATTGTGATTGTATGATTGTATTTGGGAGATTGTATTTGGGATATTGTAATTGTATGATTGCGATTGTATGATTGTGATTGTATGATTGTGATTGTATGATTGTGATTGTATGATTGTGATTGTATGATTGTATTTGGGGGATTGTATTTGGGAGATTGTATTTGGGAGATTGTAATTGTATGATTGCGATTGTATGATTGTGATTGTATGATTGCGATTGTATGATTGTGATTGTATGATTGTATATGGGAGATTGTATTTGGGAGATTGCATTTGGGAGATTGTATTTGGGATATTGTAATTGTATGATTGCGATTGTATGATTGTGATTGTATGATTGTGATTGTATGATTGTATTTGGGAGATTGTATTTGGGAGATTGTATTTGGGATATTGTATTTGGGAGATTGTGATTGTATGATTGTGATTGTATGATTATGATTGTATGATTGTGATTGTATGATTGTGATTGTATGATTGTGACTGTATGATTGTGTTTGTATGATTGTGATAGTATGATTGTGATTGTATGATTGTGATGTATGATTGTAATTGTATGATTATGATTGTATGATTGTGATTGTGTGATTGTGATTGTATGATTGTATTTGGGAGATTGTATTTGGGATATTGTAATTGTATGATTGCGATTGTATGATTGTGATTGTATGATTGTGATTGTATGATTGTGATTGTATGATTGTGATTGTATGATTGTGATTGTATGATTGTATTTGGGAGTTTGTATTTGGGAGATTGTATTTGGGAGATTGTATTTGGGAGATTGTAATTGTATGATTGCGGTTGTATGATTGTGATTGTATGATTGTGATTGTATGATTGTGATTGTATGATTGTGATTGTATGATTGTGATGTATGACTGTAATTGTATGATTATGATTGTATGATTGTGATTGTATGATTGCGATTGTATGAATGCGATTGTATGATTGTGATTGCATAATTGTGATTGTATGATTGTGATTGTATGATTGTGATTGTATGATTGTGATTGTATGATTGTGATTGTATGATTGTGATTGTATGATTGTGATTGTATGATTGTGATTGTATGATTGTGATTGTATGATTGTATTTGGGAGATTGTATTTGGGAGATTGTATTTGGGAGATTGTATTTGGGAGATTGTAATTGTATGATTGCGATTGTATGATTGTGATTGTATGATTGCGATTGTATGATTGTGATTGTATGATTGCGATGTATGATTGTAATTGTATTATTATGATTGTATGATTGTGATTGTGTGATTGAGATTGTATGATTGAGATTGTATGATTGTGATTGTATGCTTGCGATTGTATGATCGTGATTGTGTGATTGTGATTGTATGATTGTGATTGTATTATTGAGATTGTATGATTATGATTGTATGATTGTATTTGGGAGATTGTATTTGGGAGATTGTATTTGGGATATTGTATTTGGGA
Source organism: Megachile rotundata (assembly GCF_050947335.1). Taxonomy (NCBI): domain Eukaryota; kingdom Metazoa; phylum Arthropoda; class Insecta; order Hymenoptera; family Megachilidae; genus Megachile; species Megachile rotundata. The sequence goes on along the minus strand of NW_027473331.1, from coordinate 693,728 downwards.
GATTGTGATTGTATGATTGTGATTGTATGATTATGATTGTATGATTGTGATTGTATGATTGTGATTGTATGATTGTGATTGTATGATTGTGATTGTATGATTGTATTTGGGAGATTGTATTTGGGAGATTGTATTTGGGAGATTGTAATTGTATGATTGCGATTGTATGATTGTGATTGTATGATTGCGATTGTATGATTGTGATTGTATGATTGCGATGTATGATTGTAATTGTATTATTATGATTGTATGATTGTGATTGTATGATTGAGATTGTATGATTGAGATTGTATGATTGTGATTGTATGCTTGCGATTGTATGATCGTGATTGTATGATTGTGATTGTATGATTGTGATTGTATTATTGAGATTGTATGATTATGATTGTATGATTGTATTTGGGAGATTGTATTTGGGAGATTGTATTTGGGATATTGTATTTGGGAGATTGTGATTGTATGATTGTGATTGTGTGATTGTGATTGTATGATTGTGATTGTATGATTGTGATTGTATGATTGTGATAGTATGATTGTGATTGTATGATTGTGATGTATGATTGTGATTGTATGATTGTGATTGTATGATTGTGAATGTACGATTGTGATTGTATGATTGTGATTGTATGATTTTGATAGTACGATTGTGATTGTATGACTGTGATTGTATGACTGTGATTGTATGATTGTGATTGTGTGATTGTGATTGTATGATTGTATTTGGGAGATTGTATTTGGGATATTGTAATTGTATGATTGCGATTGTATGATTGTGATTGTATGATTGTGATTGTATGATTGTGATTGTATGATTGTGATTGTATGATTGTATTTGGGAGATTGTATTTGGGAGATTGTATTTGGGAGATTGTAATTGTATGATTGCGATTGTATGATTGTGATTGTATGATTGCGATTGTATGATTGTGATTGTATGATTGTATATGGGAGATTGTATTTGGGAGATTGCATTTGGGAGATTGTATTTGGGATATTGTAATTGTATGATTGCGATTGTATGATTGTGATTGTATGATTGTGATTGTATGATTGTATTTGGGAGATTGTATTTGGGAGATTGTATTTGGGATATTGTATTTGGGAGATTGTGATTGTATGATTGTGATTGTATGATTATGATTGTATGATTGTGATTGTATGATTGTGATTGTATGATTGTGACTGTATGATTGTGTTTGTATGATTGTGATAGTATGATTGTGATTGTATGATTGTGATGTATGATTGTAATTGTATGATTATGATTGTATGATTGTGATTGTGTGATTGTGATTGTATGATTGTATTTGGGAGATTGTATTTGGGATATTGTAATTGTATGATTGCGATTGTATGATTGTGATTGTATGATTGTGATTGTATGATTGTGATTGTATGATTGTGATTGTATGATTGTGATTGTATGATTGTATTTGGGAGTTTGTATTTGGGAGATTCTATTTGGGAGATTGTATTTGGGAGATTGTAATTGTATGATTGCGATTGTATTATTGTGATTGTATGATTGCGATTGTATGACTGTGATTGTATGATTGTATATGGGAGATTGTATTTGGGAGATTGCATTTGGGAGATTGTATTTGGGAGATTGTAATTGTATGATTGCGATTGTATGATTGTGATTGTATGATTGCGATTGTATGATTGTGATTGTATGATTGTGATGTATGATTGTGATTGTATGATTGTGATTGTATGATTGTGATTGTATGATTGTAGTTGTATGATTGTGATTGTATGATTGTGATTGTATGATTGTGATGTATGATTGTGATTGTCTGATTGTGGTTGTGCGATTGTGATTGTACGATTGTGATAGTATGATTGTGATTGTATGATTGTGATTGTATGATTGTGATTGCATGATTGTGATTGTTTGATTGTATTTGGGAGATTGTATTTGGGAGATGGTAATTGTATGATTGCGATTGTATGATTGTGATTGTATGATTGCGATTGTATGATTGTGATTGTATGATTGTCATGTATGACTGTAATTGTATGATTATGATTGTATGATTGTGATTGTATGATTGCGATTGTATGAATGCGATTGTATGATTGTGATTGCATAATTGTGATTGTATGATTGTGATTGTATGATTGTGATTGTATGATTGTGATTGTGTGATTGTGATTGTATGATTGTATTTGGGAGATTGTAATTGTATGATTGCGGTTGTATGATTGTGATTGTATGATTGTGATTGTATGATTGTGATTGTATGATTGTGATTGTATGATTGTGATTGTATGATTGTGATTGTATGATTGTGATTGTATGATTGTGATTGTATGATTGTGATTGTATGATTGTGATTGTATGATTGTGATTGTATGATTGTGATTGTATGATTGTATTTGGGAGATTGTATTTGGGAGATTGTATTTGGGAGATTGTAATTGTATGATTGCGATTGTATGATTGTGATTGTATGATTGCGATTGTATGATTGTGATTGTATGATTGCGATGTATGATTGTAATTGTATTATTATGATTGTATGATTGTGATTGTATGATTGAGATTGTATGATTGAGATTGTATGATTGTGATTGTATGCTTGCGATTGTATGATCGTGATTGTATGATTGTGATTGTATGATTGTGATTGTATTATTGAGATTGTATGATTATGATTGTATGATTGTGATTGTATGATTGTGATTGTATGATTGTGATTGTATGATTGTGATTGTATGATTTCTGATAGTATGATTGTGATTGTATGATTGTGATGTATGATTGTGATTGTATGATTGTGATTGTATGATTGTGAATGTACGATTGTGATTGTATGATTGTGATTGTATGATTTTGATATTACGATTGTGATTGTATGACTGTGATTGTATGACTGTGATTGTATGATTGTGATTGTGTGATTGTGATTGTATGATTGTATTTGGGAGATTGTATTTAAGATATTGTAATTGTATGATTGTGATTGTATGATTGTGATTGTATGATTGTGATAGTATGATTGTGATTGTATGATTGTGATTGTATGATTGTGATTGTATGATTGTGATTGTATGATTGTGATTGTATGATTGTATTTGGGAGATTGTATTTGGGAGATTGTATTTGGGAGATTGTAATTGTATGATTGCGATTGTATGATTGTGATTGTATGATTGCGATTGTATGATTGTGATTGTATGATTGTGATGTATGATTGTAATTGTATTATTATGATTGTATGATTGTGGTTGTATGATTGAGATTGTATGATTGAGATTGTATGATTGTGACTGTATGCTTGCGATTGTATGATCGTGATTGTATGATTGTGATTGTATGATTGTGATTGTATGATTGTGATTGTATGATTATGATTGTATGATTGTGATTGTATGATTGTGATTGTATGATTGTGACTGTATGATTGTGATTGTATGATTGTGATTGTATGATTGTGATTGTATGAATGCGATTGTATGATTGTGATTGCATAATTGTGATTGTATGATTGTGATTGTATGATTGTGATTGTATGATTGTGATTGTATGATTGTGATTGTATGATTGTGATTGTATGATTGTGATTGTATGATTGTGATTGTATGATTGTGATTGTATGATTGTGATTGTATGATTGTGATTGTATGATTGTGATTGTATGATTGTGATTGTATGATTGTGATTGTATGATTGTATTTGGGAGAATGTATTTGGGAGATTGTATTTGGGATATTGTAAGTGTATGATTGCGATTGTATGATTGTGATTGTATGATTGTGATTGTATGATTGTGATTGTATGATAGTGATTGTATGATTGTGATTGTATGATTGTATTTGGGAGATTGTATTTGGGAGATTGTATTTGGGAGATTGTAATTGTATGATTGCGATTGTATGATTGTGATTGTATGATTGCGATTGTATGATTGTGATTGTATGATTGTATATGGGAGATTGTATTTGGGAGATTGCATTTGGGAGATTGTATTTGGGAGATTGTATTTGGGAGATTGTAATTGTATGATTGCGATTGTATGATTGAGATTGTATGATTGTGATTGTATGCTTGCGATTGTATGATCGTGATTGTATGATTGTGATTGTATGATTGTGATTGTATTATTGAGATTGTATGATTATGATTGTATGATTGTGATTGTATGATTGTGATTGTATGATTGTGATTGTATGATTGTGATTGTATGATTGTGATTGTATGATTTCTGATAGTATGATTGTGATTGTATGATTGTGATGTATGATTGTGATTGTATGATTGTGATTGTATGATTGTGAATGTACGATTGTGATTGTATGATTGTGATTGTATGATTTTGATAGTACGATTGTGATTGTATGACTGTGATTGTATGACTGTGATTGTATGATTGTGATTGTGTGATTGTGATTGTATGATTGTATTTGGGAGATTGTATTTGGGATATTGTAATTGTATGATTGTGATTGTATGATTGTGATTGTATGATTGTGATTGTATGATTGTGATTGTATGATTGTGATAGTATGATTGTGATTGTATGATTGTGATTGTATGATTGTGATTGTATGATTGTGATTGTATGATTGTGATTGTATGATTGTATTTGGGAGATTGTATTTGGGAGATTGTATTTGGGAGATTGTATTTGGGAGATTGTAATTGTATGATTGCGATTGTATGATTGTGATTGTATGATTGCGATTGTATGATTGTGATTGTATGATTGTGATGTATGATTGTAATTGTATTATTATGATTGTATGATTGTGGTTGTATGATTGAGATTGTATGATTGAGATTGTATGATTGTGACTGTATGCTTGCGATTGTATGATCGTGATTGTATGATTGTGATTGTATGATTGTGATTGTATGATTGTGATTGTATGATTATGATTGTATGATTGTGATTGTATGATTGTGACTGTATGATTGTGATTGTATGATTGTGATTGTATGATTGTGATTGTATGATTGTGATTGTATGATTGTGATTGTATGATTGTGATAGTATGATTGTGATTGTATGATTGTGATTGTATGTTTGTATTTGGGAGATTGTATTTGGGAGATTGTAATTGTATGATTGCGATTGTATGATTGTGATTGTATGATTGCGATTGTATGATTGTGATTGTATGATTGTGATTGTATGATTGTGATTGTATGATTGTGATTGTATGATTGTGATTGTGTGATTGTGATGGTATGATTGTATTTGGGAGATTGTAATTGTATGATTGCGGTTGTATGATTGTGATTGTATGATTGTGATTGTATGATTGTGATTGTATGATTGTGATTGTATGATTGTGATGTATGACTGTAATTGTATGATTATGATTGTATGATTGTGATTGTATGATTGCGATTGTATGAATGCGATTGTATGATTGTGATTGCATAATTGTGATTGTATGATTGTGATTGTATGATTGTGATTGTATGATTGTGATTGTATGATTGTGATTGTATGATTGTGATTGTATGATTGTGATTGTATGATTGTGATTGTATGATTGTGATTGTATGATTGTGATTGTATGATTGTGATTGTATGATTGTGATTGTATGATTGTGATTGTATGATTGTGATTGTATGATTGTGATTGTATGATTGTGATTGTATGATTGTGATTGTATGATTGTATTTGGGAGATTGTATTTGGGAGATTGTATTTGGGAGATTGTAATTGTATGATTGCGATTGTATGATTGTGATTGTATTATTGAGATTGTATGATTATGATTGTATGATTGTGATTGTATGATTGTGATTGTATGATTGTGATTGTATGATTGTGATTGTATGATTGTGATAGTATGATTGTGATTGTATGATTGTGATGTATGATTGTGATTGTATGATTGTGATTGTATGATTGTGAATGTACGATTGTGATTGTATGATTGTGATTGTATGATTTTGATAGTACGATTGTGATTGTATGGCTGTGATTGTATGACTGTGATTGTATGATTGTGATTGTGTGATTGTGATTGTATGATTGTATTTGGGAGATTGTATTTGGGATATTGTAATTGTATGATTGCGATTGTATGATTGTGATTGTATGATTGTGATTGTATGATTGTGATTGTATGATTGTGATTGTATGATTGTGATTGTATGATTGTATTTGGGAGATTGTATTTGGGAGATTGTAATTGTATGATTGCGATTGTATGATTGTGATTGTATGATTGCGATTGTATGATTGTGATTGTATGATTGTGTATGTATGATTGTGATTGTATGATTGTATTTGGGAGATTGTATTTGGGATATTGTAATTGTATGATTGCGATTGTATGATTGCGATTGTATGATTGTGATTGTATGATTGTGTATGTATGATTGTGATTGTATGATTGTATTTGGGAGATTGTATTTGGGATATTGTAATTGTATGATTGCGATTGTATGATTGTGATTGTATGATTGTGATGTATGATTGTAATTGTATGATTATGATTGTATGATTGTGAAAGTATGATTGTGATTGTATGATTATGATTGTATGATTGTGGTTGTGCGATTGTGATTGTACGATTGTGATTGTACGATTGTGATTGTATGATTGTGATTGCATGATTATGATTGTATGATTGTGATTGCATGATTGTGATTGTATGATTGTGATTGCATGATTTTGAATGTATGATTGTGATTGTATGATTGTGATTGTATGATTGCGATGTATGATTGTAATTTTATGATTATGATTGTATGATTGTGATTGTATGATTGTGATGGTATGGTTGTGATTGTATGATTGCGATCGTATGATTGTGATTGTATGATTATGATTGTATGATTGTGATTGTATGATTGCGATTGTATGATTGTGATTGTATGATTAAGTTTGTATTTTTGTGATTTTATGATTGTGATTGTATGATTGTGATTGTATGATTGTGATTGTATGATTGCGATTGTATGAATGCGATTGTATGATTGTGATTGCATAATTGTGATTGTATGGTTGTGATTGTATGATTGTGATTGTCTGATTGTGGTTGTATGATTGTCATTGTATGATTGAGATTGTATGATTGTGATTGTATGATTGCGATTGTATGATTGCGATTGTATGATTGTGATTGTATGATTTTGATTGTATGATTGTGATTGTATGATTGTGATTGTATGATTGTGATTGTATGATTGTGATTGTATGATTGTGAAAGTATGATTGTGATTGTATGATTATGATTGTATGATTGTGGTAGTGCGATTGTGATTGTAGGATTGTGATTGTACGATTGTGATTGTATGATTGTGATTGCATGATTATGATTGTATGATTGTGATTGCATGATTGTGATTGTATGATTGTGATTGTATGATTGTGATTGTATGATTGTGATTGTATGATTGTGATTGTATGATTGTGATAGTATGATTGTGATTGTATGATTGTGATGTATGATTGTAATTGTATGATTATGATTGTATGATTGTGATTGTGTGATTGTGATTGTATGATTGTATTTGGGAGATTGTATTTGGGAGATTGTAATTGTATGATTGCGATTGTATGATTGTGATTGTATGATTGCGATTGTATGATTGTGATTGTATGATTGTGATGTATGACTGTAATTGTATGATTATGATTGTATGATTGTGATTGTATGATTGCGATTGAATGAATGCGATTGTATGATTGTGATTGCATAATTGTGATTGTATGATTGTGATTGTATGATTGTGATTGTATGATTGTGATTGTGTGATTGTGATTGTATGATTGTATTTGGGAGATTGTAATTGTATGATTGCGGTTGTATGATTGTGATTGTATGATTGTGATTGTATGATTGTGATTGTATGATTGTGATTGTATGATTGTGATGTATGACTGTAATTGTATGATTATGATTGTATGATTGTGATTGTATGATTGCGATTGTATGAATGCGATTGTATGATTGTGATTGCATAATTGTGATTGTAAGATTGTGATTGTATGATTGTGATTGTGTGATTGTGATTGTATGATTGTGATTGTATGATTGTGATTGTATGATTGTGATTGTATGATTGTGATTGTATGATTGTGATTGTATGATTGTATTTGGGAGATTGTATTTGGGAGATTGTATTTGGGAGATTGTAATTGTATGATTGCGATTGTATGATTGTGATTGTATGATTGCGATTGTATGATTGTGATTGTATGATTGCGATGTATGATTGTAATTGTATTATTATGATTGTATGATTGTGATTGTATGATTGAGATTGTATGATTGTGATTGTATGATTGTGATTGTATGCTTGCGATTGTATGATCGTGATTGTATGATTGTGATTGTATGATTGTGATTGTATTATTGAGATTGTATGATTATGATTGTATGATTGTGATTGTGTGATTGTGATTGTATGATTGTGATTGTATGATTGTGATTGTATGATTGTGATAGTATGATTGTGATTGTATGATTGTGATGTATGATTGTGATTGTATGATTGTGATTGTATGATTGTGAATGTACGATTGTGATTGTATGATTGTGATTGTATGATTTTGATAGTACGATTGTGATTGTATGACTGTGATTGTATGACTGTGATTGTATGATTGTGATTGTGTGATTGTGATTGTATGATTGTATTTGGGAGATTGTATTTGGGATATTGTAATTGTATGATTGCGATTGTATGATTGTGATTGTATGATTGTGATTGTATGATTGTGATTGTATGATTGTGATTGTATGATTGTATTTGGGAGATTGTATTTGGGAGATTGTATTTGGGAGATTGTAATTGTATGATTGCGAATGTATGATTGTGATTGTATGATTGCGATTGTATGATTGTGATTGTATGATTGTATATGGGAGATTGTATTTGGGAGATTGCATTTGGGAGATTGTATTTGGGATATTGTAATTGTATGATTGCGATTGTATGATTGTGATTGTATGATTGTGATTGTATGATTGTATTTGGGAGATTGTATTTGGGAGATTGTATTTGGGATATTGTATTTGGGAGATTGTAATTGTATGATTGCGATTGTATGATTGTGATTGTATGATTGCGATTGTATGACTGTGATTGTATGATTGTATATGGGAGATTGTATTTGGGAGATTGCATTTGGGAGATTGTATTTGGGAGATTGTAATTGTATGATTGCGATTGTATGATTGTGATTGTATGATTGCGATTGTATGATTGTGATTGTATGATTGTGATGTATGATTGTGATTGTATGATTGTGATTGTATGATTGTGATTGTATGATTGTAGTTGTATGATTGTGATTGTATGATTGTGATTGTATGATTGTGATGTATGATTGTGATTGTCTGATTGTGGTTGTGCGATTGTGATTGTACGATTGTGATAGTATGATTGTGATTGTATGATTGTGATTGTATGATTGTGATTGCATGATTGTGATTGTTTGATTGTATTTGGGAGATTGTATTTGGGAGATGGTAATTGTATGATTGCGATTGTATGATTGTGATTGTATGATTGCGATTGTATGATTGTGATTGTATGATTGTGATGTATGACTGTAATTGTATGATTATGATTGTATGATTGTGATTGTATGATTGCGATTGTATGAATGCGATTGTATGATTGTGATTGCATAATTGTGATTGTATGATTGTGATTGTATGATTGTGATTGTATGATTGTGATTGTGTGATTGTGATTGTATGATTGTATTTGGGAGATTGTAATTGTATGATTGCGGTTGTATGATTGTGATTGTATGATTGTGATTGTATGATTGTGATTGTATGATTGTGATTGTATGATTGTGATGTATGACTGTAATTGTATGATTATGATTGTATGATTGTGATTGTATGATTGCGATTGTATGAATGCGATTGTATGATTGTGATTGCATAATTGTGATTGTATGATTGTGATTGTATGATTGTGATTGTATGATTGTGATTGTATGATTGTGATTGTATGATTGTGATTGTATGATTGTGATTGTATGATTGTGATTGTATGATTGTGATTGTATGATTGTGATTGTATGATTGTATTTGGGAGATTGTATTTGGGAGATTGTATTTGGGAGATTGTAATTGTATGATTGCGATTGTATGATTGTGATTGTATGATTGCGATTGTATGATTGTGATTGTATGATTGCGATGTATGATTGTAATTGTATTATTATGATTGTATGATTGTGATTGTATGATTGAGATTGTATGATTGAGATTGTATGATTGTGATTGTATGCTTGCGATTGTATGATCGTGATTGTATGATTGTGATTGTATGATTGTGATTGTATTATTGAGATTGTATGATTATGATTGTATGATTGTGATTGTATGATTGTGATTGTATGATTGTGATTGTATGATTGTGATTGTATGATTGTGATTGTATGATTGTGATTGTATGATTTCTGATAGTATGATTGTGATTGTATGATTGTGATGTATGATTGTGATTGTATGATTGTGATTGTATGATTGTGAATGTACGATTGTGATTGTATGATTGTGATTGTATGATTTTGATAGTACGATTGTGATTGTATGACTGTGATTGTATGACTATGATTGTATGATTGTGATTGTGTGATTGTGATTGTATGATTGTATTTGGGAGATTGTATTTGGGATATTGTAATTGTATGATTGTGATTGTATGATTGTGATTGTATGATTGTGATTGTATGATTGTGATTGTATGATTGTGATAGTATGATTGTGATTGTATGATTGTGATTGTATGATTGTGATTGTATGATTGTGATTGTATGATTGTGATTGTATGATTGTATTTGGGAGATTGTATTTGGGAGATTGTATTTGGGAGATTGTATTTGGGAGATTGTAATTGTATGATTGCGATTGTATGATTGTGATTGTATGATTGCGATTGTATGATTGTGATTGTATGATTGTGATGTATGATTGTAATTGTATTATTATGATTGTATGATTGTGGTTGTATGATTGAGATTGTATGATTGAGATTGTATGATTGTGACTGTATGCTTGCGATTGTATGATCGTGATTGTATGATTGTGATTGTATGATTGTGATTGTATGATTGTGATTGTATGATTATGATTGTATGATTGTGATTGTATGATTGTGATTGTATGATTGTGACTGTATGATTGTGATTGTATGATTGTGATTGTATGATTGTGATTGTATGATTGTGATTGTATGATTGCGATTGTATGATTGTGATTGTATGATTGTGATGTATGATTGTGATTGTATGATTGTGATTGTATGATTGTGATTGTATGATTGTAGTTGTATGATTGTGATTGTATGATTGTGATTGTATGATTGTGATGTATGATTGTGATTGTCTGATTGTGGTTGTGCGATTGTGATTGTACGATTGTGATTGTATGATTGCGATTGTATGATTGTGATTGTATGATTGTGATGTATGATTGTGATTGTATGATTGTGATTGTATGATTGTGATTGTATGATTGTAGTTGTATGATTGTGATTGTATGATTGTGATTGTATGATTGTGATGTATGATTGTGATTGTCTGATTGTGGTTGTGCGATTGTGATTGTACGATTGTGATAGTATGATTGTGATTGTATGATTGTGATTGTGTGATTGTGATTGTATGATTGTATTTGGGAGATTGTAATTGTATGATTGCGGTTGTATGATTGTGATTGTATGATTGTGATTGTATGATTGTGATTGTATGATTGTGATGTATGACTGTAATTGTATGATTATGATTGTATGATTGTGATTGTATGATTGCGATTGTATGAATGCGATTGTATGATTGTGATTGCATAATTGTGATTGTATGATTGTGATTGTATGATTGTGATTGTATGATTGTGATTGTATGATTGTGATTGTATGATTGTGATTGTATGATTGTGATTGTATGATTGTGATTGTATGATTGTATTTGGGAGAATGTATTTGGGAGATTGTATTTCGGAGATTGTAATTGTATGATTGCGATTGTATGATTGTGATTGTATGATTGCGATTGTATGATTGTGATTGTATGATTGCGATGTATGATTGTAATTGTATTGTTATGATTGTATGATTGTGATTGTATGATTGAGATTGTATGATTGAGATTGTATGATTGTGATTGTATTGCTACACGGTATTTCGCGGCTAGCTCGGTAACGGCCCGCGACCCCGCTTCGCTCGCGAATTCTCGACCGGCCCCTCTAGACCGTGCCCGCGACGATGACCGCCGCGGCGCCTCCGCGGATTCGCGAGCGCGTAGCACTTCGGCGCCCGATCCGAACCCGTTCGATATCGCTTTATTTTATTTGATCATTGGGCGCCAGACGCTTCTCAGCGTCGCGATAAAGAACTTAGACGCGAAACGAGACTCTATAGCGGGAAGATGGGAAAATCGTGTATGTCGATCTCGGAAAAGCGCGGAAGATTCGAATCGGCGGCGGAACGGCTCGGTAGCTCAGTATCCGAACGCGATGGTAGAGTGGCGGGATTCTTTAAGGGTAAAGGAGCTAGACGCGGAGGCGGACGAGAGTACGTGATTCGGGATAATTCGCGAGAAACCTCAAGTTAGCGGTATTAGTTAACAGCGGTGTTTTATTTAATATCTAAGTAACCTAGGCGTACAGTGTGATCCAGTATCGGAATTTGATTTAACCGTAACGTTCTCGGCGGAAGGCCGAGACACGAACTCCGCGAGATTTTAACCACGGAAGCGAAATATGCAAGTTCCCAAGCGGAATACAATCTTTGATATTTCCTCGATTCCCGGAACGGTACGCGACGCAACTAATTTAACGGAAACGCAACGTAAATACTTAACCCAAACGCGACGCAATTATTCTAACGGAACGCAACGCGGCGAAACGCGACGAGACGCGACGGGACGCGACGAGACGCGACGTAACGCAATTATACTAAACGCAACGGAATCTAACGCACTTAGTTTTATACGAGACGCGATTTAATTCTACACGCGGAACGATTCTGTATCGGCGACCGTCTAGAGAGAGAAAGCGAGAAGTTACGCGACAGACACGAAATGTCCGGTACGACAAACATGCACTTTACGTTCTACTCCCGTACCAAGAGTTCGCGAAATCGAGACGTGGGAGGGTACAATATTGTCAAAGGCCTACTCGAGACGATACTTTAATTGTAGCTTACGCTGTACCATTCCCCGGTACAGGTTCGGTGATCCGGCCGAGTGGCGATTCGAGAGATCGAGAAGCGATCTCTCGACGACACGAAAAAGTCCGGACGTCGGGATCCGCGACCGTCCCGGACAGGGGCCCCCGGGTTTCTTTACCCTTCTAACTTAAGCTAATTTCCCTACGATACAAAGCCACTCCGGTCACACTTTGCAGAACCTGCCCGTGAATGGCAAGCCAGGTGATCTACAACCCACGATATGACGATCTCGATTTCGCGCTCTTTACAACGATATGGCGGTGATTGAGGGGGCTTACCAAGGTGTCCAGGCACAGGTCGCAGCGGAATCGGGATTCGATACTTTTCCTCACGGAACGATAATACTGATTTTTCTTTGAAACAAACTGAGGCAAATGCCGAATACAGAATAAGAATCCGCGAGCCCTTGCGCCGGTATTAGGACACCTCGTAGCCTACCCCCACCCTCTGCCGGAGTTTCCGAATTCTATCGAAGTCTTCTTCGGCAGGGCTTCTTCCGTCTCCGCAGCCTCTCTTCTTCTGTCGTAGGGCCGGAGCGGGGAAGCGGCAGGGAATCGGCACTTTACTTCGGCGTACGTCGGTATCTCGCTGGGTTCTCTCCTCTTACTCCGCTGCCTCTCTTCGTCTATCGGAGGGTCCGAGCGGGGTAGCGGCAGAGCAGCGGCGTTTTCCCTCGACGTACGTCGCTCCTTCGTTGACCGTGACGTCATTCTCCGGCGGTACATATGAAATAGTATAGCGACAGAATTTGTTCTTACGATAGTATACGCGCTTCGTTCTCTCTCTAGACGGTATTTGACTGCGACCTATGACCCGTCCGGTCTCCCGGGGAGGCTCCTTGTGACGGGTATAAAATACCACGTCACAACTCCCCCCCCCTTACGGAAGACCGGAACGGTCGAACGAAAAACAAAGCAATGCATCTGTGTGCGCTCATACTGATCGAAATACCCGCGCACTTGTGCGGGACAACTTGGCAACCCCTCGCGGGAGAGAACGAAAGTGCGGTAGTGAACTTCTTTTATTGGACAAATACAACAACCCAAATAAAAGGGAAAGAGAAGAAAATTGAAAGAAACGTACCCGAATTACCATATGGTCCGAATTATTACGATACATTAATACATTACTTACCGTGTTTGTCTGCTTCTCCTCCTTCGCTTTCTCTGCTCCTATACCTATCGCTCGCGATTTCACCCGGTATTATCTAGTCTAATGTCCGCGGAATGTTTCGGTGCGTACGGATCGCCTATTTCCTATCGATATGTATTGCGAGGAAAATAGAGAAGGAATACGAGACGGGTAAGGTGTCAGCAGTACCGTTGTACCGAATAATGTCGCTGTAGACTCCAGGTATAGAAAAATAAAAACTACTTTATTGTGAACGGTATTGTCCGCCACGGAATCTCCGGCAGTTCTTCACGCCGCGGAAGTGTTTTGCGACGGTACTTTTTATCTCCCGCGCCGGAAGGTGGCGCTCGGCGGTCGGCCGACTTGGTCGCGCCGGTAATCCGGGTATATAATGTCCGGTGAGGGTTCTCGTCGCGACTTCTTCGGCGCCTCCTTTGGTCCTTCGCGCCGGGATGATGCTCTTGGCGCCTCGGGCCCTCGGCGCGGACTCTCGCGCCGGCATACGGTATGAGGCGGCTTCCCGGTAGTCTCGCGTCGGCAACCTTTCGCCAACGCTTCTTTGGCGGCCTCCTCTTCCCTCCACTCGTCCGCACACCGGGGACACGTCCGCAGGGACACCCCCTTACGGCCGCAGCGGTAGCAGTACGGCGCGCTCTTCGGCTTTGGACACTGCGAGTACCTGTGGCCGCTTCCCCCGCAGTTCCAGCACTCCGCGGTTTCCTTTTTCAGGGGAAATAATGAAGATCCGCTTGCGGCAGTGCTGGCTCGCTGGCTGGCGGCCGGGTATTCGCGGGCAGGTACCCGGGGGGTGATGATGCGTTCCACCTCCCCCGTCTGTACCGCCCGGTCGACCGTAGGGGGTGCCCGGGTCCCAGCTTCTGTTGTTTGGGTCCCTCGAGTGGTGGGCTCCATCATCGGGCATGTCTGCGTGGCCATACTGCGGTACGTTCGCCCCGGAATACTGGGGCCGCCACCTCCGACCTGCACCCCGGTTGACGACGTCTGCACCGGTACTGTCTGGGTTCCCGCCTCCGTATGTGGCGGAATTTCCCGCACTGTTGCTCCGTGAGTCGTATAGAAGAACTCCCGGGCGTCTTCGGCGGCTTGTCGAAGGGCCGCCCATGCTGCGGGGTTCTCCCTGATGAATTTCTGGTACACCCGCATGTGCGGTCGGAGGTGGTCCCAGGGGTTTGCGTTGGCGCCTTTTTTCATGTCGATGCTGCGGTAATTATTGGCTCGTGACTCGGTAGGTCGGTGGCGGCTTTCGCCTCGGTACGGTATGTTGATACGGTACTGCTGAAACGGGAGTAAGTTACATTTTATATTTCTTTAAATCTTGTACGTGTGCTTTAACTGGCTGGCGATCCGTCGCCCCCTGTATTTCATAAACTATTGGTGAAATCTTACGAACGATACGGCACGGGCCTAGGAACTTCGGCATTAATTTCGCGGCGATATTTTTTTCGGCTGACGATAACGCGTGGTTCCGACGCAATACTAGATCACCTACGCGGTATTGTTCGTCTCTACGTCTTAAATTGTAACGCGACGCCTGGTTAACTACCGCTTTATCGAGGTTTTTCACGACCCAGTCTTGAATTAACTTTAATTGTTTTAATCGTTTTTCCCACGCATCGCTGGTTGACGGTACTATATCCTCGGTTTTCGAGGACGATTCGCGGTAACAATTAACTGGTCTAGGTTCTCTACCAAAGTTGAGAAAAGCGGGAGAGAATTTAGTAGCGCTATGATGCGCGGTATTATACGCGAAACGGAAATCGGTAAGGTGTCGGTCCCATTCCCGATGGTCCTTCCCTATGTACGATACGATCATAGTTTTCAATACTCGATTCACCCTTTCCACGGGATTGGCTTGTGGATGATATGGTGGGGTAGTCGATTGAAGAATGCCAAATTGCTCCGCGAGATCGGAAATTTCTCGATTTTTAAATTCGGTTCCGTTGTCGGTAACTAATACGCGCGGTGCGCCCCAACGGCATAATATCAGGTCTTTTAACGCTTCTTTTACTTTTTTCCCGGTTGCACTCCGTAAGGGGCAGCATTCAACCCATTTCGTGAACAAGTCCTGGACTACCAGTACATACATGAAGCCGGAAAGACTTCGCGGAAACGGACCCATAATATCCGCGGCGATAATGTCCCACGGTTTCTCCGCGACTCGATATCCCATCAACCCGGCCGGAGCTAGCTGTTCGACCTTGGCGCGTTGGCAAACGGTACAGCGTCGCACATACTCCGCGATATCTTTGTACATCCCTGGCCAATAATATCGGATGGCTACGCGGTCATAGGTTTTATCCACCCCTAAATGTCCGGCCTGAGGCTGA